>NC_031773.1:45791009-46091009 GCF_001522545.3 Parus major | reverse complement strand
TTAAAGCAGTAGGATATGTGTTCTCTCTCACACACTCCTATGCACATCCAAGTTAGCCCATGTTAGCCATCCAAACTGGAGAGGTGAGTTGACTGGTACACAGAAACAGGTGAACAGTGTGTTCACCTATCCACAGACCCAGCTTCTGGCTGTCCTCATGGCTGAGGTGTTGTGAGCGAAGTACACTGTTTTAGGGGCTCTGGCCTCCTCAGCTGAGTTGACCAAGTTACAAAATGGCTTTAAGCAGAGCTCAAGAGCAAGGCTCATCTGCATGTGTTTTAAGCTAGAACTATCTGTAGATTGCAGCCCTGTAGAACGTGGAAGTGAATGACAGCACATATTCATGTACCAGGTGCACTCCTGCTGTAAAGTGGTTTTGGTCTGACCATTAGCATGTGGCTTCTCAGGATCACAGAAATACACAGTCACAGTCGGGAGTCAAGAAATAACACCAGGCAAGCTACTGCTTGATATAGCCAGAGAGGAGGAGGCTTCCTTCCATTTAACCTACCTTGCATCTTTTTCTTTACTGCTTATTCAGTTCCTGGTTTATAGTTCTGTGCTCCTTCTCATCTGCTAGTTCTAGGGGTTTTAAGCAGTCTTGATAATTGACAGTCTAAATTTTACTCCTCATAAAATCCAGAGAGCACTGATTATGACTTGAGTTAAGCAAGTGGCATATAAAATCTCACAGGCTTACAGCCGTGGGGGAATGTTATGATGAATGTATTTCTTCTGAGCAGCAAAAGCTTTGGAGTGTTCTGCCAGCTCTGTTCTGGGCTTCAAATGTTACTAGTGACTCGCAGCCACTAACAGCATTTTTATTTGGGACATTTGCCCAAAACTTTGAAAGCTGATCATTTGTTTGGTGAAGTGGGTGTGAGGTGTGCTGAGAGGCATCTTTTCTCATTAATTACTTTTCTACTTCTGTCAGAACCAGGAAGTGTAAAGGCATCCACAGTGCTGAAAAAGATACTTCTTAGGAACTAAATGACAGTTCGTGGATATAAAGCACATCACATAGACTTTATTGGAAACTGTTTCTTGACTGTTCCAGCACCACTGTTACATTTTCCCTTTCCTCTTTCCTTTTATCTAACCTCCTGTTTAATCTCTGATCACTGACTATTTAATGCACTTAATTCAGAGTAAAGAAAAAGAACAGCTTGCTCAGATTTATTTCTTGTTTCTTAGGCATAAACAGGAGACATTCATGTTTGAAAACAGTGAAATAAAATATCTTCTCAATTATGTTTTCTACCTGATAGTAAAATAAAATCAGATCAACCTTCTGGTGTTCTCCCAACCAGATGACTGCTTCAATCTAAAAGACTGTGAGAAATATTCCTTTTTCTGTCTCCTCAGTTCCAGAAACCAAACGACTTCTCACCCCCTTTCCGCTTCGGGACAGTTCCCAATGGCAGCACGGAAAGGAACATTCGCAACAACTACCCTGAAATGCACAGCTACATGGTGAAGTTCAATCAGAGGGGGGTGGACGATGCACTGTTCTCGCTGAAGACTGGGTGAGGCTTTCTTACATGCTTACTCACTGCAGAAACCTGACTTTTTGCATGCTTGTCTGGAATATTTACTTTTTAGGGTTTGAAAAATAAGCTTCTATTATCATTCCATGGTTAAAAGTATAGCAAGACCACACATAGCACAGTAGCACAGGAGAGTGACTCTGTGGTTCTTTTTGCCAGGTTTTTCTATTGACATCTGTATAAGAGTGTCTGGTTTTGCTATGTTTATAAGAATTAAACAAAAAAAAAATTAAAAGAGGATCTAGTGTATCCCTGTGTACATAATCCATGTGTGTATTAGTCCCAAAGACCTTGCTTCATCAAGATGTTTCATGCTGATGGCTTTTTACACATACAGAAGAAAAGCTTACAGGTCTCTGTGGACAAAGGTTTTTTTCAGATCATTTATATTGTCATCTGGAAATTCCTTTGTTTTCCCTCCTCCTGTGTATAAAAGATTGTGTTAATCAGGAAGCTGTCAGACTAATCCCACCCCAGTGTATCACCAGCTAATATAATGTAATGGAAGGTAGGTTTGAAGCAAATAGTTTGGAAGTAGCCTGCTCTCTGGAATATTTTAGTATCAAGGGCTAAACAAAACATTATTTGAATAATATGAAAGTATAAAAAATCTAAGCATTTCCTTGGGTAATTTTGGAGACATGGGAAAAATCGTTAGCAAAAAGCATGGTTGAATAGCTCATCCTATTTTAATAACAGTGAATCTGCAAAGGACCTAACTCAAAATGACATTTTGCAAGCTTTTGTCCTTTGTAATTAAAGACCTCCTCTCAGAACTGACCATTTTGGTTATCAGAGCCCAGCCCCAGCGAACAAAAAACATTTTTGCTTAGCACTCATGTTGCACTCTTATGAGAAAGTTCGTTCCAAAGCACAAATTAAGATGTTTAGCCAATTTAATTACTAGATTGACTGAATATTCCTAAACCTGATTGCCAGGTTCAGAGGCCCACAGCCCATTACAAATGGTTGTACCATTGTTGGATATCATCCTGGGAAGGTATATTTGCCAGGATAGTCATCATTCAGGAAATACATATGCACTGTCCTGGAAATATATGGATGAAATAGAGCTCATCACTTGTGATAGATGTCAACCTGGCTTCATATTCACCCTTGGACAGACTTCCTCACAGATAAGCACTTGAACTGAGATAATCACCATACTGTAATATATGTGCAGGAGGTGTATTGTAAACATAATATGTGAGAGAGAATGTACAACTGGAAGGTCGTAGGTCATTTATCAGAAAATATTTCATTTCAGGTCTAGTAGGAGGATTTACTCATCATCTTTGGGTTTGTGGGAGATACAGCCTCAGGAGATTGCCCCCCAGATCCAAATCAATTTGTTGCTGTTTGAAAAGGCTCTCATCAGGCTCTTGTGCTCTCTGCACAGCCCATAATGGGGATTTCTGTGTGTTGAAACAGAATTTTTGTTGTGATTTTCAGCTCAGTATTCTCTAACAGTAACCAATTCGGCATGGTAAACCTTAAAGCTGCTGTTGTGGCCAGCTGACATTGGTAAAGATCTGGTAGTACTTTTCACAGTAACTGACGGGTTAAACATAATATCCTGACTGTATTTGACTTGAAAAAAAATTCATTTTTCTCATCTAAGTCATGCCAGCACTTGAATTGGAGAAAATACTTTCCTTACTTCAAGACCTACTTTGCTATCTAATATTGATACATTTTATAAAGCATTTTAGATTATTTGAGATGTCAGTACAGAAATATAAGCTATTCTTTGGCATAAAGATCCGCTTGACTTCCTCTTCATTTATCTTGCTGTATGTTTGTATTCCAAATTTTCTTTAAAATAAGAAATTGCGATTACCAAATAGTCAGAAAGAAATAGATGATCCTCATTCATAACCCAGATTCACCTCTAAGACAGCTTTAGGCTTAGATTTTATTCAACTATGGTGAAGGTGAAGATGACACCTGAAGGTTGGGTACAACATCCAGAGGGACCTGGAGAGGGTCAAGAAGTGGGCACATGGGAATTTAATAAGATTTAACCAAGACCAAGTGCAAGGTGCTGCACTGGGGTCAGAGCAATCCCTGATATCAACACTGGCTGGGGGATGAAGGGATCAAGAGCAGCTTTGCCGAGAAGGTCTTGGGAGTGCCAGTGGACAAGAGGCTGGATACAACCCAGAAATGTGTATTCACTGAAAGCAAATTGTTTCCTGGGCTGCATCCAAGGCAGGGTGGGCAGCAGGATGAGGGAGGGGATTCTACCCCTCTGCTCTGGTGGGACTCCACCTGCAGTGCTGCAACCAGCTCTGGGGTCCCCAGCACAGGAAGGACATGGACCTGTAAGAGGATGTCCAGAGGAGGCCACCAAGATGATTAAAAGGGTAGAGCACCTCTCCCACAAGGAAAGGCTGAGAGAACTGGGATTGTTCAGGAGAGAAGGGTTTAGGGTGACCTAACTGTGACCTTCCTGAGGGGAACCTACAAGACACCTGGAGAGAAACTTTTTATAAATGCATTTAGTGACAGGACAAAGGGGAATGGTTTCTCTGAAAGATTAGATAGATTAGATATTAGGGAAAAAAAAAGATTTTGCATGATGGTGGTGAGGCATTTTACTGTGTGGTCATGAAGCTGTGGTAGCCCCACCCCTAGGAGTGAGGCCAGGCTGGATAGGGCCCTGAGCAACCTGGTCTTGTGGAAGGTGTTCCCGCCCGTGTCATGGTGAGTGGAACTAGATGGTCTTTAAGATCCTTTCCAACACAAACCTTTCTATGATTCTACATAACATATTGCAGTCCATCTGAAAGAGATTAATTTCTTCCTTAGCTGACTAAAACCACCTTTGATTTCATACAGATTTTATGTTTTCTGTACTATACCTTCTTGTTTCTTGGATCTGTGCAGGAAGTTGGATGCTTTCATTTATGATGCAGCAGTGCTAAACTACATGGCTGGCAGAGATGAAGGCTGCAAGCTGGTGACGATTGGGAGTGGAAAAGTGTTTGCCTCCACTGGCTATGGCATTGCCATCCAAAAGGACTCAGGCTGGAAGCGCCAGGTTGATCTTGCGATTCTACAGCTTTTTGGAGACGGTAAGTGACAAGAAAAAGAAGTGCTGAAATTTTCCTAAGAAATACTGAGCTTTGCATGCAAGAAATGGAAGTTTCTAGCTCTGGGGCTTCAGATGTGAGTTGAAAATGTGGAATTATTAATGGGGCTTTTTTAGAGGCAACACACCAAAAATGCGAAGATGTCACTTCTTTCATGTTGTTGATGCAGGGTAGCGGTATCATCAAAAGCAGTGCCAAAAGCACTAAAGTTTTCATGGAACAAGCTCAGCTGTGTGTTTGAAAAACGTCTTGTGTGAAGAATGTCTTGTAAAAGCAAGATTTCTGGTGTGAATTTTTCACTAGCTTTGAGGTTTTGCCATGACCAAACCCACTAATTATGCCAGACTGTCTGTGGTTATTCCATACTTTATAGCTCTAGACAGGATCAATCCATGCAGAGTTTACAGAATTAAAGGATAAATATTTTTGGATGAAAGAGCTAGATCAAATTTTCCAAAACCTAAAAAAACCCCTAAAACAAAATAAAAAACCCCAAGGAAGAACTTTAGACTCAAAAGCATCTTTTGGAATGGTATTTTAATTAGAACATTATAGTAACTCAGCTCACATCTTAATTTACAGAGAAATTGCTATTAACAAAAATTGTCCATGGGAAAAGAAATTTATTCTTAGGAAGTATTTTCCTGTCTTTCCATTTCACATAAGATTTTCCTTTTTTATGAATAAATAAAATTCACAGGTTATTTTATTTATAAGTATTCTTTTTATCTCCTGAAATCTGAAAATAACATATGGTATTATAAATATGGAAAGAACATAACTTGGACATACTTCAGAAAACTGGCCACCTGACAGATAGGTTGTTCTGTTTCTTAAAAAGCCTAGTATGTATTATTTCAGAGAAGGACATAAGTTCTCCACAAAGCTTCAAAAACTCTGTTACGGAACTACTTAAATATGTGGATTTTTCCCCTTGCCACTGGACTGGAGATTGAAAATGTGAAAAACTAACTTTCCTAACAACATGAAACAATTTGTCATCCTGCAAAATTAGTTTGTTCTGAATGTCCCAGTATGTGCGTGCATGTGTGTTTACCTCTCTCTCACCCCTCATGAAAGTACCATAATGGTAGTAAGTGGAGTATGAAATTAGAGTACAGAACATTTGCTCCTAGCTGATACAAATTAGTAAAATTTTTGATTGGCCAAAGCCCTGGGAAGTGTTGAATATGGACAAAATTGAAGGGAGGAAAAACAAGTAAAAATACTCAAATATTTTTGGAACATTGCACCTGGTTTTAATGAGCTATGGATATGATGGTAAAAAAAATTGATTGAAAACAATCAATATTTTGATTTCGAGTTGGAAACATACAGTGTTTTCATCTAGAAGTGATTAATTTTTGTCTATCACTATCAGTCACTAATTTTTCCCTTCATTGACTTAATGAAAGTGGAAGTTTGTGAAGCCAGGTCTTCAGTCATTTGGTGGACAACTGTTTCAGGATCTCAGTGCAGACATTCAGCAAGTGTCATAGCTGTCCTCTGGTACAGCCTGTTATGGCTAATATCAGGCTGTGGAAAAATCCTGTTGACTTTCCTGTGACAAATGGCACTTGCCCCCATCAGAAGGGCAGTCAGGATATTTTATGGATGTTGCAGATGTGGAAAAAGAACGTGGAGACTGGAAATTACGTTAGATCAGCTTCTTGCTTTCAGTCTGCCCCTGTTTGAGCTCTTCAGCCGTTGCAGTATTATCTAACCTGTTTCTTTCCACCTGTCTGTCATTCTAGGGGAGATGGAGGAGCTGGAAGCTCTCTGGCTCACTGGCATTTGTCACAATGAGAAGAATGAGGTCATGAGCAGCCAGCTGGATATAGATAACATGGCAGGTGTCTTCTACATGTTGGGAGCAGCCATGGCCCTCAGTCTCATCACCTTCATCTGTGAGCATCTCTTCTACTGGCAATTCCGCCACTGCTTCATGGGCGTCTGCTCTGGCAAGCCTGGTGTGGTCTTCTCCATCAGCAGGGTGAGTGCCATTAGCTGTCAGGGACAAACAGACAGTCCTAGGTACTGGAGGTGGAAATATCCACCAAGACTGTCTAATACATAGGTGGCAGTCTGCACAGTGCCATCTTTGCATAACTTTGTTAATGTTGAAAAAACATGTTAGTTTTTTCTGTGACATCTCTGGTCTCTGATGGATTATAGTTAAGGAAATGGAAATTGCACATGGAAATGAAAACACAGGAAAGGACAAGTTAACTGTTACTGCTTGCTACCCCAAAGCAAGTTGTGAGGAGGCCAAATTTGGGGACCCCTAAAATGTAATCAAGTAATGATGGAAAATGAGAAATATGATTAGAAATTTGTGAGTTTTACATTGTCCTCTAAATTGCAGCTTTTCAGCTGACCTTTTGTTAACTAGAAGTGTGCCTTCATTGACAGTGAGAAGTCCTTAACTGAAAGCCATGCCCTGAACTATGCAGAAATCTTTCCACGGAGGATGACCACATAAACTTAGCAATTGCTTTATGCAAATCTGCCTTAGGGTACAACATTTACATTTAAAGTAGATTCTAGCCATTCCTGAGTCATCTTCCACTATTAGGGTTGCTAGCAGTATCCCATTTGGAGCTTTATTTTCCTTCTTTGAAGCCACTGGTTCTTTCTCCTGATCCATTCTGAAGTGAGGTCAAATCTTGGCATTTTTTAGTTCAGCATCTGTAGCAGAATTTCCTTTGATTGTACAAGGAGTATATAATTGCTGCATAACATATTGAAGAGAAATGACAAAGCCTTTTGAATGCAAGGGCACAGCCTCTCTTCTATATTGTTAGTTTCTAATGTGGTTTGGTCTGTAGATGAGATGGGGCATTGTGTTTGGTGACCCTTAGCTAAGAACAGATTCTTTTATTCTGTGTTTGTCTGTTTGACCTGGGCCAGGTTGGTGAAAGGTCTGAAAAGTGTTAATCATCTGCTAGCTGCTGAGAAACCATGATGACATGATGTGATGGTGTCCATTTCAGTTGACATTAATCATCGGGCACCATTTGTCAGGTCAGGGGATAAAGGAGCCGCTTTTGTTCTGTTCCTGGGGATTAGCCCTTACAAACAGTCATGGGTAAAATGAGCTTGTGGAGAACATGGAGGAATTGGGCCCTTCTGTTGTCTGATTTGAGGTTGAATAGAGGACTTCTGCTTTCAGGGGTGTCAATTTGGAGCCTGTTATCACTGTTAAATTTAACAGAATGCAATAAAAAATTTTATTGTACCTCAGTCAATAGTCAGATGCAAAATACCTAAATACCTATTCAAGAGCTCTGCTCCTTCTCTGTTTCCTTTTCTAACCTGCACTGGTGATAAATGTAGCTAAGTTTATGACAAATGAAGCTGTTCCCTTTTTAAGATAGCTCCTGTCTTGTTGATTCACTGATGCCCAGATGATTTTCAAGGGCCAAAACTGACTTTCATCCTCTTGTCCACCCAGAATCATTTGTCTTGATTCTTTTATTCCCAAGGATATTATTGTCCCCATTTGCAATTCTGTGTTATATCTACTAGATTTGACTAACTTTTACAGATGCAAGGAGGCATTCCTGCATCCTGGAGATACAACTTGAAACAAAGCAGAGGAAGAGAAATGGAGGGAAAAGAAAAATGTGAGGGTCAAGAAGGAGAGTCAGAACAGCAAGGGTTGGTAGAGCAGATCTGATTCCATTTGATTTGATTGTGCTTCCTGATGGAAGGCTGATAGGCCCTACTATCCTACAGGAACACTCTCTTGATGCACAGGGTGCTTCCCAGTTCAGGTTCCCCTCTGTGTATTCTTTGCAGGACCACTCACCTCCTTGCTTTCTCTCTTATTTCAGGGTATCTACAGCTGCATCCATGGCGTGGCCATTGAAGAACGCCAGTCAGCAATGAACTCCCCCACAGCAACTATGAACAACACCCATTCCAACATCCTCCGCCTGCTTCGGACAGCCAAGAACATGGCCAACCTGTCAGGGGTCAATGGCTCACCACAGAGTGCCCTGGACTTTATCCGCCGCGAGTCATCTGTCTATGATATCTCTGAGCACCGCCGCAGCTTCACCCACTCAGACTGCAAATCCTACAACAACCCCCCCTGCGAGGAGAACCTCTTTAGTGACTATATTAGCGAAGTGGAAAGGACCTTTGGCAATCTCCAGCTGAAGGACAGCAATGTGTATCAGGACCACTACCACCACCACCACCGCCCCCATAGCATTGGCAGCACCAGCTCCATTGACGGGCTCTATGACTGTGACAACCCGCCCTTGTCGCGCTCCATCGGGAAGAAGCCCTTGGACTTGGGGTTACCCCCTGCCAAGCACAGCCAGCTGGGTGACCTTTATGGCAAGTTCTCCTTCAAGAGTGACCGTTACGGGGGCAGTGGGACCCACGATGACCTGATCCGCTCGGATGTCTCTGACATTTCCACTCACACGGTCACCTATGGCAACATTGAGGGCAATGCAGCCAAGAGGCGGAAGCAGCAGTACAAGGACAGCCTGAAGAAGCGCCCAGCCTCCGCCAAGTCCCGGAGAGAATTCGATGAGATAGAGCTGGCCTACCGCCGGCGCCCGCCCCGCTCGCCTGACCACAAGCGCTACTTCAGGGACAAGGAAGGGCTACGGGACTTCTACCTTGATCAGTTTCGGACCAAGGAGAACTCACCGCACTGGGAACACGTGGACCTGACGGATATCTACAAAGAACGGGGAGATGAGTTTAAGCGCGACACGGGAGGAGGAGGGGGTGGATCCTGCACTAACAGGGCCCATCACAAGCATGGCTCAGGCGAGTTTGGTGGAGGCAATGAGCACAAGCATGGCGTTGTGAGTGGGGTCCCAGCGCCGTGGGAGAAGAACCTGACCAATTTAGACTGGGAAGACCGGACCGGGGCTAATTTCTGCCGCAGTTGCCCTTCTAAGCTGCACAACTACACGCCATCAACGGTGGGGCAGAACTCCACACGCCAGGCCTGCATCCGCTGTGAGGCTTGCAAGAAAGCGGGCAACCTGTATGACATCAGTGAGGACAACTCGCTCCAAGAGCTGGACCAGCCGCCTGCCCCTGTGCCCGTGGCCACCAGTGCCACCTCCTCCTCCAAATATCCTCAGAGCCCTTCCAACTCTGCCTCTAAGGTGCAGAAGAAGAACCGCAACAAACTCCGCCGGCAGCACTCCTATGACACCTTTGTGGACCTGCAGAAGGATGACTCAGCCCTGGCCCCCCGCAGCGTCAGCCTCAAGGACAAGGGCCGCTTTTTGGAGGGGAGCCCCTACGCCCACATGTTTGAGATGCCAGCCAGTGAGACCACCTTTGCCAACAACAAGTCCTCAGTGCCCGCCACCAGCTACCACCACCACAACAACCCCGGCAGCAGTGGGGGCTACATGCTCAGCAAGTCGCTCTACCCCGACCGGGTCACCCAAAACCCTTTCATCCCCACTTTTGGGGATGACCAATGCTTGCTCCACGGCAGTAAATCTTATTTCTTCAGGCAGCCTGTGGTGGCAGGAGGGCCCAAAGCCAGGCCAGACTTCCGAGCCATTGTCACCACCAACAAGCCGGTGGTCTCAGCCCTTCATGGGGCTGTGCCAGCCCGTTTCCAGAAGGACATCTGTATAGGGAACCAGTCCAACCCCTGTGTGCCTAACAACAAAAACCCCAGGGCTTTCAATGGCTCCAGCAACGGGCATGTTTATGAGAAACTCTCCAGTATTGAGTCTGATGTTTGAGTGAGAGGGGAAGAGCGCGGGGAGGGACTGGGGATGTATGTGGAGCATGGGAGGGTGGGGTGGGATCAATCCCATCAGCTACTCTCCTGAGTCGTCCTTAGTTTGTGGGATACTGGAGTTGTGAGTAGTGCAGCACTGGTGACAAGTGCCACCTCTTTGGTTTCCCCTCTTCCTCCTCCTTACCTAAGCCTCCCGTTTTATCTCTTTTTCCATGTTCTCGCTCCTCCCATTCTCCTCCATTCCTGGCCATTGCACTTTACAGTGATGTCGGAGTTGGATATCCTTACTCATGGCTTCAGGAAGCAGAGAAAAAGGCAGGGAAGGAGTGGGCTGAGGAGGAGCAGCAGTGACTTTAGTGTTGACTTCTGCTGGCTCCCAGCAGGGAAAGGCATGTGTGCACACGTCTATGTGTGTGTGGCGGGAGGAGGCAGCAGTAGCAGTGTAATGGACATGCAGGAAAATGCGCTTGCTCAGGCAACTCTTCCAAAAACTGCCTAGATAAGGGTAGTGTTGGATGTGGAGAAAGTGAAGGGAGAATAACAAGACTAACTTGATGATGCACTTATATGTTAGCTATATTGAGGTTCTTGTTATATTATTTTGTGAAGACTATGGGGGTTTAGGGCTGAAATATATATATATATATATAATATAATATATACATATATATATATGCATATATGCTGAGAAATTTTACGCTAAAATTTTGAATTGTCTGCTGGGGGGTGTCAAGGGAGGGAGGGAAGATTTGTCTGCAGGTCAGGCTAGTGGTTTCAGTATGGCTGTTACAGCCATTGAATCTGTGGCAGACCAGTGGGAGAGAGAAAAGAAGTGGAGTCTGAGTTTGAGAAAGCTGATCAGCAGCCTCCCTGACTCCCAGGTTGGTTTTCCAAACTCAGACAAAAGATGCTGGTTTGCACTGAAATAAGGATTTGAGAAAAGAGGAATAGGGTTGGTTCATTAGCTGTGAGCTGCTCGCTAGTTCTGACATTCTTCAAGGGTGGGAGCAGTGTATAGTATGGGTTTGCCTATATGTGAGTATATATGATAACTTTATACTTGAAATGTCTGTGAAGAAAGCAAAATAAACCCACTATCCTATGAGGTGTCTGGAGAACAAACAGAGTAGAAAAGAGCTTAAGAGTAGGGAAAGGTGGGGAGTTTTTTCACTGTCACTTCAGGGGACACCAAACCCATTTTGGCATGTCCTTTCAGCAAAGATGGGAGAGAAAGAAGGAGCTTAATCCTTCTGCTCTCTCTATGCTTGGCCATCAGGTTGCAACAAAATGAAGAGGGTGGCCACTGCCAATGCTGGAAAGGAAAAAACAAATGCCATAGAAGGGTGCATGTGGTGGTGGTGGTGCTGGTGGACTGTTTCAATGCCTCCTTGCACATGTGGAAATGGGAGGAGGGTGTATGCACCCATGGGAAATACATATGTATATTTACTATTGAATGTACAGAGGAAGTACATAGCTTGTCTTCCTGGGAAGGGATGTGCTTGAATAAATGCCAGAGAGCACAGGAACTTGTGCTGAAGACTGAAGATGTGCAAAGCTGAGATGTGCGTGTACATGTGCGTGTGCCTCTGTGTGAAAGAGAGAGATACTAGCACAGGTGTAAAGCTGGAATAGCCTAGGGTTTCCCATCCCTGCAGTTGTAGTGACAGCTTTCCTGGTGCACTTAGTATCAATAAGAGTATTTTTTCTTTCCATTGTATCATTTTAGATGCAAGTTAAATTAAAGGAAAAGGAGAAATGGTAGGAGTGAGAAGCTGAACACACCTTTCATATGTCATCTATCTCCTGAGGTGGGGGTGTGGACCGAGCTCTCCCATCCTGAGAGATATGGCAAAGTCTCTACAGCTTATCCTGGGTCTGTCCCAGTGTCTCAATCACCATGGCTCACCAGGTGAAGGGTTGAGAGAGTCCTGTGCTGAGGGCATGGGGACACTGAAGACTGGGAATTCTGAAGATTGACTCTGAAGGGAGATGGTAGCCCCGTCTTTATGAGCCACATTTCTTGGAGCTGAAAGCCACCTCTCTCACATTCCTCACCAAACCATGGTTGATTTTATCTTATTGTTCTCTTTTTAAGCCAACAGAAGGCCTTTTATTTATTTACTTATTTATTTTATTTATTTTTTAAGCTGAGGCAGGGGGGAGGGTGGGATTTACCTTTAAAGTCAAAGTGTGTGAGGAGAGGGTGGGCAGGTTTGGTGAGGGGAATATTTTCTTATATTTCACTGAAGAAATTATGGAGGAAAGAGGGGAAGAGTCTTTGTGATGCCACCCCCCAGTCTTTGGGGTAAGGGAACTTCTTACTCTTTCCCTCTTCTCTCATTACAAGGACAAAAGGAAAAGAAAAGAGAAAAAAAAAAGAAACCAAACAAATTAACAGAGCGATCTGCAATCCAGAACACATGGCAGCTTGTCAGACACCTCTGATAGCAGCCACCAAGAAGGCGTTCCTTTCATTTGTAAATATTTCTTTTTTATTGCGTTTTTGTATAAATTGGTGTTTCTCTTCTCGTGAATATTCAGGTCGTGGGGTGGGAGGGAGGGGAAGTTTGTTTCCGTTCTGTTTGTTTTTTATGACTTTTCAGGCTGCATTTTTGGAAGCGGTTTACGCAGGTCGAGGCCGTATGAATGAGGAAAAAAAAAAAAAAGGAGAGAGAGAGAGAGAGAGAGAGAGAGAGAAACCCATGTGTGTTGTGTTCCCCCAAGGCCCCCTGTATTGCCCTGTCATCTTTATCTTCATGAATGGAAGACGCCGGAACGTCACTTCAAGCCTTGCCAGCAGGGTTTCATGTTTTGATGGGAACACCCCCAATTCCTTTTTGCATATAAACTCTCTGTACCAGCATCTCTCTGTGGAGTTTGGGCCTCAAGGCACTACATTGTCTTGATAGTGGTGGGGTGAACCATCAAGTTGGCCACTCAGGTTGGACCATCACTTTGACATTAAGAGACTTCTCCAATGCTACTTTGGTTTAGAAATCTTGGACCTGGGAAAGCTCGTGATAATTTCTGGTATTTCCTAAGGGCTTGGGGTTGGGATGCTTGACAGCTGACGAGGGCAGCTAATCTCTTTGGTGGTTATCTCGGTACTTTTCCGTCCCTCCCCACCTGGAACGAGGAAACCTGGAGGGTGGCTCTGCAGGGAAATTAAGCTGAAAACAAACCAAAAAGAAGTTAATGGAACTTTTTTCAAATCTCTTCTTAAAGGTTCTGATTTTTGTGTTCCGGGTTGAAAGTTGGTTCGTATTTTCTCCGAACTGGTCTGTCCCTTGTTCCACTGATCGGCAAATGATAGTTTGCCAAAATCATTATCTAGTATTCTTACTGTTGTAGCACTGTTAACACTCCGAGTGCTCTGCAAATATTAACTGTGCCACAAACCACTCAAATGAATGCTCTAGGGCAACCAGAAAAGAAGAACTGGAAATTCTGGACTGAACCACTGGTCTAACCACAGGAGTCTGGTATTTTGCCTTCTCCCATAATATATTAGGCCACGTGTCCATCAGGTTAATCCTTTCTCCTATAAGTGATCTTTTCTGGTTGCTTTGTTTATTTTAGTTCTGACAGGTCAACAAGTTTTGGGACACAGATGAAGGGGAAGGGGTGGGAGGGGGGAGGGTGTAATTCATAATCAAGAAAATAAATCAATGATGTTATTAAACTCTGATTATATATTTAGAATTTTAGATTTGGTGTATTTTCATTGTAAGTATTCAAGTGAATCAAACAGGTAATATTAGCAGCAGGTGTTGTCTATACTAGAAAACCACCCATGTGCTGTTTATTACCTGTCCAGAAAATAATGGGATTTCATACCAGAGTCTGACAAAACTCCACATCCCCTGCCTTACCATTTCTCTCTCTCTGCTGTAGAAACACCAGTATTTTCTGGGGCAGTGGCTGGGAACATTTCTTCTCTCTGAAGTTTTCTGCACACAAGAATACTGAGCAAAAACCATTGTGTCCTCTACAGTTGATGACCTCTACTGAATATTTGCAGACAGCCTCCCAGGAAAGATTAGGCACCTTTGGCAATGTTTCTGACATTTACCTCCTCACTTCTAGCTGGAGGCATGGCTCTCTGAGAGGTATTTTCATGAGCCATGTTCTTCTGAAGTGGTACTGGAGTGTATGTACTCAGCTGAAGGAGGATGTCTATGAAGGAGATGGAGGAGATATGCAAAAAAATGTGCCGTACACAGTGGAAAGTGGAAAAGCAACTGGCAGGTAGAACTTGCAGCCATGGATCTCCACATCATAAACCTTGTTGGAGTATTCACACAGGCTTTTTACTGTAGTGCGACACAGCACAGGCTGATGTCGTAGTTCTCTGTCTCCCATCACGCCTCCCAGTGAGGGCAGTATCAGAACTTGCAATGTCACATCCTAAGTAGGCAAGAAAAGCTGCAGTCAGAACTTGTTGTCAGTTGAGACAATGAAGCACACCGTCCCCACCTCAACAACAGCAACAACAAAAATCCCATTCTCTCTGAAAATCCAGCATGCGTTGTCAGAACTCTCCAGGTGAGAACCCCAGTGGGTTCAAAATGCTCAGCAATATCAAAGTATGAACTTTGCCTGTAGGGAACTGATACTTCAATTTCCAGCATATGGGGGGAGGAAGGTTCCTTTGTGGTGTTGCAAAGGATTTGATGGAGGGGTTGAGAGTTGCCAGGATGGCCTCTTCTTCAGCAATGTCTGCTGATGTTGAGCTCCTCACTCCAGGAAGATGCTAGCATCCATCTGGAATAGTGCCCGTTTGTACATTCAGATCAGGCTGTTGTTCACAGCAAAATTGCCAGCAAAAGAGAGAGGGGGAGATAAATAATGAATATGATGGTGGTGACAGATTGGAGTGATCAGAGATACCTCAGGGATCTTCATAGGCAAGTCTTTGCTTTAGAGCTTTCTATCAAATATGGCATATCCTCCCACCTCCATTGCTTATCAACAGATGGAAGCAAGCCTGGGAACACAGCCAATGATCAGACTTAGGCCTTTCACACATCCTCCACTCCAGTCAAGCAACCTTTGATGAGCCCTTCTCATGGAGAAGGGTGGGAGGTTGCACTTCCCCACGCGTTTTTGGTTGCCAAAAAGAAAGGGAAAGTGGAAGTGGATAAAGATCAGGAGTGTTGATGAAAGGATTTTGTTCTGACCCTCTGTGCCCTTGCTCTACGTAATTACACTTCACCCTTTCTTCTCAGTCCAAGCTGGCAAAGGGTAGGGTCCAGTTATGCTTCTTTTCTGTGGCATATGCCTGGTCACCACAGGAACCCCTTGGAGCCGTGTGTGAGAAAGAAACCAAATTGCTGGCAACAAATGGGGACAGATTCCAAGCCACGATCCCTATCTGCACCCACTCTTTCCCATAAGTGCTTCCCTGCTGCTGAACACACCTGGCGTGTCCACCTGGAACACACCTACCATGCTGCTGGATGCTGCAGGTAGTTACACTGAGATAGTAACTAGTGGGACCTGATTGTTGTCCCCACAAGGGCTTATTTTCAATTTGCAGCCAAATATATTTCCAAGCCATAGACCCTCGCTGCATTCACCAACACTTCCCTGTGGCTTCCTCTCTCCTCCCCCGTCAAAGGCAAACTGGGGTGCCGAGTGTCTCACTGGCAATACAAATACTATTGCTTCATCTTCATCATGGGCCCTCTGGACCTCCCTGGGGCTGACTGCAGACAAACCTGGGTGTCTGCCACTAGAACAGCAGCAATGAAAACCACTTTGCAATTGGGTTTCAGTTTTTTTCTCCGTTTCTTGAGATTCCCCAAATTCCTCTCCTAGCCATGCCATTTGAGTGAATTCTGGCATCCTTCTGACAGAATGTTGCCATTGCTGACAACAAAACTGACACAGCATAAACTTGCTTGTGTACAGAAAAAGACAGTGAAACCATATTGCAGAGAGCAGGACTCATGTCTGCCAATGTCAAGGGTACAGTCCCCTGAGTGCTGAGGTAAAGAAGGATCTCTGTGATATGTTGGTAGTTCAGATCTCTTAACCTGCTGGCTTCCTGCCATTAAAGGTTCACAGCAAGCACTGGTATACACTCCAACAGGTCAAAAAATAATTCCATGCTGTGGAACAGGGGTTCCTCTGGGCACACACACACACATACAAGACATACTGGGGAAGTGAGACATACATGAACAAACCTGAGACAGCAGGAAGCTGTGAGGTTTGTGTGCCTGTATGTACACACACAAACACACACACACACAGAGTACATTGCAGTACACTTAATGACTCTGTCCCACAACACATTTTTGCCAAGTAGGAACAGCGTGACCTTTCCTGATGTTCTGCTGGTAGTTATTTAATTTATGTATTCACTTTGTGACTTTTACATCATCTGCTTTCTTGACTGCAGCATTACTGTGTAAATATGTGTGTATATATGTACAGAAACTAGCTCAAGCAATTATATTCAGGTTGGGAAAAGGGTGGGTTTTATATCTGTACAGTATTTCCTTATTAAATAATGGCATGGGGGGGGTTGGGAAAGTTAACTTCTAAATTGTGGTTTTATTGGTCTGTGGTGTTTGAAGTTGTTTCAGTGGTTGCTTTTGCTGGTTCAGAAAGTTTATCTGGATGTTATATGTGTGTGCCAAGAAAGGGTCCCCAGAGAGGGGAGGTTTGGGATTGGTAAGGGGTGGTGGGTAGCAGAGGGTGTTAATAATTTCCTGTAATAAAAGCCGTGTTGATTGCTAGGGACTGTTTGTGTGAGGCACAAGGCTGTTTCCTTCTCTATGTGCTTTGCTCTTTGATTACTTCCTCTTCCCTAGTCCCCATTGTCTTCTCCCTGGGATGCCAGCAGGGTACATTTGTTGCTGTGGATTACAGGGATCTCCCTATGGGCCTTCCTCTCCTGGCCAACTCTTCCTTCTCCCTCTTTTTGCAGTCTTTCCAGTACCAGTGAAAGGGGAAGTGGCATGGTCTCAGACCTACTGAGCCATTACTGACCACTTTATTTCCTCTGCTCTTTGTCCTTTCTCTTAGCAGAACCTCATTTTCAGGTGTTTTGATCTCTCCAGCAGCTTACTGCTTCATCTTCCTGGCCTCTTATCCACTTTCCCATCTTACACCGGTTCTTCAATTTCATCTCGATGCCTCTTCCCTCAGAATTACTTATGTTGGCTGTTTGCCCACTCTCCTTCTCTTATTTCTCTCTTGTTGCTCTGTTGTCTTCATCAGCCTGTGCAATGCTGTGTAGAAGATGAGTGAAGGGCAGGCGTTCACTTCTTCTCTCCTGGAAAATTCTAGCCATGACCAGACTTTTAGAAGATGATATTTAGTAGCTATTTTTGACTTCTCTGTCATGTTCACTGAGGTAGTGTTCTGCTCTTGCACACTCAAGAAATGAGAAATCATCAGTATGGCAAATTTGCCCATACAAGGGAGCAGTGAAATTGTATTTTCTGAGAAAGCCCAGAAGAAGAACATAATTTCTGTCCTTGATGGCTGACTGATAAATTTGTAGCAGGGAGAGATAGTTTTTATCCACTCCCATATCAGGTTCAGTACAGTTTCTCTGCTTTTACTCTATGTGAATAAAGCAAGGTTGCTGGAGAGAAGTATGCTATCTTTTAAAAGCACAGGGCACTTCCTTTATTGCCTAGAGGCTTCTAAAGACCTGTATGAAGTTCTGCTGTGTTGCAGACCTGGGAGTGAATGCCTGGTAGTATTTGGTCCCTTTCTGTCTGACAAGTCAGTATAAGCTGGTACTTGGCATTATCTGCTAAGGTTTGTCATCTGATGGCATAGCAGTAAGGAGAATGATAGGATGGTGAATAAGCATGGAGAGAGCCAATGTGAGACTGGTAGAGACTCTAGGCAGATGCCAAGACATCTCTTTCCTTTTTGACAATTTGTGTTGTTCCTTAGTGAAGGTCCATCACCCCACCATTCTTAATGTCCCTGGCACTGTTTGCTTCTCCCTGAACACACAAGCATCTGCTGGCCACAGTCTGAGAAAGGGCCAGTCAGTCTCTGTGTGTGTTGTGTAGTTGTATGGAAGTATGTGGGCAGCACAGGGAGCAATGCAAAAGGTCAGCATGGCCAGAGGTTATTCAGAGGAGCAGTCTTCTCTCAGCTGCAGCTAACTCTTGCTCAACCTGCCATTCCATTGCAGGCCTGTGCTTCTGATTTCTGGGTGAGAAAAACCACCAGAGCCACCTGGGAATGGATCTCTGCTCACAGGTGTGAGGAGGGTAGTCAGGCTTCTGATGTACTCTTGCTATGATGTTGGCATATCTGTCCCAGCATGGTCCATGGAGATTTGTGTACCTGTGAATACATGGCTACAAATGCCTGTAAGTCTGGCAGGAGGTGTATGTTTGTACATTTGAGTGACTCCTGGCAGAACTCTAAACATAAGTGGAGGTGGAAATGCTGGCCCATTTAGTGCTACTGCAATGACGCAGGTAGGTATCTCCTTGGGAGTACATCCCATAGATTAATTTATGGCCAAATAGTGAGTTGCCTTTCTGAACACCACGAGGCCCTTTGCTGTGTTTCCTTTGCTTATTCCATGTGCCAAAAATACAGCATAATGGCAACATTTGCAGGGTGTCCAGAGAGAATGCATCTATTACATGAGACTTCTCTCTACGCCCTTGGCACTGGCTGGTAAGTCCCATGTCAACCAGAAAAAGGTTATACCTGTCCCCTGACAAAAATCTGTCAAGGGGATGAGGTTCAAGTTTTGTACTTTCTCCCTCTGCTTTCCTTCCAGGCCTTGGAGCCAGATCCATCTTCACAGGCATCTAAATTCCTGTGAAATTCAAGGAGCTTTTGGAATAGTTTCTTAGGGGTTTAGATGCCTGGAATGGCTTTTTTGGATTCCCTTCCTTGTGTGGGCCTCTTCCTGCAGTGTATTTTGCCAGGATTCATCTCCCAGGAACCTACCATGCTTGAACATAGCTTAGAGGGGTTCCCTCTGCTTGGGATCACCATGTGTATGTTGCATGCCTGTTGCTACTTGTCTGTATTTCTTGCACGTGTCTACTTGTGGGGGGCAGGGGTGGGTTCATGTTGGTATGTGTATTTATGCAGCCTGCACACATCTGTATGTGTGGTGCCACTGTGTGTGTGCTTAGGTGTTTGTACGCATGTGTTTGAGCTGAGACAAAAGTGATGGGAGCCGTATGCTGCTAAAGCCAGATGATGGGTACCTGCAGGTAAATTGGCAACCCTCTTGTTCCTTCCTGGTACACCCTGGCATGGCTGCTTTTTTGAATTCCAGGGGACCAGCTCTGAATCAGTGATGAGGCTGGGATGCAGACCCCTGTAGAGGGTTTGACTACAGCACCAGAAACCCATTCCATGTGTTCGTCTGCTTCTGTGCTTCATCCAACTCTGCCATATTTCCAAATCATTGTGCCACACTCATTACCTACTTTAGCCTTAATGGGTGGGTGGAGCAGGAAGACAATCACACACTGACTGGTAAGATCTTTTGGGAGAGAGTTGGTCAAGCTGATCTGTGACTGGAAGACTGTAACAAGAGACTCCCTTGCTATTCATTTTGCTGCCTCCTAGGGCAGTGCAAGCGCTGAAATTCCACTTGCAAGAAAACACTAGCCTGTCCTTTCTTACTCTTGTGTCAGACACAGGAAAATGCTGAGCTGAGGTGAATTGGTCTCTCATCCCATTACTTGGAAGAACATCACTTTTGCTGCTTGGAGATGAGTAGGGAGCTTGCAAATCCCCCACTCTGAAAGGGTTGCATTTCTCCAGAGGGGACAGTGAAAAGGGAGAGTAGAAAGGAGTAAACTTTTCTGCAGCCATCCCATTCATTTCCAGGAGAGATCACAACACTGCTAGCCCCAGAGAGGATGGCCTGCTGGGAGGGCCCTAGAGTGCCAAACGGCACAGCACTTTAACTGGCCAAACTGCTGAACAGGACATTGCTGTCCTCTGTCAGCAGCCAGAAAAGACAATCAGGACCCCATGAAGAGATGCCATGATTAGTTAGACGAGGAAGGAGCAACATTTAGGGGCTAGGGCTCTCATCATTTAGCCTATCTTAAGTCTGCTTAACCAGCCCTTTAGTGCTGGTGTCACTGGGCCTCTTTGATGGTTTCTTTTTCTTTATATATATGAAATGTAAGAGAATAATCTGTGGTCTCCAATGACTCATTCTATCAGACCACTTCCATCCACCTCCTCTGCTTTCTTCCATGTCCAGCTGCTCTTTCCTCTCCATCAAATTGTATCCTGTGCTCTGCCAGGTTTGTCTTTTATGGAAGAGAAGATATATGTGTGTGAATGCTTGTACATGTGCGTGTGTGTATTTTAGATATTATTGCTATTACCAACATGCTATACACCTAAAAGCTCCTAGCAAGCTGGAGCCTTCAAGAGGTGCTGTAGGAAATGACCTTCCCACTAGGCAGCAGTCAGTGTGGAGGTTAGCACAGTAAGCTGCTAGCTTTGGAGGCCTCTTTGCCTGTCTGGTTGCTTTTCCTATCTTTGGAGCAGGCTGTCTCTCACCTGTGGTCAGAAACACAGCAAACTGCTCTTTTTAGCTTTGCATTTTCAAAATTTCTAACATGGGTGGGGAAAAAGGTTTATTGTTTAGCTGTTGATTTATTTTGTATGTTTGTTTGTTTGTTTACACAGTCCTTTCAGTGGGCGCAGGGAGGTGTTTTCAGCAATACAACTTTCCAAGACCTCAGTTCTGTGCAGTTATTGTTTGTATGGTTCAGCTGTATTTGGGGTCTTTCCTTTGTACATGTTTTTCCTGAATGGCAGGGCTATCTTGAAACGTCTCTTTGCCAGTGACCAAAGCACCATCTGTAATTGGAGGTGAGGGCTGGTATATAGTGGAGGCAGCAGCCTTTCGGGAAGTAGCTTTTCATTGACTTCCCTGTGGAGTCACAGAAGACAAAATATTTAATTGTTGCACAAGTGGGCTTTGGAGATTTTTGTTGTAGTTGTGGGGGTTGTTTTGTTTTGTTTTTGTACTCCCTCTCTTTTCTTCCTTTTAAAACTTTTTTTTTTTTTTTTTCCCCTTAAAAAAATGTTAAAATGTTTCTCCAGTGAGCTTTGTCCATTGCACCAAAGGCTGCTGCAAGGCAGGGAGCCTGTCTGACCCTTGGGTCCTGCCCTTCTGAAGCCATGCAAGATTGTCCAGGTGAGGATGGAATTGGCAGTTTCCATGGCCATTTCTTGGGACAAGGCCCCTGTAGCAGAGGGGCCTGACCCAAAGGGAATGGTCATCCACAGCAGATCATCCTCTAGTATGTGTGGGTTGTGGATCAGGCTGGAGGGCAGGCAGGGGAAGATGGTTCACTGACCCCTGCACAGTCCTTCCCACACTGGAGCAGGAGCCAGGCATGTAGGTCTGCAACAGGGACAAATTAATGACCCTGAACAGGCCAGAGTTGTTTGCCTCTCCTGACCTATTTGCAAGTGGGTAGGAATGACTCTCAACTTGGACAACATCATTCAAGGCTAAGCAGAGTCTCACAGACCATGAAGTAGGAATTAAAGGTGGTTCATGGGCAGCTGGCCAGCTCTCAATATCATGACACCTAAGGGAAAACCCAGCACCTTCATCCTTTGGCGTTTGGAAGTGGCTGAGGACAGCAGTGAAGGACTGTTGTGTCTACTAGGGTTGGGGCAGGTAGCGTCTCTAGACCTGGCACAGGTCAACTTCAGCTGTATTTGCTTTCTAGCTAATGAACATTTACTTTGGAGAGCACCTCTGATAAGCTCAGTCTATCAACCAAAAGAAAAAGAAATACTCACCTCTAGTCTAAGTCTTCTACTGCCCAACACTGCTACCTCCTCTTCTCTTGAGCTGTTGGTACCTTGGGGTGAACCTGGCCACCCATCAGGCTGTCGAACACAGCAGATATATCCTATCCGCTTCTGAGACCATCTTTGCCTAAATTTTGCCTCCTCTTCATACCCTTTATGCATGCATATGTGTGTGCACACGCGCATATACACACACACACACACGCCCACCTCCAGCCACTTCACTGGTGAAAATCAGAGCCACAGAGACATGAGTGCCAAATGACTTTTTATTTCTCAAGTAAATGATATAAAGTTTTGTTATTTTTCTTCTTTTTTTTTTTTACATATGCAAATGTAAAAGGGAACCGACAGTGAATTGGTGGTGGCGAGAGGAAATGGGATGTTTTGTAACCCTAGCTGCAGTAAAAAAAAGAAAAAAAAAAAGAAATAAAAATACATTAAAAATATTTAAAAAACACAAAAAGGAAAAAAAAAACTTGAACTATTTTGGAAATATTGTGAATAATTTTTTGATATAAAAACTAATTTTTATGTAGCATGAAAACCACCAAAATAAAATGATCAAGAATAAAAGCTGTGCAAAGGGTGTTTTTGTTTAGTTACTAAGGGAAAATAAGGAAGAGAGAAGCAGTGGTGTATGAGAGAGGGACACTGCAGTTATGGCTTTTGCTGTGAGATTCACAATACATAATGTTTTTCTTCAGTCTTGGTATTCAGTCTTGGTAACTGGAATCTTGTGATTATGTAAAAAAAAAAAAAGGAAAAACACAACTCATTTTATATAAAAAGATATTTTTTATCTCTGATTGCTGGGAAGAAAACCTTGAAAATAAGAACAGAATGAATCCCAAGGACTCAAAAAACCAAAAGGCAAATAGAAAATGGCAATGAATTGCTTTTGAGTGTTGCATTCATCATGACTTTTTCTTCTTGATTTATAATTTTTGAGTAGTTGAGGTATCAATAGTGGGAGGCAGGTACAAAGGAGATAAGACATTAACGAAGGACTGAAAAATTCTGCTTTTTTTTTTTGTAATGTGAATCATAGGTGTTTAACCAGAGGCTCTTCACATTTCCTTCTGAGTAAGAGAATAAGGTAGTGTCCTTTTGCAGGATATATTGGTGCCATTCTTCACTCCTTAAAAAAAAAAATTTACTCCTTCCCCAGGTTTATTAAAGGAAGCAGACTGCCTCTCCAAATTCTAGACAGAACAGTATGTCGTTTCAGCATTCCAGACCCTCTTAGAAAGGATGGCTGTGATTCTCTGCTCTCCTGAAGGTGAAGGCATCAGTGCTCTTCATCTCCTCTGGGGGCTCTGATTCCAGGTGCTGGAGCAGTACATTGCCTTTGAGGAGGTGCTAGAACTCACCCCACCCTGCTGTGGATCAAGGTGGTTCCTCAGCACATGCTGTGAATCCTTCTTGCTTGGAAGACAGGAGATGCTGGTTTCTGGAATGGTCCAGGAAAGTTGGTAGGTTGCCTGGAAGGTATTCCATGTGCCTGAGTGAATCAGATCTCCCGCATATGAATTTCAGCTTCACTCCCTCATGCTCCCATCCCCCACACAATCATTAAAACACTGCCCCACCAGCTAGCAGGGGGCCTTCTCTGTTGCTCCTGTCCTTCTTGTTGGGGTGTCTTCTACACTGTAAGCTGGAAGGGAAGAGGCAAATAGTGTACTATATAGCTTAAAACAAGCTATTAAGTAAATTGTGTCCAGCACTGACTGAGAAGTCTGAAAAATTGCAAAGTCTCAGTATCAACCTAGGCCACACCTCTAGCAGTGTGCAGAAAAAGAATCCTGGATAAAAATCTTGTCTTGTGCTCAAGTCAATGTAGACTTGGGTGAAGTAGACAGGGAGGACCTGGAAGCAATAATGGTGTAGACCAGCTAGATACTTGGTTCTTGAATTCTGAGCCAGGTATGAAAGGGGATCCATGGGAACATTACTTCTTGGTGGAAAATAGAGGGGAGAGTCCTGTTAGTGTAAAAAGACCAAATCCTGAAGCATCTTCTTGGCCTTTGTGGGTCCTAGTTAGCCTGCCTCTCCCTGTTGCCAATCCCTATGCCATGCACTATCTGTGTTTGTTTTTTTGACTACTACGGGGAAGAAGAGACTTTGTCGGCTTTATGAAGATTTTCTCATTATTAGTTACAAATCTAGGCTGTTCCTCCAGTGAGTATCTGGCTATTTACCATTCTTCCCACTTATTCTGTCTACTAGTCCCATCCTTTTTGCCCTTGTGACCTCTTGCCCTTGCATGTTAAGAAAATGGGCCCTTGCTCCTTTATGGGACACTGCTTGTGTCCTTCAGTGATTTATGAGGGAAGAGAAATCATTACACACAGCTTAGGAGTATTGTTTATCTTACTTTCCTCCAGTACCTCGAAGATACCAGTTGCTTCCGTAGGAAGAATATGCTATCTTCCACCTGTGACCATTTTGCATTAGCTCTGTATTTGTTACTGGTGGACCTATGAAGTGGAACAGAGTTAAAGCAGAAACCTGGCGGATGCTCTGAAGATTCAGATTTCCAAGCATAATGTCTCAGAGTCTGGAATCAGGGCTCTGGCAATGTGCTTTGCTGGACATTCCAGCCAAGGGCCATTCTACTCCAGCCTCTGTGCTTGCTCACCTTCCCTTCCCTGGAGTGAAGCAGCAGGCTCATCTTCCCTTAGACCCACAGGGCCTAAATGACAAAGTGGAACATCCTTCATTCTGCTCACCTCATCTCTGCACCAAACTGCTCAGATATCAGGTCTTTCAGGTAGACATTCAACCATGTCAGAGCGAGGACAGAACTCCTTCCAGTACATACAGACAGCAAAGGCAGGGGTCTGAAGGTCTAGAGCACACAAATCTTGGATACTCTTGAAATGTCTCTGTCTTTGTTAACGAGTGCTGCTGGGTTTGTTTGCCCTCATAGATTATTTGTGTGACCACCAGGAAGCCAAGATTATATCAGTGAGAAACAGCTATTCAATGTGTCTTTTTACATTTGAACAAGGGACTAGGATTGTAGTTACAGAAAAGGCATCTGCAAAGGGGTATTTCCCACACCTGGGGAAGATTATTTTATGTTCTTTACTTATTGAGGCAAACAATTTCAGGGCTTCTCTTAGGCCTTTCACATGTCAATGAAGGCACTTCTGCAGGCTCTAGTCCTTTCCTGCACACAGATACTCCCTTTTCAGCTCTGGATGTTGAACCTTGCTATGCTAAGCTACAGCTTAGCATACAGCATCCTATTTGGGATGAAAATGAGCTAGTTGTAATGAACCAGCCACTTCTTCTAGCTTTGGAGATTCACACTGCTTAGGAACTAACTGTTCAACTGTTTTCCCTCCTCAGGCCACTTTGGGGTTCTCTCTGTGCTGCAGTGGCAACAGAGTTGGCTGTGTCTGCTGATCTTCCCCATTTTACATGCAGGGAGTAAGGGCCACTTTCTTACCTGAGGCATTGGATTAAAACTGGAGAAGCATGATGCTTTTGGACCTGTTTCTGTGGCTCTTTGATTAGTTATCCCTGCTGAGGTGGCAAGACACAGAGGCCTGCCAGCTGCAAAGCAAGAAGCTTTGGGTAAGCGCTTGCCCTTTGGCAGCGGACACGCACTGGAATGCCAAGTGACTTACACCGTGTGCTCGACACTCCTTCAAGGCTGGTGTGTAGACTTGCAACGAAGCAGAAAAGAATGAATTGGTTTCTTCCTTCTCTATTTCCCAAGCTCCCAAGGGAAAATATCCTGGAAGGGAGAAAGGGAAGGTTCTTCCCTCACTTGGAAACCCAGACTGTTGTCTCTCCATGTAGAGTATTGTTTTGCAGTGGTAGAATAAGGTAGATCTTTGACTGGTGCTCAAAGACAGCCTCTGGCCTCTGGGGTTTTTTGAGGGAATAGAATAGTTCCTGCCATAGAGGACAGGGTCGATTTCTCTGCCACCTTGCTCTCAAGGCATGAGCCCTGAGTCCAGAATCTCAATCACTTAGCATTTGCTTGACTCTGTTCAAGTCCCCCTACTACACATCCTGGATGCAGATCACCCCAGGCACCCCCAGATGTGAGCCATCAGCACTGCGTGTTGGGAAGAAATAAACAGTTAATCCTTTTGCCATCATGTAGTGAAGGATTTTTAGATGCACACAAGAAATTCATTAGACCAAGACCCATCTTATTGAAAGCCAATAATGCTTAGATGCTCAGATGCCTTTAGAAATCTCCATTGCAGAAGCTAGAAATGTTTATTCTTTTTAAAAATCTCTTTATGAAGAGGCTGGAGTATTTAACACTCTGGTAAACTAACTGAGTTTCCTTGAGCCTAAAATATTGTGATATTAATCTCAACTACCAACTAATCCTGGAAGTTACCCTGGGATGAGCTAAGGATATGAAGATACTTTGAGAAGATGCAAAAGTTCCCTCCTCAGTAGCACCTGGAACTGAGGGGGAAGTAGGTAGCATGTTGGGAAGGATTTAATCCGAAAGGTATGCTTGGGGATGCACATCAAATGCAAGCAGTGACTGGTGGCTTCAGGGGTAATTTTGTGTTGATCAAAATGACTCCACCTCTCCTAACAACACTATTGCTGTGGAGTCGGACCGTATCAGTACCAGTCATTAATTTGGGAACCAGCAAGTAAAGAGAAATGCTGCGCCAGCAGGGTGAAACCCCGACATAAAATTGATCAAAACCATTTAGGTCCTGTTTTCAGACAAGATTTGTCCATTTGATGCTTCACTCTGCCACAGTCCTTACTTCAAAGAGTTTGCGATTTTGATGCTAAACTGAAATATGTTAATATTAGCATTTACATTAACAAGTAAATTGACAGATGCCATAGTTTACATATATTATGCAAATATTCTGAAATCTTGCATGCATTTGCATCTAATTTTCTTGAGGTTAAATGAGACATACATTTTGTAGGGGAAATAATTGAGGCATCCAGACGTGATAAGCCAGGTGACTTGGTACAACTTGTATGAACAGGGGTAAAGACTAGGAGCAGAGGAAAGGACATTTGGCATTTTCAGTTGGAAAAGTATTATGTTCATGGTTTCTGGTTCGAGAAAGCAGTGTAGTAACTTCCTGTGGTGCAGTCAGAAGTAGTGCAGGAAGTTTTTGCTGGGAGAAGCTTGATTTTGGATGTTGACAGACCTCAACCTGAAGGGTCAGTCAGGCTCTCAGCCTGTTGTTTTTCTGTTTATTTTCAAGATTTGGAAGTGATACACTCGTCTCTTTGCAGCACTGTGCACATAACACCCAACTGAGATTTCCCCCATGCTCTAAAGTGATTAGGTTTTCCTAAACAGGCAGGGGAACAGTGAGGAGGTGAATCTGTGATCCAGTCAAAACAGGCCACAAGACCCCAGAGTCGCCACTTCAGTACCTGGAAGGATGTTTTCTTCTCCTTACACTTATGGAAATCACAAAGGGATGACAGCATGCCCAGAGCAATCAACCTCTGCTTCAGGTGAGTTTGGTGAGAAATCTTGCTATTCTAGCAGTGCTCTTGTTTTTCAGCTTCATTTAACTTCTTCAGTTGGGCAAAGCCTTGAGGATGCTGTAACTTATCCCAGCCTTGGACAAAGAGAACCTGAACCACAAATTGTGGTATCTCTGTGCATTTTCAATTAGTTCTACTTTTACAAGTAGCATGGGAAAATGAATGTATGGACCTAATCCAGAGAAGTGCTGGGCTGTAAATGCTCTCTGAGGATGTGTGCAGTGCACAGAGCTCAGCCTCTGCTGCCAGCTTGACCTAATTTCTCTGAAGCTTGACTAGGATTCAAAGTACAACTCATTTCCCTTCTTTGGAAACTTGCACATCAAGGTCTTACTATGCTGCTTACAAGTAGTCTTGAGCATCCCTTTGCTGCTTTTGTCAGGCTGCTACAATCTTTCAGCATTTACAGGAAGACTGTCAAAATATTGTATAGAAAATAAGTCCCTTGTTTTTGGTTCCACCAGTGTGCAGTAACACCTCAGACTGTCACACTGGAGAAGCTTCATCAAGAACCTCTTTGTATCATGCAAAGTACTCATTCAGCTTGGCAAATCTCAATGAGTTTCATCCCAGACATCTTGGTCTGTTCGAAGAGTGACTGAACTTTCTGGTCAGCTTCTTCTCGGGCATTGCTTTCAAACCTTTGAAAGTTTGAAGTGCAAACAAACATTCAACTGGACAGAGGTTGACCCAGCTTCCTTTTGTTTTTTTCGAAAGTCTAGGTTGATACAGCCCGCTTTCCTAGGGTTACAGGTCAGCTTAGTTCAATTTCCAGCCTAATTAATTGCTCCAAAATTTTAGGTCTGTCTTGCCAGAACCACTTTAAATTATGCATACTCCTACTTACACAGTCACTGCCACTCTTCAAATATTCAAGGGTTCCTTACATTTAATTTTGGATGGTTTACTCTCTCCAGGGAGGAGGCAGTGTTTTAAAAAGAAATTGCTGACGGATAAAGTAGAGCTTACATGACTTGCAGCAAACAGCAATTGGAGTTCTCAAGAACATGCATTTCTTGGACATGTAAATTTTATTCATTTCCATTTAAAGGACACATGTGACATACAACATTGCTTTCTCATCCAGTAATATTATTATCTAGTGACATTAACTTAACGATTAATGTCAAGTTTTTATTAACATTTACAAGCACATTGGGAGATTAATTTGTTTACTTGCATTATGCAAAACTGATTTAAGATCGTGGTCTGCATTTACACACATTTACATAGTGTTTCCTGATTAATACATTATAATACACACAAATCATGTGGAAATTGCAGGCTCACATCTGCAACATAAACTTCTTTTTCTGCAGTGTAAAATTTGACTTATCTGGCAGAACTTTTCCAACAGGTTGCAGTTAAAGTCAGGATATCGTAAGGAGGGAAGGAAGAATGGGGATCAGAGGTGGATTTTCTGTGAAGTCTTTCCATAGCACCTGTTACTTGCCAATACCCTGCAGTCATGAGACAGATGGAGAGGGTGCCAAGGTTAGCTGGCAGCAGGATGAGTTTCATCAAATGGAACCTATGGAGCTGGAGTTAATCTCCTGTGAACACACAGCTTAGTTGAGCACTCAGTGACTTTAGACAGGGAATGAAATGGGTGAGCAGCAAAAGGAGCCAGTGGGAGGGAAAGGGGTGGCAAACATTGCTGCCAGCCATGGGTCCATGTGAGGGGGCTCAGCTGGGTGCAGCAGAGACCCTCGAGGGAGCCACTCCCTCTGCTCCTTTTAATACCTGGAGATCCCCAGGGCTGACTGGCTGGCATGGGAAGACCAAGGGAGGCTGTGGGGAGAAGGGCAGCAATATACACCGAGCACCTGGTGTGGGGCTGAGACAGGATCCAGAAAGGCAGCACCCTTGCACTGAACATGGGGGCAAGGGGACACTGGGGACACTTCCCCAGTGTAGCGTCTTCCTAAGGGAAAGCGCAGTCAAACTCAGGCTTGCCTCACCTCTCCGAGGCCCTAATCTTACTCCTTTCTCCACTCGTCACAACCTCATCCTCCTCTTTCCTACACCCTCACCCCCCTCCGGTTCTTCTTTCTGTAAATAACTCTTTCTGATTTTGGACAAGCAGGGATCAACAGATTCTGGAGGGGGGTGGGGAAGACACTTGTTTTGGGGTTTTTTTTTCCCTTTCTCTCTTGAATTTTGGGTGTTTGAACTTGAAAAATTATATCTATAAATATAAAAATATATGTACTTAAGCAAATGTATTTCCTGGAGAGCTATGAAAGGAGTTAATTTTTTTCCCCTTTGATTTCTCTTGTTTCTCATTGGGGTTTGTTTTTTGGGGAAGAGGGTTTTTGTGAACTGTTGAGATTTCCAGTTCAGCATTGTTTAAAGGATGTGGAGAAAAAAAAAAGAAGAAAAATCAACAAAAACATGAAAACCTTTGTGATGTACAAAACCTGTAAATAGTCAAAGATACTTTCTCTTTTCTAACAACAAATTATTTCTGTCACTTTATATTCAAAAATAAAGAAATGTACCACAGAATATCAGGGTTAAAAAAAAATTGGAACCCATAATCAAAATATTTTCTTCATTGTCTTTGTTCATTTTGTTCTTAATTTGGAGAATGCCTGTGAATTTTGCTCCATGAGTGATGTTTTAAAAACGTGAAATGGGGATGAGTTGAAATTAGGACAACAATGTTACTTGAGAGGGGCCCTTGCCCTGGTGTTCACTATTAGGTGTGGGTTGAAGCTACACTCTTGGGGTTAGATGATGAGAGGGAGTGGATGAAAGAGCCTGATCATATTCATGAAACCCAAACAATACTGAAGCAGAGACAGGAATGGGAGATTGTCTCAATGGGTTTAATCTCCCTTTATACTGCCTGAAAATGCTTCTAGGGGCTGCACGATGAATGCCACCACAAAGTTGATGATTTCACTGCTAACCAACCTGTAAGACTTTGGAGATATCTTGAACCCCTCCTGTCAGCCAGCAAGTGTCAAGGCTTTGGCACATTGTTTATAAAACAAAGCCCAGATTGAGACTACTGAGGAGTGGCAAAGACAGGGGTGGCAAAGATGGCAGGAAAGTCTTCAGTGATGTCACCTTATCTTGGCACCAGCCATTAATCACAACCCCCAAGACTACAGGAAATTTGAGGGAAGGAGATGATTTTTGTAGAGGTTACCCTGGTCCAAACAATGGAAAAGGCTCAAGAGGTTATTTATAAAGAAATGCTAAGAACTGACATGTTTTGGAAATGCAGAGCCGTGCATCACCTTTAATGGCGAGAGGGCAGTCAGTTATTTTTAGGGGAGCTAAAAATAAAGAAAATGGACTAGCTGAGCTAGTCAGAGGATGCTAGACTACCTGTGGGGTGCAATTAAAAGTGTGGAACATAGCAGAAGCACTCAGATGCACCAAGTCAGATTCAGAATGGGAAATGCAGTGTTCAGCCAAGAAGCTTATAGCAGCTGACACAAATTAAATGTTAGTAAATGAAGATAATTCATAAGGTGAGCAAAACTGTGAACCAGGGAAAGAAAATCTCCAGCTAGTAAACATAAAGGTAAATAGGATTATATATACACAAGCCCATGCTTAATGAAAATCCTGAAAATAGATGTTAAGTACTAATGATGAGAGATAAGTCAATAATAGCACAGGAGGGACTGAAAGGCTCAATACTCAGTTTTTATATGAAGCTGGAGAGACAAACGGGTCATTATCCATGCCTGCACTGCTGCTCATCACCAAAGAAAGTGGGATATTATCTGAGACCCAATGAGGGGTGCAGCTCCAGGTCTCCACTGTCACAGCTTCACCCCTTGATATACCTGCCCCATTCCCTTCCCCCAGTAAGTCTCTGGGCTTGCTGCAGTGAAATGACTCAGCTGCTGCTTGTGTGGAGAGCCTTGTGACAGTGGTTCTTCCCAGTCTCAAAATCCACTGGTGCACTAGTGACCGTAATGATACCAGAAGACAAAAAAAAAGGCAAATATTGGGGTTTTAGTTTTCAGTCTCAAGCCATCTGCTAATGTAAGGTACTCACCCTTATATTTCTGAGTTCCAACAACACCATTTTGATGGGTAATAATTACTTTTTTGAGAGTGGCTTAATGCAAAACTGAAATGTGATTTTTGGGCCAATTCTACCAGCACCTGATATTTTTTGTTAAGAAAACAAAATTCTGTTGTCCAGGTCTGGAGTAGAGCTGCATTAGTTCCCACTCAAATGCAGGATACTGTCATCAAAATTGGTTAACTTCCAACACTTAGCTGAAATATCATATAGTTTATTCAAACTTTAGCTCTTTGCCTGGGTTCATGTGCCAGAGGCAGACAGGCATTTCACTAGATTTCACTTGCTAGCCAGAACAAAGTCTTGGCTGGTGTTGCAGGGGAAATGAATGGTTTGAAATTTTCAGTGTTTTGAGCTTTTATCTTTACAAAATGGAAAGATTTTATACCTTCTCAACACCATTCTAAAGATTTATTCTTTTTTCATTACTGAAATTTTTAATTGACAGGTTCTGTTTTGAAGATAGAGATGTTGGCAAATTCAATTTCAGGTTTGAAAATACTCACCTTTTGGCCAAGCTGCACACTTGAAAACTCCTAGAAGACTATAGGTAATCCAAAGAGGAAAATAAATTGTGTGAGAGAAAAGTAAAGATAATCATGAAAAGGGATTGAAGAAGTATTAGAACAGTAGAAAAGTATTTCTCAGGGGTTTTTTACTTCTCTAAATTTCACTGAAATAAAATCCAACCACAAGTTTTTAAATGGCTCAACTGACAGTCCTTTAGCTGAAGCAAGTAATTTTTAAGAGGTCTGGAGATGCTATCAGTGAATGGGATAGCAACAGAAAAATCAGATTCCCTCTCTGAATCTCTCAGACGGACAACAATGTGCTGAAACTGGGAAGAGATCGATTAACTTTCTTCTAGAGATTTTCTTCTTACTTTCACCTCAGCCACAATCTGGTGACCTGGGACTAGGTATGAAAAAGTCAGGGGCGAAAATGGAGGGAAATAATCACATTATCACTGGTCTTATGATATTCAAGTTTGACAAATATGGGTTTATTCTGATGCCACCAGCACTTACTGACCCCTTTGGTTCTTTGAAGAGCCAAGATTTATAGAGAAGCTTTTAAACACAGCCCAGGAGCACAATGAAAAAAGAAAAGAGCTATTCACAGCTCCTTCCAGGGTCTGCTACCCTCACCACATTGGTGGGGATGCATCTCCCTAACAGGGGCACCCTAACCAGTGTCTAGCAGGGGATGTCTCCAGGCAGTAAGCATTTCTCAAACACAGGCTATGCTGGCCCAAGGCTAGTGTGGGAGACACAACTGCCCTTGGAAGAGCATTTCTTTTATAATTGTTCAGATGATTGGCATTGGAGTGTGTGCGTGTGCATATGTGTGTGTGTACGTGTGTTTAGGGGCCCACTTAAGCTTTAGGGGTTCAAACCTCAGCTACATGCTTAGGTTTTTGCTGGCATCTAGATTCTGCCCAGTCAATGGACTATAGTATTTATATCCTCTCCAAAGAGATATGTCTTTTGGCTCAGAGAAAACCCCCACCAAAGTCATTGTCCAGGAAACACCTGCTGGGAGTTTGGACCCATGGACATCTTCAGTAGAAGACAACTAAGGACAGATCAACCAAAGCCCACTCCTTGTGTTTAATTGAAGATGGCAGACATTACTGGGGGGTAAATGGCTCCCTTACAGGTGAGTTGCAGTGAGCAACAGGCCCTGAGGACAGAGCTCTGATTGGAATTCCCTTCTGGCCACGTTCTTTGCTGCAGGGTAGCTGAAAATGTCAGGCACAGAGGAGGGGAGGGCTGAGTGATGTAAAATGGGAGCACAATGAACTGTAATGAACTCTATTGTCTGAGGCATCTCTTGGCAGCCTGTACTCAATGGCAGATCAATAAGCAGCAAAAAGAGTCAGAAAATAATGCATGTCTTTGGGGAAAAATTGCAGCTGAAATCAAAGGTACTTATGATTGCAATGGCTGACATTGTCTTCAGTACAGCAAGGGTCCCCACATGTCTATCCCAGAACACAGCCCTTCTGCCATCCTGCAGGACATAATCCAAAATTACTGAGTGCTGTGTACTCCACTGTGCAGCTGTAGCTGAGAAGGACCTTTGCTCCTGCACTTGCCTTGGGGACCATTTCTCCTCTGCTGGGCGCATCACGTCTTGTGGGTGTCCCTCAGAAAGTGCTGGCAAATGGACTCAACTGGTCAGGAACAGGTAGGTTCCCCAACACCTCTTGTGTTGTGTGCACTGCCTTCTGTCTTCCTATTTGTGTCTTTTTGACATGAATCCCAAGGTATGCAGAAATATGGTTGCCCCAGTAAAGGTCCTGTGCCAGCTGCCACATCCTCATGTGAAGGGTGAGGGGGATGAAATCACTCCATCATGTGCCAGCAGTGAAATTAAGGGAGCAAAGAGGGCCCCTTTCTGTACCAGACAAACAAGCAAAAGTTTAGCAAGCAATTAAAATATATTAGTGTCCTCCCCAACCTCTACTATCCTGGGCTGCCCTCTTCCTTGACTGGCCTGAGGGATGTGAACCCTTCAGTCTTCATTATTCTCAAATTAGGAAGGCTTATTAGAGGACCCTAAAGCAAAAGTCATCACTGCGGTGCCTTGCATAGGATAAAGCCTCATTTGGAGAGGCAAGCTGGGATCCTGAAGGAAGATCGATTAGTGTAAGAAGTACTCACTGCTTTCAGTCAGGAGTGAAAAAGAAGAATGAGGTTGTCAGTCAGCTGCGATGTTGTGTTTCCTCTCTTGTCCCCCCGTTTTCTGCCACATGAGTTGTAAATAAAGCAGTGCACGAGTAGAGAGCTTACAGGTCCCTGTGAATCACTCTGTGGTGTCAGCTGCACAGGAGTGTTTTCTGTATCTAAATCCTGGTGAGCCCTCTTCTCAGCTGGTGTAATGTTAGCACAAATGGCTGCAAGAGCATGAAGGACAGTGGTGCCTTGTGCTTGAATGCTGTGTTCAGTCAGAGATTGGATCCTGACTGATTTAACAGAGCCCTAGAAAAATTGCATTCAAAAGCATGATGTCCCATGACAATAAGACCAGGGTGACCCGGAGGGGGCTGTGCTGGCTTGCTCCTGCTCTCAGAGGAAAGTTGTGCTCAGCTTTGTGTCCTGTGACTCAATTTGCTACAAGCATGTTCAAACATGATAACGTTGTTTAGTATAGAAAAGGACAGTGTCCTGGCCCAGTTCCAGCTTGTATAATTAATTTCTTCTTATCTAAAAATTCTACCTGTAATTTTAAATGAGTGTGGATGTATTTTTTCATCTTTTCCCAGCTACAGGTTCAAACCACTAACTTCTGTTTTTATTTTTTCTCCTGTGCATTCTTAAATATCTTATGTCTCCTTTATATACATGTATGCATGCGTATTTATATCCCTCTTTTTATCTTTTGTGTTGTTCTGCCAACAAAAACTGTAATTCACTTTGTTTAAATTATTGCATGATCATGTGATGGTGCTATATGGGGATACATGCAATAATATCCTGCCAAGAAAACAAAAAAGATTGAGCATCCATATATTGGAAACACCCTGAACTATCCAAATCTCCCAAAGAACGACTGCTTATTACTGCATAGTGTTCCTTGCACCAGCTGTCTGAATGCTGCTCTTTATTCAGTAATCAGACATATACTCAGCGCTACATATGCATTTGGATATGTCTGAGCTCAGGAGACGCAATCAGAAAAAGATTATTCTGTGAGATGATACCTATTCTTTGCAGAAATATTCTTTAGTTAACAATGTGGAGGAAAATGACTGTGCCAAAATTACCAAAAATCCTCAGTTTAATGCCTGACTGAAGGGCTGTTTTGCATATTTTCTTACTTGAACCCTGCCGTGGGGAACTGCCTTCTTTAACCCATTCATGAGAGCCGAGGAATGCAGCAGCTTGGGCATGGCAAAGGTGCTCTGCCCCACTCTGTTCATCAATGTGCGATGTAGTGAATGCAGCCAACACTGAAACTGCTTACATTAACATTATTTGCTGTGTGAATGATAGTGTTAAACGTTTTCCAGTGAGGAGATGCTTTGTTTGACTGCAAATGAGACATGCCCAGAAAGTGCTGTTTGCTTTAGCTGTCAGGGTGCTCTCCCAAAGCACTTTGATGTGTCCTTCTGTACATCCTTCTCTTCACCTCTGATGCCAGGTTGTGACAACCTCAGTACCCAGGAAGCAATGACTGTGGGAAGTGGTTGTATGTTAGTGGTAAAATGGTTCCTGCATGCATGCCCCCTTGCACAGGATATCAGTTTGAGCTGGCAAAATTGCCACTGACCCTTTTGGAAGCTCAGTAAGTACTTAGACTTGATATTCAGCTTGTGGAGGGTGTTATCAATGGCACAGCAGATCCTGCCACTGGGCAGGTGTGTGAGGGAGGGTTATTCAGTATGGCTGAAGGGTGAAGAAATAGTGTCCATGGCTGGCTTCCTTAGCCTGTGGACAGTATTGAGAACAAGTTTGACAGTGATGTCACTATGGGTGCTGGGAACAAACAACTTCAAGCATCTCTCCCAAGCCCGGTCTCCTTCTCTGTGTGTATCACATAGGGAAGGAAGCTGTAGTTTTTCTCTTCACCTGCCCAATGCTTCTGCTGCTCTGCTCACACCCACACAGATATGTGGTGGTGATGTTTGTGGCCAGACAGACCTCTCCCCTCCTGCAGCTCAGTCAAAATGCGAATGTGTGCTGTACTAGGTGACTGAGTGTCTGAGCCAATTCCTCAGTCAGCAGCGCCTGTGTAACTAACATGGCATTTTGACGGCCATTCAGCCCTCACCAACTAAGCTGTTTCAACACCCTGTCATCATGTGTTGCCAGGTGATTGTAAAACAAGCAGAGGTGTGCTGATACCAACAGAAGAATAAACATAGGAGGGAAGGAAGGAATGGTGTAATTAATGAGGAGTGCAGAAATCATAGAGGTCCAGTGAAGGGCAATTCAAATGATCCAAAGCAAGAGGGGCTGGGGAGCTGTCAGGGGATGAGCAAGGAGCTGATGCATGGTGAGACTGGGGATGCTGGAGACTGAAGTGTAGGTAATAAACAGGTGCATGATGAATGATTGAGAACAGGCCAACAGACACTCCAAGCCAGCCTGGTACAAGAGAGGAAGTCATAAAGGCTACATGCTTTTCCTTTTTATAGATTAAAGGCGCTCACATTTCTCACCCTGCAATTAATCAGTCCCTTGGATTTGTTCTTTTTGCATACATCAAATATATATAATGTAACCGATTTTGTGGAAAGCCAGGCAGGTATTTATTAACAGCAAGGCTCCTGGGCAATGCCCTTAGAAAGACTTGCAGCTGTTTTCCACATCAGTCCAGCTGGCTGGAGTTCTCATGGCTCAAAACACCCTGCAGAGAGGAACAAATTCATCAATTCCCACCTGTCCAGACCCAAACCACTGTCACAGTACAGCACAAGGAATAGTAAATTTGCAGATTGGGCATTATTGTAGGAGTGTTGTGCCTCAACAAGAACCTGGTTGAAATTTACCAAGAGCAAAATTAAAAGCACAGATTAATCTCTAGTAGGGAGAGGAAGACATTAGAGGATTATGCAATTACAGATAGTGTAAAGCTCAGGTAGGGAAGAAAAACTACTGCCTCTCCTGTTAGTGTGTCTTAGGCTGCAGGAAAGACAAGCTGCAGAAGAAGGAGGGTCTCCTCTCTGAGGGATCACTCAGGTACATTGAGGTGAGGAGGGTGAGTCTAAAGCAGCCACCTAAAGCCTGCTGACTGCTGGTACCTGCACATAACATGAATGGCACCCATGTTATTGCTTCTCCACCATAAATCCTTGAGTGGGGACAGTTCATGACTGAGATGTGGTTCTGTCACTGCTGACATTAATGAGAGGTTGCTGTAGGTAGCCTTTGGTGCTGGTCCACCCAACACCATGGTTATGCAAGCCATGAAGAGGGAGGAAAGGTAGCTGGAGCGGACGCACGTGTCTGCTCTTTCTTCCCTCCATCTTACTCTAGGGTCTCTCTAGGGCTCAGACTTCTCTTCCTGTGATAGTTAAAGAAATCCTTGAGAAGGGCAAGGCAGTGGATATGTGTTGTGATTTTAAAGCAGTAACTAAAAAAATTACTTATTTCTTGCTGTGAGATATGGATTAGAACAAGAGCAAAACAGGCTTAAAACTTAAAAGGAATAAAGAAAGTTTATTAACAAAACTACAAGAATAAAAACACCAGAATAAACTTCCAGAATACTCTTTTATCCCCCACTACCTGACCATTCTTTTGTACACGTGACAACATAGAGACAAAAAAACTATAGGACTTTGGTGGTTAAAACAGTCTCAATTCTTGTTACAGTCTTTTTATCAGTCTTTGTAGAGAAACAGAAGTCTTTTTCTGCTAGTCTATGGAGTTTCTCACAAGAAAACTATTTCTGCTATAGTTTTCTATTTTTCTGATCTCAGCTGCCCAGAACTGCTGTTATCAGAGCTCACTCCTCCCATTTCACATCACTCTGAGGTGCGTATGGGCCATGAGTCTAGGGATGTCATTTTAAGGATGAGTTATTCAAAGGCAAAAGTCTTCTTCATCTGTCTCTGTGAGCTTCGCTGGAAAACAGTTTTCTCATTGCCTCCAAGGCTTCAAATTTTTGCTTCACTCTGTTCCAGCACTTCACTGTATCACAATTACTCTACTTTTTACTCAAAATCCACTTTGAACACTCTATTCCTCCCAATATACTCTGTCATGAATTAAAGGAGTTTTTTTCAAGACCTTATTGTCCATCTCCATAGCTTTAACAGAAAAATATTTCCATAAAGCATCTCCTTATTCTCTACCTTTTCTGAAGCTTCTTTTCTTTACTGTCTCTGATAGTTTATAAAGTCTCTTTACATGTTAATTACTCTCTTTTTCTCTCTCTGGATAAAAGGATTAATCTGCAGGTCACATCTGGGTAATGAAAAGGTTAAAATCTTGCCCAGGCTTTGTAGATGGTTCTGTGATCTCTGCTGGAGCAGCAGCTGGAGCTGTCTGCGATGGAAGATTCTTCATGGCTGCTCTGGAGAGTGTGGTCACTGTCTCAGCCTGCCACAGGTCAAGAGCTTTTTTTTCCTTTCTTTATTCGGCAGTCTCTGGTGAATTCAGTCACAGCAAAAACCTTCAGCCGAGCCAGAGACCGGCTTGGCCCGGCCAGAGCACGGGACAAGCCCTGCAGGCCCCATCTCCCGGCCGGGAGCCGCGGCAGGCCCAGCCCAGCCCGGGCCACATGGCCTGGGCAGGGAATGAGAGGCCAGCTGGAGCTCTGTTACCTTTCACAGCCAGGAAACAAAGAGAACAAGAGTGCTCTGACTTTACATCTTAAGGAGGTGTTCACAGGTTGATTTCACTTTTTAATGGTCAAAACTGCTGTCAGTTCTTAGAAATGACTGATAATTGGTCAGGAGAAAAGACTCCCATCAGTCACCAGCAGTTTCAACTTCCTTAGCTCCCAAAATCACCTTAAAGGTAAAGTTACCCCATGACAATATGTCATAACCACAGATAATCCTACTGCTGAGTGGTCAGGAAAGTAGAACAGCTGCCAGGTGCAAGGCTTGAGAAGGGGACCTCCACTCTGGGTCCCTGCGTTGGCTCTCCTGCCTCTTCCCCATCTGATGGGCTATGCCTCCTCCGGCAGACTTGCTGTGCCAGCAGCTTCTCACCATGTCCGGTGTGCAGGACTCATTCAGGAGTCTGTGTTCATGCAGCAGCTAGCAGGTGGGGACTTCACTATGTGCTGAGTTGTGTCCAAAGGTGTGCAACAGTACAAACACAGTGTGAGCTTCTTGAAATAAAACAATATGTTTTAGCCACCTACATTACCATTTGTAAGTACTTCAGTGGGTACTTGGTCCCTTGCGAGGCTTTTGTCTTCCAGTGGAAGAAAAGCAGAACTCAAAAGGGTAGGCTAAATGTTTTTAGAAACAAACAGCCAAACAAAACCACATGGGCACTCCTGGAAATTAATCCCAAAACAAAAGCAAACTCACGGAGTGGGTTAGCAGCTAGAGGCAGCTCTGCATGGGAATTCCTTGCTCTTGGGAATAACATGGGATCTATCCTCTTGGCAGGATGAATATGTGATCAGCTGGTGTTAGAGCTGCTTTTCCTGTTTGGATGGATTTAGACACTTTGCTTGCACTCCTGTACTGCTCTTACTTCAGCTGCTTGGTTTTGTTAAATGCTGAGGGGTCCTGAATGGAAACACTGGAAAGGGAGAATATTCCACAGGGAACTGACACATGGCATGAAGTTCCCTGGCACTGTTCTTCTTGTGACACAGGAAGAACATGAGCCAGTTCCATGCTCTCCTTGTGTCCTTGTGGCTGCAAGGATGGGGAAGCAGGCTTGTGTGTCTGCTCAAGGAGAGCTGCAGCAGGGACAGTGCAAACAGACCTGGCCTGATGACTACTTGTATCTGCCATGTACACAGCTTATCCAGTCAGTCAGCTATAAAAGTGAGGGGGCTATGGATGTGCAGGAGGCAAAACTGATAGGGGGAGAAGTCTTAGCTTTTCTTAATCCTGTAGGAGTCCAAAGGGGCTTTCAAGCCTTTCAACCTTGCTGCTTTCAAACACAATGAAATACCTGTATGCCTGAAAATTGTCTCTGATTTCACACTGTAATATGGGAGTCTAAGTGCCTCCTCAATGATACACATTCTAGTTCCTCTTTGTTAATGCAACATTCTGTTATTTTATTAAAACACCTAAGAGCATATCAAGCCTGTAATCAGAAATACTACTAGAGATAATTTCAGTCCAGCCAACAAAAGTCAGATAGTAGAAAAAGGGCATTATTCTGACCTTATATCCTGGTTTACCAGACTTGTCCTCTCTGGGCACTTTGGCCACTGGCTAGTTTCCAGTAGGTGGAGAGCCTCATATCATGCCATCAAGGACTGAGTTAGTTCTGCAGATACAGAGCAGCATTCCTGACATTGTATGAGTCCTGAAAAAGTAGGTGCAATCTTCTGTTTCCTTCAGGAGCTACCTCTGAGGGACATCTCAGACATGCAACCTGGATGTGGGTGGCAGAGGTGTTCTACCAGTCAGCCTTTTCCATTTCTTTCAAAATGTATTTGCCCTACCCTTCGACCTTTGATCGTGCTTTGATTTCATCAGTGGCAGGCTGTGTTTTAAACTAGACTCATGCACAGGCTTCTATTTCAAACTCTGTTGATGTAATTTGTCTTTATACAAACATGTCATGGTCACTTTTTCCACATGGTCTCATTTAGTGGTTATGACACATCTAAGTATTTCTCATTTCTCTAGCAAGTAACAGTTTGACCCTCTTTTTAGAGAGGTCTGCTGTGTCTTCTGGCACATGGGTTTATTTTGTAGCAGCTTCAGTATTAATTAACCTTGGATCCAAAAACTTTTTAGACTATGGCAGAATTCCTCTCCAAGAGTCTCTGAAATGGTGAATGTCATAATGTGCTGTCAGATATTTTGTTCAGTGCTAAGACAGATCACTTGAATCCAATAGGACTTCATCTATTCAGCACTCTTGTCATTTGTATGGATTTCTCGTTTACCCTATTTGACTCTGCATTGATGGTGTGCTTGGAATGACACATCAAAGAGGAACACACAAATGAATCACTACTTATTAGGAATGCACCCAAAACTTGGTACAAAACCCCCGCAATTTTTTCACTTCTATTAACTCTCATTCCTTGTTGTGCAAAGCTTGCTTCATAGAAATGAGAATAGTTTTTTTACCATTTCATTCAATCTGAACAGTGCCTGGACCGTGGACAATCACTTACCTCTAGGAACATCACGGATCCTTTCCCAATTTGTCTTCAGGATTTTTGTTGATGCCATATATTGACAACCTTTCCAACAGCCCCTTCTCTGTGATCTCACACTATCTAACACCTTGGACTGCCAATCTTCCAAGAGTAATCTTTGGCATCTTCTTTTACTTCTCCAAGTAAACTTCTTTTCCTCTTGCCAGTTAGGTTCAGAGCAGCACAGAATGTCCGAGGTAGGAAGGTGCCCCAGAGGTCATTTTGCCCACCCTCACTGATTGAGCAGCACCAAGTACCACCTCAAGCCAGTTGTTCTGGACCATACCCAGATGGCTTTGGTGTGTCTTCATGGACGGATGCAGCCTCTCTGGGAAACCCGTGCCAATGCTCAGTTGCCCTCAAGGTGCAAGAAGTGTCTCCTGGTGTTCAGAGGAAACTGCCTGTGTTTCAGTTCACGCCCATTGCCTTTGGTCAATGTTCACCACTGAAAAGAGCCAGGCTCCAACTTCTTTGCACTCCCCTTTCATCCTTTTGTGTGCACTGACAAGATGGCCCTGAGCTTCCTCTTCTCCAGGGTGAACAGATACCCTGAAGAGAAGCATTCTCAGCATTTCGTTATATGAGGAGTTCAGTTGCAGCAACTCAGCTGCAACAAAGCAGAAAGACGTCATGTAAGTATTACTTTAACCATTATTTAATGTCCTGCATTTTAGCAGATTTTTTCCCCCATTACTAACGACTTTCTGGGATTTTTAACTGCTTTTTTTCACAGCAGTTCTTTTTAAATAATCTTACTCATTTGTTTGTTTATGCTCCATTAAACAGTCTTATCTTGGCATGCAGCAGAGAAAAATGCATAAAGTTCTGTTGATGAGAAAAACAAAAAAGGGAAAGAAGGAATTTTAAGAAAATACAGCCATAATCCTTTTGGTGGGTGCCAAAGGGAGCTCTATTTCTCTGTGTAACATCCCAGGTCAGGCAGTAACATCTTCACTGGCAACTCATTCTGTAAACTACACCCAGGTGAGGCTGCCTACTACAAACTCTACTTCTATAATTTGTCTTGGTAAAGGCAAAGATGTTAGGCTTAGTTTTGCTCCGTGGACCCCCTGGGAGGCCATTTCAGAAAATTATTTTTATCAAAAGAAGTGCTTGCTGTGATGTAGATGTGCTTGGCTTGATCTGTCATGTTTCCTTTGCTTCTTTGTTCCTTTCTTTCTGTCAATCACAAAGCAGTTTGTGGTAAAGGCTGGTTTCAAAACAGCTATTTAAATCATCAGCAGGGCTTTGTCCTTCAGAGACATTTAGTTAACTCATTTTACATTTCTTTCTGCTGAGAACAACATTTCTCTCCAATGGTTTTCTAGCATGCACGACACAGAGCCATTGTGCCTGGACGCTGTTCTGCTGTGCTGAGGCTGTCTCTGCTTTGGTGCAAGGCAGTCTAGCCACTGCTGTGTCCCTGCCCTATTTACCACAGCTATTTTAATTAGGTGTGTATCTGTTCCTGCAGAGTTAGCTTGTGCTTCAGTCTGGGCAGTAAGTAACCTTAAGCAGTTGTCAGCTAGAGTGTTAAAACATTTATTTTTCACAAGTGCTGTGCTGTTGTGGCCACTGCTACAGACTCATCTCGGCTGAGAGTTAATGTTATAAAGCAAGCCAGCTCAGGCCCGGCAGTCATCGGATTGTGCCCACCAGAAGCACAGTCCTCACTGCCGTTACAAGTACTCATGCTGATTCCAAGGTCAAGAGGTCAAGTCCTCTTCTGCTATTTTTGAGCATGAATTCTATTTCAGATAGCCACTTCTTCAAATTTTAAAATACTTCAGATTTGTATAATGCTGTTTTATTTCCTTACTACATTCTCTAAAGGGATCATCAATGTTGTAGTCTGCTAGCTAGCTTTATGGCAGAAACAGGGCACCTTTCCCATGTGGTATTCTCATCCAGAGCACAAAATCCTCAACAACTTTTGCCTTGCTGTTTGCACTCACTGCTGAATGGCAATCCTGCTGACATATACACCCTGGCATTGATATCTAGCTTGCAGTGTTTTTCAGTGCCTGTGCATTTTTAGGCAAGATCTGTATTGCAGGCCTCCACTGCCTCTCAAGCTGTGAGATCTCACCTCTGTCCATGTAGCTGTACATGCCATCTCCGTGACACAAATGGGACAACTTTTCTGTCATGACCAACCCTGCCAGGATCAGATGCAAGCCCTCCACCATGGCTTTCATGAGCTAGAGGGTTGCAATGGGCTTAATACGTGGTGTCCTCTGCACAGTGGCACCTAACTGGTGTCCTAACTGGATCCCTAGTTTGCCAGAGGTTTACGCCATCTCTTCCACCTGTTCCCTTTTCCAGGAAGAGAAATTTCTGTGACCTGTCCTCCAATGGCACTGCAATGATGAGAGCTCCTCTGTGTCACAGTCTGCACATGTTGAAATGGTCCCTGTTGTGTGATGGAAATTGGGAATACAAATGTGTAAACTCCATTTGCAAGAACAGAGATCAGTTTCATTTTTTGGAAACTTCACACATCCCTTGCTGAACATCGATTTATTTTATGTTACAATCCAAGATCTTATATCACTGACATGCCTGCTGAGTACCTCGAGCAAGCTTCAGTCACCTGAAACACAACTGCAAATTTTTAAGGCACAGGATCATTATGAATCTCTGTGTCTGACTTTTCACAAGGAAATTAATGTTTGTGACAGGGGCAGAAGACAATGACCTACCTCTCCCTCTCCCTCTTCCTGTCTGGGAGATGGGGAATCACTCACCACTCTCTTCCTAGGTCAAGTGAAAGCTCTGCTGTATGGCTTGTGGAGCACAGTGAATGACTGGCTATGTTGAGAGCTGGACACACAGTCCACACCTTGCACACACAGTCTCTGCACCTTCTCTCTTCCCTCCATACACCTCACAAGCATCTGGAATTCCCCACATGCACACTTCAATTCTTCCTATTTTTGCCTCACTGCTGTGTGCCTCACAGGCTGTGACCTGGCTCTGCATCCAGCTGACACACTGCTATCGCTGCTGCCAAATCACCACCCCCACAGAGTTCAAACCATCCAAAAGCACAGCCCTTTCCTGGCCACCAGTGACCTTGCCAACTTCAGAGCCCTTCAGTACCCGCGTGGACCCACACTCTCCTCAGAGATGAGCGTTTCCCCTTTCTGTAGGTGGTTTGTGGGCTGTATCTTCAGTTGGCCCAGGACCCAGAGACAGGGAATGCAAGATCTAATTATCCGCTTGCCAAAAAGGCTGCTATAGCTGCAACATGACACCGATCTCCTCTGCTGCTAGGTTTCACAGCCGCAAAGCATCAAGTAAGGGCAGCTCTGCTGTCTGCTGCTTTGCACGCTGCAGTGGAGTGAACAAGTTTGGGACACGGCTGCTGTGCTGTGTGACAGCGCTCAGCTCTATCAGCAGCAGTGTGAGCAAGCGCCAGAGGCTTGGGGAACCAGGGCAACTGATCCCTAAGCAAGGTGAACAGTTGTTGTTGTGAGAACAAATGCAGCCTCAAAAGGACCAAGTCCCCAGGTGACCTGCTTCCTTGTACTATTATATATGTTGGCATGTGGCAGCATGGCTTGGGTGCTGGTGGAGGTGGTGCGGGGCTGGAGAGGCTCTTATTAAGGCTGGACTGATTGCAGGAACATGAAGTCCACTTAAACCTCAGGTTCTTTTCATACCATGGTTGCATCGTCCCTGCAAGGGAGGGCTGGTCCTGCTGAGCAGGTCAGTGCTACTTGCCCGAAAGAGTTTCTGCTGTTGTGGTGAAGCAGAAAAGGGACAACCCCCCATCCCATACACAACAAAAAAAAGAGAGCTCATGTGTTAAGAAGGAGAAAAAATGCATGGTCTCTCAGCACGGAGGGGAATGCTGGCAAGGTGAACAGAGAAAATACCAGGCAGGATGAATCATCTGTGTAGGGGCTGAAGAGCAAAGTGTATATAGTGGTCAGACATTCGTGGAGCCCTTACCCCAACATCACAGTGCTGGAGCTTTCCTAGCCACTGTGGTGCCACCAACCCTCTACTGCCACCTCAGTGCTTGTGCTGTCTGTCTTCATCAAAAAAGTTCTTTGAACAGAAGGCTTTTGTGGATGGACATCCTCCTGGCCTCTAGCAGTCATGCTTTTACAGGTATGATCTAGTGGCTTTTGCAGCCCTCCCTTGCCCACACAATCTGAAGACTGAACCTTACTTCATCCATTTTACTCTGCTGCTGCTGTAGAATGACCTCACAGCAGTGAGTATGAGGCATATATTCAAGGGACTAAGCTGTGGAAGAACCATGTAAGGCAAACCTATAACTTTGACCCTAGCCTCCTGCCTGCTACAGCACTCAGGGTTTTCTGTACAATCTCCCCTCTGAGCCCCAATGCAATTTTTCCTGCTTTCTCTGGAGGTTTGATAAGGTGACAACCCAAGGGCAAAGGGCTTCAGCACACATTCTTCTGGCACAACTGCTTCACAGCTGCCTCAAAGGCTTCCTCATTAAAAACAAAATGTGTTACATAGGGCTTCCATGTTGTGGGGTTTTTTATGTTTTCCTTTTTTAATTTTTCAAAATTGCTTGCTGTAAAGGCTGATTCCTGGTTAGGAAGAAGCAGATGTGGAGAAGCCAAACTTGATGGACATTATGCTGATAATTATAGAAGGAGATGTATCAGCCTGGTATTCCCTTGGCCTACAGACATGAGGGGAACTGTGCACAGTGCAGCAAGACCCAAGATGTAAACCTCAGAGGATGGGAAGGAGTGTGTGGATTTCATTCAGTATGCTCTCCCACTATTCCAGTAAGAGCATGTTACTGCATGTTTCTTGCATATGGAAACAATAGGAAGGCCTGGCATGAAAATGTGCAAAAGTATTTTTACAGTCTGCCCTGAATACTGTTAGTGGTTGATTAAGTCTGTTGGAGCCACTAACACCCCTGCTGCCCATGGCAGAATAGTTATCCTGAACAGTTCTCACAGAAAGAAAAGCTTTAAAGTCAGGGAAGAAAGTGCAAACCCAGGAAGAAAGAGTCTGCAGGAGAGATAAAAGCTTTACTGAAGCATTCTGAACAGACTGGAGGAGGTAAACCAGTTGTGGCTGTGGAGAAAAAGGTCTGACACTAGCAGAGAAAGGGCCATGTGTGTGCCCATGTGCCCTTTGAATGTCTCAGAGGTGAGCTTGTCTCTTCAGCTCTGAGGAGCAGGAACAGAGATGACCACCATCAGCATGCAGGATCCCTCTGCCTTCCACACAGGCAGCAGCTGTGACCTGCAGAGCTCAGCCCTCCCCACGCCCTGACTTGCAGGATGTCTCTTTGCTAGCATGCCTTGAACTGCCTTTACCTTGGGGGGTCCGGCCACTCGGGCTGGGCTGGCAGCTCATACACATGGAGATTGCTCTGGAAGAGGCATTGTGGCTCCTGCCCAGAGTGTGGCTTACTTTTGAGTCTAGAAATGCATAACAAAGCATGAATAAGTAGCATTCCCCTCCCCACAATGCTTATTCATGTCTAGGTGGCTTCAGGAGCAGACAGCTGAAGTCCTTGCAAGACACTGGCAACAGAATGAATAGGCTGCCTGTGGAGAAGCAGCTCAGACTCCGTTTTACCACCTCAGAATTCCCTCTTCCCTCTAATCCTTCTTTTATCTTCATGGGCTACAAATGAGAGGTCTGAAAGTGAAGACACATAGATGTACCAGAAGACAGGAAACTTAATTCCTTATGCAGAAAGAGGAGGGTCCAAGTCATGGATTTAAAACCATTAGATGATTTCTACCCTTGAGACTTCGCTTGCGTTGTAGACTCTCTTAAAGTCTCTTAGACACTTAAAACGTGCAGGGATTTGGGGCTTCATGAAGAATTTTTTGCCACTATGTTTTTGTTAGAAAACTAATTATGAGGCTCTTGTTGTTTGGCAGGAGTGTACCCAATTGGATTAATCCAAGGATGGGACTCGGGCATGTTAAATATTTGTTTATAAAAGCAATTGGCTGCTGCGTTGCCCCTCATCTTGGCTTCCAGCCTCCTGCCTTTGAGTCCAGCAGCTGTATCCAGGCTAGCAAGATTGTTTTGTTGTTTTTGTTCTGTTTTGTTGTTTTTTTTTTTTCTTTTGGTATCCAGAGGGTAGTTATCTCTTAGCCACTTTCACAGAACCACAGAACGGTTTGGGTTGGAAGGGACCTTAACATTCTGAATGTTTAATTTGGCAGAGCCAGAGGTTTTCCAAACGGTGAACCAGAGGATTTCAGAGCCTTCAGAAGATGTTGCTGCTTCTTCTCAGGAAAATTAATCCGCAAACACCAGAGGTTTATGTCCAAAAAGGAGACAGAGGAGTAATTTTATTTTTTTCAAATAAAGGGAGAGGCCATGGGACATTCCCCTTGAGTGTCTCAATTTTTGAAGGGCACAACCTCCATTTTATCCTAACTTCCTGGCCATGTCCCTCTCTCTTTCACCATTGGCTGAGGTACTTGAGAGGTACAGATTTCCCAGAACACCTGATACCTAAGATTCCCCTCTAATATATAACCCTCCCTCTTAATTTTTAATTCTTATGGAATTTATGGTGTTTCCCCAGTGTCTCTTTCACCTTGCAATATCCAGTTTCATTTACCAGCAAACCTACAGTTGGTTTATAAAGGCTTTGTAATCTTTTTCCATTCATCAATCATTGGAATCCATCCCATTGTTTCTTTTATATCTCAGTGCTAGTTTCATCCATCAGCAGACCCACAGCTTGTTTGTAAAGACAAATCCATCATTCCTCTCACTCTTGGATGAATTCCTATACCTAACTGTGTGCTGACTCATCAAATATATTGCAAGGTGGGAAGAGTTCACTCCCACCTCTCAGTGGTCCCTGTCTGCATGCTTTTTACTCATGGCTACAAACAGGAAGGTAGTTTACAGTGGTGGTATCTTGCAGCAGAGAGAAAAGTCAAGGGAGAAGGAACTCCTTAGCTTGGCTAAAGGCAGTAAGTACCTGGGCTCTGACCATGCTGACCTGGCTCAGTTTGGGTGTGGAAACAAAGCATCTCTGGGCTTGTCCAGCACTCCACACATGGGAAAAGATTAATGAAGTTATGGGAGATATAGGAAAAAACCTGGAAATTCTTAACAGTAGTTTGGCTAAAAAGTGTGTGTTAGTCAGACAGGCTCCATCAGAGCCATTGAGCTGACGGGTGGGAGGTGGGGTGGAAGCCTGCAGTGGACAACTGCACGAAAAGCCCTTATTCTTCAGAGTTCAGAGCCTTTGACTGGCTGTAGGCAAATCTCCCTCTGCAGAGTATATGAAGGAAGGTGCAATCATGGCAGCACTGACAAACCAGGGCACTGTCAGAGCTGTATGAAGTGATGGACATGAGCAGCTCTGTGGCAGCTCACAAACCAGCTCAGTCATTCCCAGCAGTTCTGGGGCAATATCTATAATTGAAGAGCTCTGGGAGGCCTGCAGGCTTGTGGTTCTTCATCAATTAGGACTAAAAGGTTCCACTTATTAACAACTGGATTGTTTAAATAACAGCTCCCATCAAGTGCTTTGGCTGTTGAGCACTCAGAAGCTTGAGTGCTCAGTGAGTTGTGCAGTGCCTTGCAGATGCCTCTCTCCACAGTGTGCCAACCCCCTTGACCCCTGCTCCCCTCCAGTGCCCTGCTGAAGGACACTGATCCCTGCCCACTGCCCACCACCTCTTGTCCTCATTTCCACAGGACCACCTTCCTGCCTGTACACACACAGACCCACTGCACTTCCCCCATGGTAATGTGCTCACGCTCCTGTGCATCAATTAGGCTGCTTTTTGGAGGGAAAGTGGATTTTATGTTCAGTGCTGGCACTGGAGGGACACTGCGTTGGATCTTGATGGAATAGATGATGTGTCACGTTTTGCTTTCTTCTCCACTAGTGCTCCTGGGACACGCTCATGCAGTGCTTGTACTGTTCTTGCTGAACATGTTTTTCCACTCTTTCCTCATATTTTGCAGTTTCATTGCCCTCCCAAAAAACAGAAAAATAAAACAAAACCATACTTTCAGAGTCAAACTTTTACCAGAGCATGCCAAGGTCTGACCAGGACCCACACAGATGGAGTTCTTGCCATGTTTTTGAGGCCAGAACAATAGTACATCACAACTTTGGGGTGTCTATAGCTAAGAGAGAAACTGCATCCTCCTCCATATTCCTTGGTCTGGGCTTTGTTGCAGGTTCATTGTGCTAAGCTCATGCAGAGTTCTTCACCAGCCAGCTGAGGAACAACTCCTCCAGCAGTCAGAATCAGCACCACATCCTGGACTTGTGAAGGCCATAACTGGAACTTTAAAGAGGCAGGGGGTCCATTTGCCACAGCACAGCCTAGGAGCCTTTCTCTCAATTTGTGTGTTGCCATGACAAGTCTCAGACCATGTAATCAGCTGTTTCAGGCACAGGAGATCCCAGGATGGGGCTAGGTGTGAGGTGAGGCTGGGGCAGAATAAAGAAGCTGTGTTGTTGTTGTTGTTGTTGTCAGGAAAGAGGTGGAAGATTCTGCGTTTCCAGACCATTGTGGCACATGCAATGCTCTCTGTGCCTGGCCATGGTCAGAGTCCTTCTGTCCCCTTGCTCTTTACTCCTAATTTCAGGCTCCTAATTTCCCTGTGTGCATCCAGGTTTTTGATGTTTTGGAGTGTGTCTGCTCCTGTTAGTGTTGAGTGGACAACCTCTTGAAAAGGGATGTGCAATTGTCCCCAAATGGCCAGTCTCAGTGACAGCCTGGTTTCTGTTTTTCTGGATGGCTGCAGCTCTCAGTGCTGTGCTTTTGCAGCATGGTGCTGGTATGTCTCCAGTGCTGGAACACTTGGCATGAGAGGAGTCATGTGGACTTTTTGTCCAATCTTTCCATGCACAGGCTCTTCAGGGAGCCCAGCAGTTCCATTTCTCTCTCTTGGGTGTCCCACAATGTTTCAGCAAAATCCATTTGCTACTGTGAGCTCAAATAGGCTCAACCCTCTGTCAGCTCTGCTCCTCCGCTGCTCCTTCTGCTTCATCCCAAACCTCTCCTGTGCACATGGGAAATTTTGGTATGTCCTACACTCTCAGGCTTGGGGAACAAAAGTGGAACATAAGTTTACTGATAGAACTAGTGAAGGCCAGAATTGTCCAATGTATACCATTTGTGCAGAATCCCCATGGATGCTTTTATGCAAAGAAACCTAGCGTGTATCTCTCCTCCTGAGAGACAAGATTGCACACACCCCCCTTGCCTATCTGTAAAATATTCCTTCAACCCTAATGGACCTCTGGAGCTCTCCAGATTCTGACTGGATTCTCTTGCTTGCAGCCACTGTCCAGGCTCTTATGTCTGAATAGAAGATGAAGAAGAAAGTTATGCAAATAGGGAAATTATTGTTTTCCAGCTTTGTAAGGTTTTTCACATGGTCAGCACACGTGCTTATGCACATGCAAAACTAATGGCCTTCTGCAACTGGAGCTAAGTGTTGCTCCTGTTGGCAGTGTCTGAGGAGATGCCAGAGGTGGAGCAGACTGGCTTCCCTCAGACAGCAAGGCTGAAGCACCAGGGGGAGAAGGCTGCTCTGTACCTCTCCCTAAACATTACATTCTGAACATCAAGACACAAATACCTCTCCCTGGAAACCAGCAAAATTCATTCACTATGTAGAGGATGGCAGGAGCTCCTGAGTTGTCATTGTTCACTTGTGTGTGGTGTCTGTTAAACAAAGACCTCTTTGGGTCCCTCCAGAACAGGTTATAATATTATTTTAAGAGTGTCTTCTTAGTTTCTCCTTGAAGTACTTCTTGGGCACAGTTTGTGGCACAACTCCCCTACCCTGCACATAGCTGCCAATCAAAAAGGCAAGTGTCCCCTGTAATTGCCCTTCTGGCTGTGCTGTTTTTCCATATTCCCAGCTACAGAGGCAGCCATGACCTTCCTGAGCCAAGGCAAGTAGACCCAGAAAAAGGGAGAAATGAGAAAATGGGGCTGGGCAGAGCAGAGCCTTAGCTCCTGCTTGGCACGGAGGCTGCCTTGAGTGATGGGATAGACAAACATTTGTCTTGTAAAGGAAATGATAACTGCTTGTCTCTTGCCTCTTCCAGTGAAGGTTGTGGTGGTTCTGAGACTCTGGGGCTTTGTCTACAGGGTGTGTGGGTGGTGATCCTCTGCTTTCCACAGCTGTCCTTTTGCTGGAGCCATGCTGGGCCTTGGGAGGAGGGCACTTGGCCTTTTGAGCAAAGTCTTGATCTCTTGAGTGAAGGCCAAGGCAGCCCCATGGTCTTCCCCTGGGGTGGCAGTGGTCCTGCACCTGCAGCAAGCAGAGCACCTTCCCAGATAGATGGGCTTTAGCACTGGGTTTGTGTCACTGGTGTCCTCACTGCTTTTCATTGCCAGGCCAGTTGTGCATTTATGTGGGTAACTGAAAATTTTAATAGCTCTCTAGCTGTGGGGAGCAAGTTTTTCTTTTTTATGAAAACTGCCTACCACAGTGCCAGGCTCCCCTTATATCCATGGGAAAGGAAGGACATGATTTATCTCATCCTTATGTACCTATCTCAAAAAGATCAAAGAATCACAATGTAAAAGTAGCTGTCTCTCCTTTGACTGCAAGCAATTCTAGCTCGATTTGCTATGTTATGCTTTCATCTGTGCTTAGACACCAAAAATTGTATGGCATTAATCACACCTGGGCATCTATCTCCTTCCCCACATCAGAAGTGCATCTTCTGCTGCTTCTGTTGCTCTCATTTTAAAATGAGAGCCTTTGCCTCCTAAGCAAAGCTTTGTGGGCAAAATATCCCCTGCCAAGCTGCAAGTGGTATAGAGCAGGGAAATGCTGACCACAAAGGAACATTTGTCAGGGAAAAAAATCACTTTGCCCTGCCCCTGTTGAGAATTTTTTTGGAAGGCTGGGCCAGTCTTGGGGCTGTGGGCTCTAGGGGTTTTTTGCTTGTCTCTCCTGTGCCTCCTGGCACTCCAAACTGCAATTGCTTTTAGGGTTTCATCATAACATCTGAAGTCTTAGGGTTTCTGTGGTGTGAGGGGTTACCCTGCACACCTCAGGGGCTTTTGGTGCCAAATACAGCTTCTATTAATTATGTCCTTGCTTGTGAAACAGAGCCCCTGCTTTCTTTTGATCTCCTGAATTTTGTGCATGAAAATACAGGGCATGAGTTCAGGGAGATATTCAGAATGTTTTCTGTTGTTTTTTTTGTCTCTGGAGTTGGGTTGGGGTTGTTTTGGTTTTTTTTGGTGTGTCTGGTCCTTTTCACTCAACTGCAGCTGGGTCAACCTATCTGCTTCCTTCTGCACTGCACATCCTACCCTCCAAAGCTTCCTGTTTCTTTTCTCATCCTGTAGCTTTTTTTTGGTTTTTGCCAAGGTCAGTGTGTGTTTAAGTTGGCAGGAGCAGCCCATTATTCCCTGTCTCTTTGGCCTGCTGATTCCTCTTAGAAATTCTCTGGAAGTATCCTGAACAGCTCTGCACCACTCCTCTGAAGGACTTGACAGTCTCCTCCAGTACTTGATAATGCTGGCTAAATCTCTCATATTTCATATTATGCCTCCCAATAAACTGAGCATCAAAGGCTTTCTTCACCTTCTCATAATACCTTTTTTATTTTTTTCCTTCCTGGGAATGTCAGCAGCATTCCAGTCACCAGCTTGGGCCAAGAGTTTACTTGAAGCCATTTGTATCCCAGATGAGACCTGGTGTTCCCTGAAGTGCCCATGCCTTCCCAGCCAGGTGATCCAGCTTTCTGGAATTCTGTCATTAAAAGTCCCAAGGGCCAAACTTGTTACTAGAAGTGCAGGCATTGTCCCTGTTGCTAAAAGAACAAGTTATTATGCATAAGCAGGAAGTTTTCTAAGATTGTTCTCAAGAGCTGTATGCTCCTGTTATTTGCTGCCTGTGGCAAGGGCTGGGTGATCAGACACAGCCAGTGTACCCTTCCCTTCTCTGTTTAAAATTTGCTGCTGACAGCTACAAAACCCATGCCACTTTCCAGTGAGTGGTCAGTGATGGGGAAGGGATCACTGTGAAAAACACACAGTTTTTTTGAAAAACACATGGGTTTTTTTGCTCACCTTTGCCAGTGCTGCTGGCTGAGTTGATAAAAGAAATTCTGGTACTGTTCATATGAAATGCATGGGAACAGCTCATGTGGCTGTGCAAGATGGAGGCAGAGGAGCCTCCCTGTTTGTGGTAGTGTGCCCCTGTCCAATCTGCCCTTTAATGGCAGCTATGCAGATAAGTCCCTTGCTTAAAGGGTGAGCACTCTCTCCAAATCTCACTGGCCACCAGGAACTGCTGTTCTCTTGCCTGTCTTTTCTTGACCTTTTTTCTTTGGCTACATTTAATTGATTGTAGTGCTGGATACTTAGTACGTCTTTCCTCAGCCTTTGTTCTTCTTGCTGCTTTAACACAGTTTCTGGGATGTGGTCTGGATCATCTCTCCTGCCATTCCTTTGCTTTATGTGCTGTGACCTCTGTGGGCTTTTTTGGGATATTTTCTTTTTCCATTCAACTTGTAAAGCAAAGCTTTATTCTTTATTCTTCCCTGCTCCCTTCACTGACTCAGGCCTTTTCAGTCAGGTTGCTGCTGCCTGGTGGGCACTGAAGAGCACAAACTCCTAAGGCAAAACATCTGTTTCCAGGATGATCTGCCAGGAAGAGGCATAGCTGAGTCCTATTGCCTCTCTTGGACCTGCCTTCCCACTAAGCACTGTGTGGATTGCAAACATCAGTTCCTGTCCATGTCCCCTCTGGGAAGGAAATGCACATGAGGCAAATAGATGTGGCTCTCTCTGTTCAAGAATAAGCATGTTTTCTCTGCCCTTTTTCCCTGCTGCTGTAGGAACAGTCTTAGTAACAGCTCTGCCTAAACAAAAAGCCTGGGAACAAAGAAACCATTTGTATCCTCAGAAGGTTTCCATGAATGATGCTTTCTGAGTGGATGGTGCCAGATGTGCAGAGTGGGGCAAGCATTGACCCTTCTCTCCCATGTTCAGACGCTGCTTCCCCACTGTCAGACAGACTGGGACAGGAGCTCTGCTTAATTAATCTGCATTGAGAGAATTTCTGTCTCCAGACACCACGATCTGTATTTACCTCATGACAAAGTTCTCTGTACAGTTTCTTAATTACAGGCCTGTTCCAAGGGAATTAATTTGTTGGAAATGCAAAGGGGGCAAGAGAAATCTTTGAAGAGCAGGTAGGAAATTTAGGCCATATCTTTTCCTATTTGGGGAGATAGTATTAGTGCACTTTTGGAAAGCTAGTCAGAGTGCTTCTGCTTGCTCTCCTATAGGAGACACTGGAGAAAACCAAGAGTGAGATTAGTGACTGCATTAATATCTCGTCCCAAAGACCTCATCACTACATCTGAAACTATTCCTGATTTTTGTGGCCCACAGCAGCTCATGCTATTCTGCTTTCCTGATGAGGCAGGGAGCCATCAAGTGTGCTGCTTGCCTGTGCTGTCCACAGCTTGTGGCAGGGACGTGGACAGAGAGCAAAGCAAGGTGGGGACCATGCTAAGCTCATGATTGCCCCGGAACCTTCTGCATCTGTGATGCCAGCATGCTGGGGCTGTCTCCTCAAATGTCACCTCAAATGGCACAAGAGGCCAAGCAGAGGCTGAAGACCCTTCATGCTTGACCTCCATGCTAGTGCTCCATCCCTGACCAACAGGCCAACAGAGGTTAATGCTCATTCTGCACCCCTACCCCACTCCAGGGAGCCCAAACAAACCATCTGTGTCTGTCTCTTTTCCTCAGTTTGTGCTGTCTGATGGATTTATCCTTTAGCAAATCCCAACTTTCCTAATGCACACTGAAATTTTTCATCAAGTTTCAGAGAGGCTTTATCGAGGATTTGTGCTATCTTCAAATATACTTTTCATTTGCTCTTCAATTTTCAGCTTCTTAATACAGCAGGGGAAAAGCCTCCTCTCTCTTTTCTGCTTTATCACTTTACTGGCCAAAGAGCAGCAGGACAAGAGTCAGTTATTTCCTTCCCCTGATCCATTCTTTTCCTCCTACTTGTCTTACAGTGAATTTAAACAGCCATCATGTGGAGAGAATTCAACACCGACTCAGCTGAGCAAAGGGAAAGTTGCTGTGGGTGCACTTAACCCAGACATTAGCTCTGACCCAGGGACTTCAAGGACATTGGAGGGTGCCTCCGCTGTGTCAGCCTCTGCAGCTTTGCCATCTACACTGGGCACAGTTCAGAGACAAAGCAAGGAGATGAGCTGCCTGAGGTAATCCCTGGGTAATGCATAAAAAGGGGCTGGGATCTGGAGGTCCCTCTTTCTCTTTGCAGTCCACAGTGATCCGCGTTGTTGGCTCTGGTGTTGGACTGATGGACAGTGACCCTGTACTCTAAGTCCCTTCTCCTTTGTCATGTCCATTTCTGCTTTAATGTCCTGGTACCCCTCTTGCTGATCAGGCAAAGGGTCACTTTGTTTCCAGGGGCCTTATGCTGCTTACAACAGAAGGAAATTGTTCACACACAGTTATTCAAACAGTTCTGGGGCTCCCAACTGGTTAGAGCAGCTTAGGTGAATGATGAAAGAAAGTGGAAAGAGGAAAAGTAATGCAGCATAATCTAAATACTCCTATTGGAATTAGCTGACAAAATCAGATTAGACATCATGTGATGCACGCTTCACATCTGTATCATAAAAGACTCTTCTTCTTTTGGTCATGAAAGAAAAAAAAGTTAAAATCCACGGGGATAATGTATTTACTGTCTGCACAGGATAAGAAGTTTCCTCCCTTCTTCCCTGCATCACTGCAACACCCTGTCTCCCCTTGCTGACCAGTCCTGCTGCTGCTGTGAGATCTGACAAGATTAGAGTCCAGGTGGTTTGGCTGCAGGCAGAATAATTCTTCCTTTTACGGAAATTCTTCTGCTTCTCCCCTGACAATGGCCTTCAGATCCCTGCTTAGTAACAAAGGAGATTTTTCTTCTTCTTTGGAGCCCTCACAACAACAATCTCACCCACGTAGAAACCACCTTGCCTTCTGCAGAGCCACTGCTCCCAGTTGCAAGATGGTTCCAGCTGTTAGAGAGGGGGAAATGGGGTGCACAAGGAAGAAATATCCCTCCAGTCCCCTTCACTCATCATGCTGCTAGTCACTGGTGTAAGGACAGAGGTATTAATCTGGGATCTGCTGAGTGAGGCAAGCAAAGGATTTTCCAAGCCCCCAGATCATTTGGGTACAATATTTTGCTACTTCTTATAGACTATGGCATCATTTGGTGATAGCTGCAGCTAAGATTAAAGTTTACTTGCTGTGGTACATGCACCACCAACAATAGCTATACTCATAGGACCAGGGAGGATTCACTTTCCCATCTGGCAGCATCTTCACCCTATTTGTTCTTTCACATTATCGTGCTGCTTTCCATCAATCTGCTTCTTCTTTTAGGCTGAGATGAGATGAAATTTTATGCTACAGATTCAGACTTTTTCACTTAAGCACCATTCCCTCCACCTCCACCCCAAAATAATACTCATTTTAAAAAAAGAAAAAACAGTGAAGGGATCTGCCCTGCCTACATAGGACTGGAATAGCTGTCGTGATTTCAGTTAATTGAAATAATAGATGAGCTGGGGGAAACCAGGACAAAGAAGCAGATGTGATTTGGCAGAACTTGATCCCTGCTGGGTCTTCCTGGCAGGTATCTGCCATTGGAACAGCAGCTATGGCTTGGCTGTGTGGCACAGAGACAAGAGGCATGGGAAGGGCGTGAGAGCAGAGGCTACAGACAGTAGCTCTGGAAACTGGACTGCTTATGCCCTGCAAGGCTCAGATCAGGAGACTGCTCAGTTCTGATTTACTGCACCAGTGAAAATACAGGTTGGCTGTGAGACCCTGACAAGGGTACAGGATGCCAGCTGGCTTGCTGGGAGCACTGGTCCAGGATCAGTTCTGAGCTTCAGGGGATAGAAATGAGGTGAGGTTTCATACGTCAGGGTTCGGGAAGGGAGCAGAGCTCTTTAATGTGATGCAGACAGATTTAGCTTTAGCTGTGATTTGGAGAGCAGGCAGCATGTACTAATTCATCAGCAACTGTGGGATATTTTTTCATGTTGCTTGCATTTGAGGTCTGGCAGGATCAGAGCTTGAGGGGTACAAATGCACTGTGCTTAGGTAAAGATGTTCCCCGGAGCTCAGATGAGGAGTACCTATGCTGATACATTCTGCTGGTTGACTTGTCCTCCAGGCCAAACTAGAAACTCTGGAGATCTGAGTTTCTATTTATTTGGCAGCAGCATTTGCTTTGCAGGTTCCCTGCCCACACATCACTGCCTTCATGGATGTCTTCTCCTAGCTGTGGAAAGACCCGCTGCTGGGATGAAGAGGCAATTCAGTGACATGGCATGTCAGCTGAATGGTCTATATCACATTATAACCCCAGGGCAAAAGGCAATACCTCTGAACACATTTATGTGACTCTGTATGATGTAACGGTTTGCTAAAAGTTTGCTTAGATATCTCTGTACTAGACTGCTTGAGAGTTACCCTTGGATTCATCTAGGATGTTTTTCCTGTGCCCTTTTAAGTGGAACTAGGAAGTGTCTTTGCACACAGGTCACCAAACAGGAACTCATCATGAAAAGGATTGCTTTGTAGGAGAGTATTCTAGGATGGCTTGTGATGCCTTAAGTTTTATCTTTTATATTTTTCAGATTCTGTGCTGCCTTGATGTGTAACTCTAAACTTCATATAAAGTGTTAGCAAGTTCTCTTCACAGGGGGGTTAGACAAAACAATCCTTTTCCAGCCTGAGAAACAAGGACACTGTTGCAGCTTCAGGCCCAAAAAGCATAAACAAGAGTGAATTGAAGAGAGAAAACAAGGAGGATGAGACTTCATAACTTGAAGCTGTGGTTGGACAATTAACCCCAATATGTAAACGAACCAAAACTTATAAAAGTGTGAAAACTCATGACTGGTTGTCCATCTTGTGACCATCTTGGGTCCATCTTGGCTGTAGCCCTGGCCCGGCTTTTGTACTGCCCAAGGTGTATCCTTTGAAGGCCTGTTAATAAATACCTCCTTGATCCTTTTAACTCTGTCTAGCCTCTCAAGGCATCGCTGGCAATGGCAGCTCTCAATGCCAAGCACTGTAATTCTGTTGCTCCCATTTGTGGAGTTTCCAGGGAGCTCACAGATTTCATTACACGGCACTGAGCACAGCACCACCTCACACGTGTGTGCCATCCCTCCTAGCTAGCAGCTTAGAGTACCACTTTGAGGTTTTTGCTCAGCAAATTACTGACTTAAATTTCTCCTTGCTTGTGAGCAACATGTGGTTTGAAACAATGCCAAACAGCACCCCACCAGTTACTCAGCCACCCACTGCTCAATTGTTCATGATTCAGTAGGCTGTCAAACAGATCTTTATCCTTTTCCAGTTCTCCATGTTGACCTCACTGAAACACAGGGGAGCCCTGGCTGCATAATGTGTTGAACATGTGCCCTCAGTTACTAAGTACCAGAGAAAAGTGGTGAGTTGAGTTTGGATCTCAGTGTTGCATGCCTCTACATGTGCTCCTTGCACTCAAGGCTGCATAAGGAGTAGTGTCAGATTCTGGTCTGTACCTGGACTTTGAAATCCCTCAGTAGATGTCACAGATGCTTTGCAGTGGGCTGCTGCCCAAGGGTATGCTTTTAGTGCCAGCAGGGTACACATATGGTTCTTTCTATGGTGGGGCTGTAAAACGAGTGGGTTTCACATTGCAGGTTTTGCTTTTGATCATATAGGATAGATATTGGGGATTAAAAAGCTGTTAATCCTATAGGCAAGCTGGGTCAAAACCTCTTATTCTTTTTCCAGTGTATCAAAAGGAATGGAGTTATAAAAATAGTATGAAATCTAGATGAGAAGTGAGGAAGTGAAAAGAAAGGAACAATTAAGTGATGAAGCTTAGGGAGCCAAAGAAAAAGGTCAGTAAGCTTTAGAAAATGAGGAAGTTTTGTTAGATCTTCAGTGATGCTTTCTGAAGCCCAAGTATTCATGAAAAAGTTTATCAGCAGTTGCATTAAAAATAAATAATTCTTATTCTGCCAGGGTCCAGGATTACTCCTGAATGTTTTCATCCTGTACTCAGCAAGCTTGATGGAAACAATTTGTTTGATTTCTCATAAAGCCTTAACTTGTCTCATCTAGTGTTAGATACTTAAATATTATACTGAATTAAATATTGTAGGGCCATCTCATAACTAATGGGGAGATCAAGTAGGCAAATTACCCTCTCTCCCTATTTCTATTGACTGCAAAGGGAGACAGCGTGATTTGGTTTCTAACTCTGGCAGATGAATCTGTGCACATGTGATTGCAAAAGGAGGGAGAGAATCTGGGGGAGAAACCAGAAGGGGCTGAAAAGGGAGGGGGATGGTAAAGTGTTTTTCTGAAGCACTCAAATTGCTGTCAAGGGGCCAGGAAAGCCTGGAAAGTGGCCCATGCACTTGTGTCTGCAACAGACAGGAGGCTGTCAGATTCCACAGGCCTGTGCAAAATCAGCTCCTGTGCAAAATTTTTTCATGGTGCTTTATTCTGGCACTCAAAAGAAGCACTAGAAAATGGTCCAACTCATTCAGAAATGGTCCCACATGTTTCCTCTGTGACAGGAAGGACAAGAAGAATTGGGCTTCTGCAGCTGGCTCCACATGCTTCTCTTCTTTTCAGAGTCATCCCAACATGCCCTTTGCTGTAGATTCATGGGATGCAGGGGGGTCAGAAGCTCACAGCTTCCTCACTTTCTCTCTGTGTGCCTTTTTCCCTCTCTCTCCCTTCTCTCTGTCTGATTTTTTTCCCCTTTCCTTCCCTTTTCCCTGTTGGCAGCAAAATAATGTCTTGTCTCTGAGTAACATTCATGGTGTATAATTTACAGCCTATAAATAGATGACTGTTATTAACAAAAAAAACAAAAAACCAAAAGGAAACATCAAAAAAAAAGCTTTCAGATATTTTATTTCCTAAGCATTAACCAAAACATTTCAGACACAGAGGAGCCACTCACATTTGTAAAGTGTGTGGTGCCCAGCTGAATGGCCAGATCTCTTTCTCCTCTGTTTTCTCATTCAACTTGTTCCACTCCTACTCTTCATCCTCTCCTTCCCTCCAGCTTTTCCTTTTCCCTACCCTTGCCCCCACCACAAAGTCTCTTCTCCACCATGTGGAGCCACCACCTGTCTCCACCGCTGTGCTCTCTGCTCCTTGGTCCTGTGGTCTCAGCTGGAGCTCCAGCCCTGGCCAAGCCACAGTGAAACTGCTACTTAAACAGAAAAGCAGAAAAGTAAGAGACAGGGAGAGAGAAAAACTCGGGCACAAGAATGGGCAAGCAGAAGAGCTGGCAGTCAGGAGCCACACTGTAAAGCACCGAAGCCTTGAGGCTGAGCTCCAAATCCAGATCTCCTGAAGTCTCACTCTTCATGTGCATACCTTGCTGTGCCTACAGCAATGCTTTCTCCTGCGCATGACCTCCTGTGCAATGGACCTGGCTTGTCTGTCTCAGGTGCCTGGGCAACAACAGCAACCACTGCCACTTCTTCAAGGTTTTCTACAACTTACTGGCACCTCTGACCTCCCACAAATCTGTGGGGGGGGTTCCCTTCTTATTACATCTCTCTTCCAGGAGCTTTGTTTTCTCTCTGTGTGTCTCTTTCTGCAGCCACCCACCTGTGTACTTTCCCCAAACCCAGCCACCCCTTCCAGGCCTTGAGGAGGCCCTGAAGAGGCCGGTTTGGGGTTCCAGGGAGGAGCAGATAGTGGCAGGAAAGCTGGAGAAATAGCAGACATCCCCATGTCAGGGGCAGTAATCACCCAAGGTGACCCCCAGGGATGTGCTGGCACATAGTAAGGGCAGCTGGGAGAGGAATGGAGAATGTGATGGACTGCTTGGGGGTAGAGGGTAAAATGCATTTACAGGCTAAGCTCTGCAAGGTGGCTGCCAGTGTAGAGGGGTCAGTAAAAGCGGCAGAGGGATGATCCCTTTGCAAGCTGTAAAGAAAGGATGGAGTGACCAGGCTGTGGAGAAATAGAGCCAAGGGTGCCTGGCATTTCCATAGTGCCTTGCATGCCCAGGGATCTCGTGGGAAGTACATACACTGTACTCCACAGTGCCCTTGCTGGCCATCAGAGGCTCTTCTCGTATCTTAAACAAAGTGCAACGCTGGCCCTACTGTCTCCCACTACAGCCCAGGCTTTGAATGACTGCTGTGAGCTTTGCACCCTCTGCAGCTTTTCAGGGAGCAACTGTCTCACCTGGGAAGTGGCTGAGAAATGAACAAACAGAAAAGTAAAGGGCTGTGTCTCCCTCAGCTGAGTCACCCTGGGGCAGGGCCGTGACTCAGAGAGGGGCTCGCCATCCTCAGCACCCGCTCTTCTCTCCAGGGCGCAGGCAGCTGAGTCCCTGGGGTGCAGTCCAGCCCCAGGGGGCAGGGACATGGGTGTCTGTCCTCTGTGTCAGGACACGCACGCAGTGCAGCAGCGATAGTCACAGGCACGCAGCTTTAAACGCCACACCTAGGAAGATGCATCAGTGAAGCATAAGACTGCATAGTCCTTGGAGGTTTGGGTTATTGTGTTTCTGTTTTTAAATAATATCCTGGACCCTTGAAAGGTTTTCACAATAAGAACAGCGTAGCCTTTTTATTTTTTTTATCTGTGTTTTGTTATACGTTTATGTATTTCTCTGAGTTACAGGATTTAGCATCCTGCAGTCTAGCCCTGAGCTGCCTTCCTGGGCTCTTGAATTTTAATGTAGAAAAAGAAATCTTGTGGAATAACTGCCAGAAATAACACATTGAGTCACTGTTAACATGGATGGCAGGGGTTTCTCTCCTCTGCACCTCTAAACGTATTGGAAGAAGAAGGGAAGAAGCCACAGTCCTGAGGCCAGGTGCTTCATCTTTGCAAGTGGTATCTGCAAGAGACCCTGCTGCTGGGTACTGGGCATGGCATGAGACCTGGGTGCAGATTCCAACCTCCTCCTGAAGCCCTGGCAGCTTTGGCAGACATTGTTTTCACCCTAAGAGCTAAGGGTGGACTCCTAAATGTGTCAAGAAATTTGAGGAGTCTCAGTGGAACCTGTCCCATGGGGTTCAAAGGGGTAATTTAAAAATTACACTAAGAGCAAACTAGAAAATTAAAACAAAATGTTCCAAGTACCAAAGAGCTATGGTAGCAGCTCAGCAGGGATTGGTCTGGATTTCCATCTGGACAGTGGCCTAGAGATACCCTTTTCCAGCTATCCTAAGATGCTTCTTGCCTTTTGACTTGGTATAGATTTACTGTCTTTTGCATTTAGACAATTGTCTCAGCTTTCAAATTTCAGCTCTGACTTCTGTATTGTGCTCAGTGAGAAAGAGTTTCAGTACATCTTGTGAGGACAGAAGATACTCAGAAAGCAATAATGCCTGGATTCAGAGAAGTGTCCCATGCGACAAGTGTAGACATGCCTTTAACAATTTAGTGTTCCTGTGCTGGTCTCTGTGCATGTGCTCTGCTTGCATTTCTGCCTTTCAGATGCCTGTGAAAACTCATCTGGCAGTGTGATATATCATACATTATTTTCACGCAGAGGGGTTGCTTTATTTGACTAAGGGCAGATATTAATGTGCAGTAGAGATACCGCAGCATCTTCTGTTACTGCTGATCGCTGGGCTGTAATAACTAATTGTGTGGATGCTAATAGCTCGTGACAGATGGGAGATAAAACATCTCAGTTATCATCACCATGAAAGTGCATCTGCACAGCTTTTCCACTGGCCAGAGAAGCCTGATACAGGCAGGCTTGCTGTGCTGTTGCTCCAGTGCCACCAGATGTAACTGAAGTGCCACTGGGGTTAGCAGGGCAGGTTGCTTGCAGAGGATTCAAAAGCCACGGATGGCTCTACTGGCAGCTGGACTTCTGCAGAGCAATCTGCTGCAGTCACCTGGACCCACTGTGCTGCATGACTAAATTGCATTGAAAACTGTACTGATGGTTGCAGTCGCATGGCCTCCTCCACAAAAGGCCCCAGTGATATTTACCAGTCCACCTGTCTTTCCACCTGTGTGTGAGCCCACCCAGCTACAGCATCAGCATCCCATTGGCATGCAACAGATAGGTAGATTAAAAACCCTTTGGAAAATACAATTTACTGGTTAAAACCAAGAGAACGTTGCTGCCTGGAAGCAGTAAAAGTAAATCAATGGAAGTCCTAATGTTCCACATGAGATATTTTACCTCTGAAGGCTCTGGGCCATGCAGGAAGATCATTAACATTCCCAGGTGACAAGTTGACAACTGCAGAATTGACAAATTCCAACCTCAAGCTTTGGTTTTGCATCCCAAGAGGTGACATTCAGGTGGGAGGAAGGATGAGCAAGGTCTTTTAATTTTGGGGTATAAATCCCTTTATGTTAAGTCCGGGCTCCTGATGGCTTCCAGTTACAAGATTGGGCAGCAGCTGAGCATCTGTAGCCTGCACATGGGTCATCCACACAGGCACAGTTCTGAAGGGAAGGACCGTTCTAAAACGCATCATCCCCAAGTGTGATGCAGTTCTACAGTGTGATGGATTGGCATTTAGGGGGGAAAAAAAGAAAAAAAAGTAAGAAAAACCCACAGAAATTAAGACTGTTGGAGATTGATGGGAGTTCTTTCTCCTGGCCAATAACTGGCCATTTCTGAAAATTGACAGTAGTTTTGACCATCGAAATGTGAGATCAACCTGTGAACACCACCCTTTAAAACCTAAGCCGGCAATTTCCTTGCTCTCTTGCTTTCCGGCTTTGAAATGTAGCAGAACTCCAGCTGGCTCCTGTCCCCTGCCCAGGCCACGGGGCCTGGCAGGGGCTGGGCTTGGCCTGCTGCGGCTCCCAGGCAGGGAATGGAGCCTGTGGGGTTTCCTCTTCCCGAGCTGGGCTGGGCTGGGCCTGCCACAGCTCCTGGGCTGGAGATGGAGCCTGTGGGACTTCCCCTGAGCCCAGGCCGGGCCAGGCTCTGCTGCGGCCTCCCAGAAAGTCCCCAGAGTGGCTGAAGCTTTTCCCAGGGGACACCCCCGCCCCCGGCTCTGGGCGCTGCTGAGCTGAAACCTGGCAGCATGAACAGCTGGTGCGGCTTGAGCCAGATTTTAACCCTTTCCCTACTCAGATGAGACTTGCAGATTAATCCTTTTTCCAGAGAGAGGGGAAGAGAGAGAGTGATCAACATGTAAAGAGACACCATAAACTATCAAAGCCAGTGAAGAAAGGAATTAAGCTTCAGATGAGAAGAGAATAAGGAGATGCCTTAATAAGCTGAAATATTTTTTTGTTAAAGCTATGGAGATGGACAATAATGTTCTGGGAAAAAATCCTTTAATTCATGAAAGAGTATTTTGGGGGGAATGGAGTATTTCAAGGTGCAGAGCTGAGCAAAAGTTATTCATTGATGAAGCTGAGCAAATGGTGAAGTAGTTGTGATCCTATGAGATGCTGGAATAGAAACAGAGAAGTCAGAGTTGCTGAAGACTTGTAGCCCCTAAGAAGAAAAGAAAAAACTTCTGTTCCCAGAAATGATCACAGAGATAAATGAATAGAACTTTTGCCTTTGAATAACTCATCCTTAAAATGACACCCCTTGAATTCATGGCCCATGAACACACCTCAGAGTGGTGTGAAATGGGAGAAGAAGACTGATGGCAGAGTTTTCTGGGCAGCTGGCATCAGAAAAATGGAAAACCATGAGAAAACAGTTTTCTTGTGAAAAACTCTCTATAGAATGACAAAAGAGAACTTCTTTTTTCTCTACAAAGACTGATGAAAAAGCTACTATATAGTTGGGACTGCTTTAACCACCAAGTTTTGTGTCTATGTTGTCAATTAGACAAGGGAATGGTTGGGTGGTGAAGAAAAAGGGTTTCTGGAGGTTTTATTCTGGTTTCTTATCCTTGTTGTTTTGTTAATTAACTTTCTTTATTCCTTTTAAGTTTTAAGCCTGTTTTGCCCTTCTCCTAATCCATATCTCACAGCAAGAAATTAAAAAGTTTTCTAGTGATTTTCTTAACTAGTGCTTTAAAACCACAACATACAGTGAGGACAGGGCCATCTCCTCCCTTTGCTCCAGGGCCAAAGGTGCCTGGGTATGCTACTGGCTCCTGTGGGCTGTGTGGAAGAGGTGGTATGGCACAGAGAAGTCTGGTGGAAAAGATGCCAAAGTACCTCTGACTGGTCACTGAAACACTGATGACACCTGTTTAAAAGTAGACTTTAAAGGAGACAGATGTTTTTGTTGGCCTGTGAACAGAGCAGGATCCCTATGGGAATTCCAAGGAGAAAACATGAGGAAGAAGACTGGAAGGTGGCAGAAAGGGATGAGAGGGGAAAGTAAGAGAGGCAAGAGAGAAGAAAACATGATAGAAGCAGAAGGAAAAGGGAACAAATACGGTTAAGATAAGTGAACTAAGGCACATAAGTTTATATACACTTTGGGGTCCTTTTCTTTCTCCCTTTGGTGGGCTTGATAAAACCTCTTTTTAAAGTTGCCTCTCTCCCAGAAGGGAGGTGACAGAGGTGAGATTATGGGGAAGTGAGAAATGTCAGTGTGGGATCTGGGCATCCTACCTGTCCTGCTCTCCTCCTGTCCCAGGGAAGACTCATGGCCAGTGCTGGAATGACTGTGTGCAAACCCAGCATCACACTTAGCTTGGCTGACTCTCACACAGGCCATGACTTCTCCACCCTTCTCCTCTTTGGCTTCATAGTCACACTTACTGGGCATTTCTGTGTAGAGAGGATCTGAAACATGTGGCAGAAGGAGGCCAGTGTGAGAAATGCTGAATCTGGACCTGTTTTTTTGATAAATCCTCCATCCCACCATTGAGCTGAGGGCTGTTGAAGTGATGTTGAGGATGCAGGGCTCCTCTTCTCTCTGAACTGTGACAAGCTGGCATCCCATTTTGATTTGTCTTGTCAGCAGAGGATCTGGATGCCTCTCCAGAGCTCATCTGAACCCACTCAGTTCTCTTGCTTGATAAAATTTCTGACTGAAATTAGACTGATGAGAGTGCTTGACTGACACCCCGGGAGACTCACGTTTCCCTTTCATCACCCCTCCAGAAAAAAGCTCCAGCTGCAGCACAACAAAGATAATGTGCACCTCTCTTGGCTGACCATCTCTTGGAAAAGGAAGTTCATTCTCTGTTCTAGTGAGTCCTTTGCCTTCTGGGCTAAAGTTGCCAGCAAAAAAGGGGAATTGGATTCAGTTTTTGGATGCCCGTAAGTCACAGCACCAACAGGAACATGAGGTGACCATTTCTCACTGCCCAATAGAGTGGCACTTTGTCACTAACTGTATGAACTGCAGGTGAGGCTTGCAAGTGTTATCACCCCAGTCTGTGTCACCCTTTGGCCCATGGAAGAAATAGCTAAACTTCAGTCAGACAGAGATCTATCTCTCTACTGTGCCCATTTCTTCCTACAACCAGTCACACTGGTAGGTTTCCAGCAAAGATGCAGAGCTCATAAATTACTGAGACATCAATAAATGACTCAATGATTTTAGAGTGACTAAAATGAAATGTATCTTATTTATGTTAATGAAGATGACTGACATCTTGAAGAATCACACACTGCTTTGCAGACTACATACATTCAGCAATCATTCAGCCACAACTAAATGCAGCTACCTCTGGGATGGATTGTGTCAGATGCTTAATAATGTCTGGAAACCCAGTGAAGACATATAGAAGTAAGCAAAAACAACACTTTATATGGAAGCCAGTAGGGTGAACCGGCGGTAGACAGCGTGTAGCAACAAACCAGGATCTAATGAGATTCTAACCTTCTTTTTGAGCAGTGTTTGACACTGAAATTGTAGGACTTTGCTGTTAGGAAGTTGGGGAATGAACTCTGTCACCACTGGGGGTCTTGTGAGGCTATTGCATGCTTACTTTATGTGTGTAATGATGGCAGCTTTGCATTCAAATGAGGCTGAAAAAATGTTTGCTCCTGTAAAATGCTTGGTTTGTACAGGCACTCAGCAACAGCAAATGCCATTTCAGAGCTGGGCAGGCAGGAATGCATGTGCCTCTGTGCTCTGCTTCTGCAAACCTGAATGAGCTGTCATGAGCAGGCACTTGGCTACCCGTGTCATTCAAAGCCAGTATGTTGCACACCTTCCCTGTCTGTTGTTACTCACAACTGTGAAACAAAGAGATAGAAAATGAAATGTTTTACCATGTAATTAAGAGAGACCTTAAGAGAGATGGGTCTGCTTTTAAGTCACTTCTGTGAGTGCCACCTTAGTAAAGCTGTGGATTACTGTAAGGTAAAAAAAAATAATGTTGCTTGGTGCATGTGCATGAATCACATTGCAGATGCTGTGATGGGTGGGGGAGAGTTGGGGGGATGAAGAGCCTCCTCAGTTTTGCAGTCCTGCCATTTAAGAACTCTTCGTATGAAGTCAGTTACACCCCTAATTATAAAGGAAAGAGCTTTAGAGGTTTGGGAGGTGTGAAATGACTGTAGCACTGCCCAAGAAAAGGCAGACTGACCATTTTACACCAGCAGAGCATGTCTGGGGGGATGAAGGTGTTGAAGGAGCAGAACCAGAACACAAATATAAGGTCTTCATGTATAAATGGAAATTCATATGGAGAGGCAAAAGGGTTTCCTCTGTGCCTGCTGCTGGAGACTGCAACCCATAGGTCCCTGTGGAACTGAGGCTGTATTAGACCCCTCAACAGACCACTGGCAAAACTTGCTCTCCCCAAACAGGCACATCTTCTCCAGCTCTGCCCCACAGCATTAGAAAAACTTCCTCTAGAGTAAGGCAAAAAACTACCTCACCTTTTCCTCTCGAGAAACAAATGGATGAGAAACAAGAGTGGATGCTTTTTGTCCTTTTGAATCTGAGAGCAAGGAAATGGCTGCTGCCCCAACACCATGCTGAATTGAGGGAGAGCCCAGCAGTGCTCACTGAGGTGCCTTCCCAAGGAGAAAGACACAACCATTTCGCCTGAAACAGCTCACTGACTGCAGCACACACTCTGGATGGATATATACAGCTGCTTTAAAGCAAGCTCCCTCCTTTTTGTATGTTAATGCCTTTTGCTCAGCAGATGCTCTCTGGAGCATGCAGTGTATACTGAAGGGTGCAGTCCATGATTCAAATGATAGGGATATAAGTGTGTGTGTAATTTGCCTAGCATGGTTACATTTCCTAGCTCCACACCGTGTGTGAGGCCAGCCCCTGGCCCTTTTCCCCCTCCCTGGCACACACAGGTATCTCCATGCAGTTGCAGATCCCCAGGCATGTCTGTGCTCTGTTCATACCCTGCCTGCAGAGCCACTTCAGAGGGCTCCATGATGCAGAACTGGCAGAGCTGTAAGTCAGGATAGGGAAAAGGAGAGAAAGGGGCAGGAGGAGAGCTGTAGGAGATGCCGTGTCACCCAGCTGCAGTTCTCAGCCACTTCTTGATTTGCAGCTCAGGCTATGCACAGGCTTCACCTTCCACAGGTTTATCACCTCTAGTCTGCCCAAAAGGATTGTAGGGGAGACAACTGGCCATTTCTTATAATTAAGACAGCCAAAGGTAGAGAGAAGAGGCAGGAGAGCTGGCAGAAAGAAATGTCAATCCAAAGAACAGGGTACCAGGGTCTTAAGTACACTGTTTTATCTGATCATCCCTTCTCTTTTGCACCCATAAGAACCAACCTGATGTTTGTTCTCTGACTCAAAGCTGAACAGCTTTAGCTCTGCAGGTATTGTGGTGGGAAAACAAGTACTTGCCTAATTTTTGGTTGTCTTAGAATCCCCTCCTCCCTCCCTATGCTAAGTGAAACCACAGTCATCCTCACAGCCTGAGAACTGGGGGCAGCATCTTGGCTGCATCATGGTTCCTTATCTTCAAGTGAGATAGCATGAAAATTTTAATGCACAGGAATCTTGACACCCAAAAAGCCACCTGGAACTCAGGCTGTTTTGGGTCAAACACAGCCATCTGACACCAGCTTGAAAAGAAATGCAGTAAGTGAAGCAACTCAAATGGAGTGGACTGTAAAGAGTGCATTGCCCAATAATGGGTGTGAACAAGATAAGAAGGAAGACAACAATTATGGGTCCAAAAACCTCCATAAATAAGACCTTAGATGGATCTACTGCCAACAGTTAGGGAATTAGATGAAATTCTGCCTCACCCCTTCCCTGATGCCTTGATTTTTCCTCATGCCAGGTAGAGGACTGCCCCACATACTGTTCTCCAAGGGCTGCGGTGTCTAGACAAGACCTGGCTTGGGGATCAATTAAAAAATATAAAAAAACAGTCTTCCCTTTTTGGCCAAAGGATCAAGGCTTGCTTTCAGTAACAGAACTTTCACACTCATTTACTCCTGATTTACTGTTCAGGAAAACAAGACTGGGATGTGAACACTGGTGTCATTGCCACCTGCATTTGCAAGGGAGGAACTGGACATGGTCTTGCTCAAGGATATCTTCTGTCCTCCTTTCCCCCAAGTCAGCAGTGTGCTGTTGGTTGGCTTTTGAGTGAGCCACAGGAGTCATCCTCCTCAACCAGAGACTGTGAGACTGCTTAGCTGTAGCATCTCCTTTAAATTGGTGTTCCTATTGCTGTGTACCTTATAGTGGCCAGGCAAGCATTGTGAGATTGTCCCTGCTGGGCTCTGAGGTCTGTGTTTTCCGCAACACCTGAAGGTGTCCAGCCAAGGGGGGGCCGTTCTTTTACATCTCCTGTTCACACTTGGGATTTAGGTCTGCAATCTTTTCCTGCTGTTCAGACATTAACTAACTGAAAAACCTGGATAAGTCAGCGAGGTAGGTGGTGCAGGGAAGGAATTTGTGCTGGAGTCAGAGGATAATATATATTTTAAGACCGCAGGGAAGCTGTAGGACATATGACCTTTAGTAATCTCCTTGCTTTCAGGCTCCTTTCCTCCCCATTGAGAGCCTCTCTCAACTGTTCCCCAGGGGATTTCAAGCATTGCTATTATATATAATTGCACAAAAAAAGGAGAACGCTCTGGCCCATGAAAGGAATAAGGGGGATAAACTAATTAATTCCAGGCCACAGAAGTGGAAAAGAAAGCAAATACTTGGCAATTAATCAGGGGCAGCTGAGCCCTTCTCTCCTATCAGATATGGCGGAAAGTGCTAATTGCACAAGATAAGCCACACAGTGGGATGCATGAAACTGCCTCTGAACTGGGGACAAAAATAACACATTCAGCTGCCAGTACACAGAGGAGAAGGAGGGGGAGCAATGGGCACCCTCCATCACCGTCACCACAAGTCGAAGTGTGGGAGCAGCACATTGAAAAGGGTCTGGGATGCTCAAAAGGATTTGGGAACAGCTGGAGAACCAAGGTAGCAGGGATCTGGATGGGAGATTTGACTGTGAAATAGTCAACCTCTCTGTGCATCACTCCTCTCATCTGTGAAATGGGATTTATGGTTCTGTCCCTGGGCTGGCTTGTGACCAGGGAGTGTGTGATGCTGAGAAGAGCTCATAAATCTCCCAGTACGTCTGGCTTCAGCAAGGGTCTGCCAGGCCAGCAGAGAAGCTGTGGCTCTTGGGGCAGGTAGTGTGGCAGTGAGTTTGATAGGGTCGCTTGAGGTATGCATCAAGCATCAGGCAAGCCTCAGGTTGGCTGATGTTGCTCGTGTTTGGCTTCACTGGGTTTGGCTTCTGGCTGAGGGACTTTCAAAGGGGATTTTCCAAGGTCTTTAATCACTCCAAAATGAAGGAAATGCAGATGACAGTGAGGTTTAGAGGTGCCAGTGCAGCACTAATTCCAAGCATTAGAGCTTCTTTTTATACTCCTCTTTGTAGCAGGAGAAGCTTTCATACCTCCCTGTTTCACATCCCTGGAAGTGTTCAGGGCCAAGCTGGTTGGAACTTTGAGCAACCTGGTCTAGTGGAATGTGTCCCTGCTCATAGCAGGGGTTTGGAACTAGATGATCTTCAAGCCAACTCTCCCAACACAAACCACCCTATGACTTTATGACTGGGGGAAAAACAGGATGTTTCAGTGACTTGGAAGACTGAGAAAAGACTCTTGGCACCTGACCTCTTCTCACATGTGCCTTTTCTCACTGTCATCTTGCCTGACCCTGACCATTCTGCCCCTACTGGAGAATATAGGTTGCCTTCTCAGATGCAGGGGTTGATAGAGCATTTAAAAAGGGGCCAGCTCTTTAGGGAAAGTGCTGTGGTTTGGGACCCCTGTATGCAGTGGTTTTCAAGGCCTTGTATCTCCATCTCTTCCTACCTGAATGCAAAATGCTCAGGAACAGCCACAGTGCTTCACTTGGAGGTCTGTTAGCAATCCTCACCTCTTTGATGTTCCTCACTTAGCACTCGGAGTCCAATTACATACACAGACTAACAGGCATCAGTGCTTTGTTCCTCGGAGGATGCAAAGAAAAGCACAGCTCCCTAAATGTTATGGGTTGTTGTTGGTTTTCTTCTTCCAAGTGCTCAGATCCCCTGGGGGCGAGTCTTTTACATCAGACCCGGAGGGGACTGATTACCAAATTGTTATGTATGCTTTATTCCTGCCAGAGCCCATGGAAGTTGGACATGTGCAGCGATGCCTGGGATGGCAGAAGGCACTGTGGAAAACTACATGTATAAACCCCCCTGATGGGAGTGTAAATCTGGAATAACTCCCTTTTAGTTTCACTAGCCACAGATTTACATCTGTGCTAAAAGTAGCTTGGACCTCCCCTATAATTCAAGGCATAAGTTCTGTGTAAATAAGCTCCCTACTTGGGCAGCATGTTTTTGCCTCTTGCTTGGGGAACCAGGAGGGTCGGCACTGCTCGGGGCAGCTTTCCTGCCCTGCTACTGTCTGTGCCCGTGCGCAGAATCAAACATGATCTGGCAGCTGCTGCAGCAGCCCTTGTATTTTGCTGTCCTATCCCTCCTAGGATTTCAACACATTTGCATTCCTCCTGCTGGAGATGAACTGCAGGCTTCTTCTGCAACAAACCTTCATTTAGGGGAGCAGAATTCATCAATATTTCATGCTGAAGGGGGAGAGGAATATGTATACGTGCATATATACTTTTAGAGAAGGAAAAGGTTAGTGCAGTGGAAAGGAAACAGATAAAGCTGAGGAAAGAAGAAGGGAGGTTTAAAGGATCCAATCCTTCATTTTTGACCTCTCTTTGGTTATGCATAATCCTAGGGAAGGAAAAATCCATGTGGCATTGAAGAATCCCTTCTTAATCATTCTTTTATTTGTAGACATCAGTGCAGGCAGTGTTGCATGATGGCCAGGCAGAGACTGCAGATCTAGATGGGCGAAGGGAGAAGGAGAGACAGAACAAATGACATGGAGAGAACAAGAGAAAGTGTGACTGAGCAAAACACGTGCACACATGGACTGGGGGGATTTTCAGCAGCAAGGCTCCTTCTGCTAAAGCCCTGCAGCCCTTACTCAGCATAACGTGGCTAGTCGAGTGAATACGATGCTTTTAAAAGTCTCTGGCAGCTCTTTTATTAAAAGCTTGACCGCGAGGCTGGGTTATAAATAATTTGATATTAAACATACATGTCAAAGAAAAGGGTGGTGAGGGAGGAAGATTGTTTTCAAGCCACAGAATAATTATTCGGGTATATAATTTTAGCACCAAGCTTCTTGGGGGATGAAGAGGCAGCACAGGGTGAGGGAATGGTGAAGAGTAATGGTTTCAATATCAAGCAAGACTGCGTTGGTGCTGGCTGCAGCACAAGGTGGGGCTGCCAGCTGGCTGAGGTGCTCCCATGTACTGCACAGGCAGAGGCTCTGCTGCCTGTATTTTACAAAATGAGCTCAGAAATAAGTGTCTGGGCTTTCACTCACTGCCACAGAGCCTATGTGAGTTGTGTACCTCTATTTACCCTGAATGCTCACACACACACACACAGGCACACGCAGGGTTCGTACCTGGGTCTAGCCTGCACACATACACACACGTCTATATGCTGCAGATGCTAAAGGAGACTCTTCTAGCCAGGACTGCTGATGCTGATGATCTGCATTGCAAAGGACAGGCTACAAGGGTTAGAAGTATCTCTTGGGAGGCAAATATTCTACATAGGATTGTGGGAAAGGAGACAGGTGGCAGAGACAATGAACAGCCTTCAAAACCTGGTTGGAGGAGGGAGGAAACTGTGGGATTTGCCATCAGTCTCCACACTGGCATGCTCCAAGAGGGTTTCCTTGCACCTGCACACAGGGAGCCCAGCAAACTCACTGACCCACCTCCTTGTCCCCACAGCGTGGGGTTACTTGAGCATAGCCCACACAGGGCCTTTCCTTCAGCTGGTTCAGTGTGGCATCATGCTTTCCCAGGGCTGCATGGGGCTTCTTGCCAGGGACAGCACTCACCTGCACGCTGCCCAGTGCCTCCCAGCTGTTTGCAGCAGCTGGCTCTCTTCCGCACAGCCCAAAGCGCTGGGTGCGCCGTTACCTTAGAAACTGCTTTTCCTCTTCTTCCTTCTGCTGTGCATAAGTTAAGTGATGGGTACAGCAGGAAGAATGCGGGCTTCTGCCTCTAACAGGAGAAAGACTCCATGCTCTGCAGACTGCTCTTATCCCTCCCTACAAAGGTGCCCCTGGCTCTGCTGCCAGAGTGAAAAGTCTTAGTTTTCTGTCACAGCTTGGCCAAGGTGGCTGTGGAGAAGGAGGAGGAGGAGGAGGAGGAGGATGGGCTTAGAGTTTTTTGGGTGCATTGTGGATGCTCTTGTCCATAAGACAATTTTTTTTAACCTGGGACACACATTTTCAACTAAAATTGGATTAATTTAATAAATAAACATGCTAAACTTGATGTTAAATAAAGCTTAGTGACCTTCATACTTTTTACAACATAGAAACACTTCTCCCTTGTCTTAGGGTTTTTGCACTGCTAGAATGGGATGGGGACTTGGATTTGTTCTTAGATGGGCTTTCATAAATCTGGAGCTGGTAAGGTAGTCAGCATTTATGACCTTGGAACTGACATTCTTTTTCACCCCAATGAAATGATGACAGTGACAACAGATGTCTCCCTCTGAAATAGGCTGGTGGATCTCAGTCTAGTTTCCAGGTTGGAAGAATGGGACCATATCAAACTACCACTTAATAGCTAAATGCAGTCTCAGCAGGAGATCAGGGACTTTAAAGCAGTTAGCAATTGATCAGTATTCCTCACTAGTTCTAAACAGAAGTCACCTTAGTCTTTTAGAAAATGGATGAATAAGCAAAAATATCTCAAGCCCATCTTGTGCTCTACTGACATTCTTATTCCATTATTATCTGAAACCGAGGATTAAAACAAATATTTATTTACTACCAGTTTTTAATTTTTTTTCACAGGCTCATTCACCCATGGGATTGGGAATAGGTGTCCATGGATTCTGGAGAGCCGCAGGAAGAGGAGGGTGGTGTCATTTTGCAGAGCACTTGATGCATATGGATCACATGTGATAGGCGATTTGGAGGGTGGGGAGCCCAGTGCAGAACTGTTTGTTTGTTGCAGGTTGGGATTTTATCTTTGTTTGCTTTGTGGACGTTTCCCCCCCACCTTTCAGGCCCCTTGAGCAGATTTCAGCTTCTCCATCTTAGCTACATGTGGCTCCAATTACCCTGAGCGTTTGTGTGGCTCAGTGTTCAGGGAAAGGCTCCGGATCATTACTGTGAAATGTGTTTGATCTCCTCTTGCCTTTCCATTTGAAATGGAAATAACTGCTCTTGTTAGCTCCTCAGGTCCCCGAGTAATCGTCCCACAGGTTCCTTCGGCAGACTCCCTCCCCCTCCACCACTCGGGAGAGCTAATGATTAGCCTACTCCACCTCAGCAAGAGGGTTTTTCTCCCTTTCTTCCAGTGTCATTTTGATCCAGATTTGATAATTTCTTGTTCTTCCTGCTGCCAGCAAGCTCCTCTTTCCAGTGGCCCCCACTTTTGCCCTCCTGCCTCTCAGGGTTTGCTTAGCTTTGGCACCCCTCAGAGCAGAAACAAATTTTCCTCCCTTTATGTTGTGACTCCTCAGGTTTGTGTGAAGAAGCAAGAGATTGCCTGGAAATTCACTCCCCCATCGTTTTACTCGATCCCTTCACTGGCACAACTGTTTGAAGGTGGTCCTTTTATTGGTGGTTGGTTGGTCATCCTCTTCACTGCCTTTTTGTCTTCCAGTCAGAAATTGTTTGGCAGCCCCAATTACTGTATTACTCCAGCTCAGGAGCATGCAGAGAATGTGTTTGTGTGTTAATCTCTCCCACTCAGGCAACCTTTCAAAAGAGGTCTCCTGCTACAACTGCAAGCCAGGAAAAGAGAAGGGAATGAGTTTGTGGTGCTGGAGAACAAGAGCTTGACTTTCCACACCATAATTTTTTTAAAATCTGTCCCAGCATTTGAAAATGCCCAATGCAAAAAGGACCACCAGTTTCTCAGTTTCTGTAGGGCTCCCCAAAAATGAATGCTTTATCCCTCTAGTGTCATCTTCTTCCCACTTCATGATCACCTCCTTGCTCTTTCCCTCACCAGTCCCCTCTTCCCTTCCTTTCCCCATATCCATTAGGCTGCTGGACCTGCTTTCTGCAGCAGTATCCCTCCCTCCCATGGCATGAGGGATCACCGGCTGGAGCACAGGCACTCTGCAGCCTGCCTCCAGCTCCACAGCGGCTCCACGTGCAGGGTTCCTTGGGCTGCACATCAGCATGGAGGAGCAGCAAAGGAGCTGCCTGAAGCACAAGAGTGCCTGCTGCAACCCCAAAGCCCCATATTCACCTCCGCTGAAGATGATTAACTCTGCTCATGAACGCTCTTATCTGAAACACAGAAGAAAAATGAGCTGTGGGGAAGGGAGATGGGAGAGGAAAAATAATGAAAAAAAAAAAAAAAAGGAAAAAAAATCTCTCTCCCTGTTTTCACTTGGCAGTGTAGCAAGGCAGCAGATGGGCAGCCAGCATCCCGTGGTCCTGGCAGGCACAGACCAGCCGACCCGTGCTGCATCCCCAGCACTTGTTCACAGCCAGGCAGGGTCAGGCCCCCTCTCCCCTTCGGGGATTAGAGAGAGCTGATGCTCAGCGAGGCAGCTTGTGACTGATGCCTCCTTCCTGCTGTGAGGTCCTGGCTGCATGTAGCATCCTCCTCCTAATGTGGGAGATCATTACTGCTTCCCTCCCTCTCCTCCAAACACAGCCTGTCTCTCCTAGGGGAGAGTTCCCCCTTTCTCCGAAGATGGGGGGAACCCAATATGAGGATGCTTACCTGTCTGAATTATGTGTAAGGGTGTGCACACTGCAGCGCACACGGTGTTGTTTCACGTGCAATATTCTTTCCTGACTAGTTGTTGAAACAAGGCCCCACCAGCCATTTCTAGCAAACAGTAAGTCTATTTTTGAAAGAATATGGTTATCTGATATCTTTTCCCATGGCTTTGAATACTTCCTCTTGGTGGTTTCCCTTTAAGCATATGTTTCTTCCTCTGGTGGCAGCGAGGTGTGCTGGTCCTTCCCTGACCAGCCCGCCCGCCGCAGGATGAGGATGACAGGCCGGAGGGCTGAGGCTCAGCACATGGGGATGAAGCACTGGATGCTTCTCCGGGATGTCGGAGCCTCTGAGCGCATCGGCTTCCCGCACGCTCGCTGTGCCACACTTGCCAGCTGAATTCACGGGAGCTCGCAGTGGGCTGCCCCTGCGGTCCCAACCCAACTTGATAATTGATGCAGTAATCCTCTGGATTCCCTCATTAGCAGCCGCTAATGGCCGCCGCGTTAGCAATGAGCAGAGCGAGCAGGACCGATTCAATTAAGCCTCTAATAAACCCATTGTAAACGGCAATAACCGCGGAGTTCAAAGGCAGGATTACAGAAACTCTTCCCAATGGCTTGTGACAGCAGACGGGGTGTGCGACTCGCTCTGATTAATTGACTGCAATGGACTGAATGACTTTCTTGGAAACCCACGGCACTGGCTGGTGGGAAGAGACGGGGCGGTGAGGAGGGAGGGGGCGAGGCTGTGATGCCCGCACTCCGCCCGTGCGAGCCTCGCCGTCCCTCCCGGGCCCCGCTCCGCGGCGAGGCTCTCGGGGCGGGCCGGCAGCTCCCGCTGCAGCCGGCCAGACACACACCGCACCCGGCAGAGGTGACTCCGTGAATCGCTCAAGAGCGAGCACATCGCCGTTTCCGCGCACACTTCATTTGAGATGACTTGGCAGGTGATTTCCATAGATAATTTGTGGCTTGTCACTCATCCAGAAGACACTGCAGTGTGCGAGGCTAGGCAGAAACGCCTGGCTGAAAACTTCATTCCAACGGTTGTGGGATTTGTTTCTTTGTCGCTTTGCTATCCCCTGGATAAAAGCTGAGTGGATCTTGTAAAATTCCTTTTTGGAGAGTGTGAGATAAGAAAACTTAAATATGGAAAAAAAAAAAAAAATGCAGAAATTGCCGGAATTGCATTTGAAAAGATTTTTCTTTAGAGATTCTTCTTGACTACTTTATTCATATTATTTACCATGTGAAGATTATATATGCTGACATCATCATAACTTATTTTAAAGCTATTAAAAAAAGACCAAAACTGGAAAATTAATTTAAATTAAATTAAAAAAAAACAAGGAAACTGAAAACATGATTTTTAAATGTTTAAGTAATTGAGACATTCTATTTCTTGAGAAACACTGGCATATTCATTTAAATTTCTAACTGTTGTAATTAATTTCATTCTGCGTTTGCACTGATTAGACTGGATAGGTAGGTCACATAATAGATCTTTGTTTTCTCGTTGGATGTGTGTGATTCCTGGAATCAAGTTTCTCATGTAAATGATGACTACAGAGGGTCTGAAATCTCCCTTATCACATCTTCTTCAGGACTCATTTAAACGTTGCTGGTTCTGCAAACACACTCATGACTGAACCTACGTCTTAGAAACCTTATGAAAATGACCACAGATGGGCTACTAACACAAAAAATGATTTTATAATTGAAATTAAAGTTTCCAGCTGATCATTTTTTGCCTTTTTTCCTCCCCCATGCTTTCTTTGGTTCTGCGGCCTCCTGGTTCTACAGCCTTCAGGCTTTGCACCACCTTGAAGACAGACTTTGCACGAGCCAGAGCTCAGGCAAACACAGAAGGAGCCCAGGGCCACGTGCATTGCTGAGCTCCCACCTTTTGTCCAGGCCCACTGGCTCACAGCAGTGTTGTCTCCACCAGAAGGTCTGATCTGATGGTGCAAGGGTTTAACGCCAGGGTTTGCCCAACCACGGCCAAGGGTGAGTAGGGAAGGAGCTGCTAGCAATAAAGAGTACATGGGCTTGATCTGTAGTTAATCTCAAATGCTTCTGAATAAATTGGGCACTCTCTCTTTGCAACCCAGGGATTCCAATATCTCTTATGGGCATGGGTTATAAATACATCATCATGCAGTTCTCCTTCCAGGCTTGGTAATACAATTACCTTCTCTGGACAATTCCCAGTACACAGAGAGAGTTTGGAAGAGCTGTTAGCACTTGGTGAACCTGCTCTGGCTGGGATACCAAGGTAATGACTCCCTGACACCTCCTCTCTGTCCCCAGGAGAAAAATCTATTTACCACTGCATCTGACTCAGCCCAGGAATAACAGCAGCCTTTTATTCTCTGCCAGTAATGCCCTGGGCAAAGCTCTTAACCTCCTTGTTGAGGCATACAAATCTAAAAAGACTCCATAAGAAGCAATGTAAGTTTTCCATAAAAATACAAGGCTTGCACATAGCAAAATAGAAAAAGAGGAGGAGAAGAAAAGGAGATTGACAAGAAGGCAAGCTGGTCCAAACCCAGTAGCAGGAACCTCAGCTCCACTTGCCACAAAACTTAAGGACAGGTATAGTTCTACTCACTCCCTGTGTGAGAAAGTGGAGCTATCTGTCTTTCATACATGATCTCACACTTTCTTTCCCTACCACTCCTATATTTACTCAATCATTCTGGCTGCAATAGTCTTAAAATTATGATTGGACAGCCTTCTGGATTTTGAAGGACCCCTTTGTCAGAAGAATTCCTGGGTTTGTAGTCCCTACTTATTGAAATTGAGAGCTGAGCAATTTGAGGATGTTGAGTAAATTAACAAGAGATTGAATAAAGATATGATTTTCCGTTAATGTAGAAATCCTGATTTACCAGCAACTACTTTTAAGGAACTCTCTAATCAAATATGTACACTTGCACAACCACGTTCTTTTATTTTCTGTCAAATAAAATTCTGACTTCGTGTATTGTGATCTGTGTGTGCCTCACTGGGATTTTGGACCTTAGCCAATCTTGACCTTGGAGATCCTCAATGTATAGGCACTGTTTGAATTTTTTTCTGCAAATCCCTTTAATTTTTTTCACCACTGAGTGTACATGTGGCTGTCAGTCACATGCAAAGAAAGCATGTAATACAGAGGAGGGAGGGCTCCAGCAGTAAGAGAAGTTCTCCTTGGGCCGGAAAAGCTCAGCCTGCTGTGTCCACTCTAGAAAGATGGTCAGGATGGTGCACGAGTGTATCAGAAGTCAGGGCAGAACAGATCAGGGGGCCAGGCAGGATGGGGACAAAGCGTAGGAAGGTAACTCTTAAATTATACCCTTGGAGTGCGTGTCAGCAGGGACAACACTGAATAACTGAGTTGTAACCTTGCCTCTGGGTGCCTGTCACCACCTCCAGTTTCTGTCTTGTCTCTTTTCCCTTACCCTTACTTCCTGCACTCTTTTGTTCTCTTAATTCTTGCTTCTGAAGAACACCGCAGCATTCATATGTAAATTGCACCTAGGGCTGCAAGGGGGAGTGTGTCTCAAGGAGAAATACATGCCATTCTCCTCCCGTTGCATTTTCCACTCCTCTCTCTCCTCGGCCTAGGAAAAGAGGCAGGGATGGGACGTGTGCGGGATGGGGAGATCCCACGCATGGCCTCCTCCTGCATTTCCTTTGCACCTCTGCCTCCATGCTCCCCGTTTCTGCAGTTAGCAATTAAAGCTGTCATCTCTCAGCGCGCCCACAGCGTGTGGGGCGGTCGGAGCTGCAGGTACCGCCCTGCTCCAGGGTCATCCCAGGTCCCAGTCTGTCACAGCACAGAGCTGCAAGGCTGTCCCATTCCTTCGACACAAATGCGGTGACTGTTACAGTGTCGTTGTTTGTATAGGTCTAAGTCAAGCAGAAAAATCACATACAGACACACACGGAGTGATTTTTAATTTTATTCCTTTTTTTCTCCCAGGAAAGGGATTTTCAGGAGAAGTCTCCCCCGGGGGACTGGAAACAGAATTTCTTCATGTGTAGGCAGTGTGCTGGCAGGTTTTTGTCACTTTCATTCACTCCCTAGATAGGTTACTGGGGGCTGAGAGCTACTGCTCTTCTCTTCCCTGTCATCTCTTAGCCAGATAATCAGCTTCAAAAATCAAAGATTTCTGTCCTGCAAGTCAATGGAGCAAAGCCACGTAGTGCAGCCTGAGAAAGAAGAGATCTACCTGGACAGCTTTCCTATTCTGCTGGGTACTGACGCACTTATTCTCACCACACACCATCGTCCAGATTTAGCTTATTCAGCCATGGCAACCCAGCTGCCTGGGACTCGCGCTGTATTTTCTCCCAGGCTGTGTATGACGTGTTCCCTCTGCTCTGCCCCTCCTCGCCCCTTCTTGAGAAGCAGGGCTCTGAATTCAGCACAGGTTCAGGGAGGTTTCACACCAGCTACTCACCCTTTTGGTCAGTGCTGCCAAGGTTTCTGGACTGAAATATCAGTACAGCTGGCTGGAGACAATCAGCTTTCTGAGCCCAAGGGGTGGTCGTGCAATGTGAGTGAGGCATTGCTTCGTGAGGATGCTGGCTTCCCCAGCAAGCACTGCTCCATTCTGGAGCACTACAGAGCGGAGAGGAGCAGCAGCACCTGCAAGCCCTGCATGGACCCAGGGTGCCATGATGGGAAATGCTGAATGCTCTCTGGGGTCACCCACTCATCCATTGGCAATATTAAGAAATCTGATGTTGACTTTTGGCAACCGTTTTGACTTTTGTTGTTGCAGTTGCTGGTCACTGGTGTATCTGATGGTGGGCCCCAATCCAGAATGCCTTCAGGTTAGGGGAGACTTCCCTTTTGTTTAGTGGGTTCTGGCTCAGAGGCATGCTGTTGGAAAGACAACAGTGGACTGTCTGTGCTTTGGCTGCCAAGGTGGCTTACCCTGGTTTGCCTCCTCCTCCCTGCCCATGCCTACAGGGTCTGAGCCGCCACTGATGCAAAGGGAGATGCACCAGTGCACCAGTGGAAGGGGTGGAGGGATACGAGCAAGCGATTTCATCCTGCAGTAGGGCTGAGATCAGCTTTTGATGAGTGGATGGAGTAAATGCAGTAAAGACCTTTATTTTGTGGTGCATCTGAGATAGCTGAATGAGAAGGAGCAGCTTTTTAAAGGATATTTCTCTGCAGCAAGGCTGAGCATGGCTGGCATGGCTGGGTGCAGAGATGGGGCAGAACTGCCTCTGTTTACACTGAGAGCAAGGGAATGGAAGCAGGCTGGCAGGGAGATGCGACTCTCAGCAATGTCAGGTGTATGAAATACCCATTCGTTAGGAAAGAAGCATCACTTTTATGCTTTTGATGTCTGCTACTGATTTACAGTGATTTATATTAACAGCTACAACCTGTATTTACATAACATTTCTCACAGGACTGTCAGGGCCATGTAGAGGAGAGGAAAAACGGTATTAGGCTAAAATTGTAAAGCCAGAGAGCCAGGTTCTTTGCAGGACTCTGCCAAAGCCTCCTGTATCCATTTAGAAAGGTGGCTTTAAGTTAAGCCCTTCATGACTGAGTTTCTCCAGCTCTGAAATGGGGACAATAACAGTTTTCATCTTCACACAGAGGAGTGGGTGATGGAAACTTCATGAGATGTGATAAAAAAAAAATAAAAGCTTTAAGATCTTGCAACAGGAAATGCACAGCTCCTAGCAATAACATCCCTTGGGTGAAAGAGCATACTAAAATCTTTAGTAATCCTGCCTTTCTCTGGGCCTGTCTCCAATGAAGAGACACTCTGTCTCAGTCTGGATTAGATAGATATGCCCAGGCCAGGATGCATTCCTTCAGTCACTGCTATTTGCATGACCTGATCCTTACAGTTAAGTCAGAAAGGACAGGGTGGGGCCACAGCCCCAACCACAAGGATAGGGCTGTCAGGGCCCATGCACAGCTGTGATCTCTACTAGAAACGGATATGCACCCCTAAGAGCCCCTTTGTGCCCACAGAGTGTGCATTCTGCTGTTTCTATCAGAGCCCAGCGCCTAAGAGGCACCACTGCTCCATGTGGGAGCCCTGACTGACAAACCCAGCCCCTTTGCAAGGTGCCAAAGTATTGGAAAGAGGCTGTGTGTGTCACAGGGAGTGAAGGTTGCTGTTTTCCCAGCCAGGAGGTATGCAGGAGGGGAAGTTTACCCATGTGTCTTCCCACTGGGATGTTTAAATCTATTTATTTATTTATTTAAGATCTATTTATTTATTTAATGTGGTTGTATTTTTTATTTTTTTTAGCCTCACTGATTAAATTAACCAGCTTGGACAATTAAACATGATTTACTAAAACAGAAACAAGACAAGACACTGTTTTCTGCTCACCATAGCCACAGTTGGACTCTCCCAGTATAAGCAGGGAAAATGAGTGATTTTCCTTCACTGTGCCAGGTCCAGAGAGGAATCTCTCTTCTCATTTCAAGATGACAGTGAAAAAACATGGTCAGTAAGAACAGATTTGTCGAGCTCAGCAGATCTTCCTTTATAGTAATGTCCAGATTCTGCCAGGCCAGAAATTACTTGTCTGAACCAAGCCTTTTAATTACTCCCTTTGTGCAGTTCTGGGAGAAGCATCCCAAGTTTAAGCTACTTGAGGGCATTCCAGCCTGCTGCAGCTCTTGCCCACAGTAGACAGCATCTCCAGCCAAGAGAGGAAAGGCTGCTGGCTGCAATGAGCAAGCAGATACATGTGTTTTGTCCTGCAGTGGACTGTGGTGAAGATACAAGAGTGTTATGTGATACAAAAGTGTTATGTGAGACTGTATTATGATAATAGATAATGGTGTTCTGTACAGCAATTCTCTCCCAGGCACAGAGCTCTGTGGCTCAGAGCACCATGCTGGCTCTGTATCATCTGAGATGCTAAACAGATGAAAGGCCTTTAGTCCATATGTCTTGAAGCTGGCCACAAGTAGAAAATATTGATTTGTGGTGACAAATTTAATTTCTAAATTAATTGAGGAAAGGTATCATTCTGCCTCAAGCTGTTCCATTTGTATAAGAATGAGATCACCTTAGACAAGAACAAAGAGACCCTTATACAGTGAATTGTGAAAAAGCCCCCACAAATTAGCTGGAGGTGGGAAAGCTGAACAGCCACTGACAGGACAAAATTAGCTAGTCTGCATCGTAACTGTTATAGAAACAACAAGGAGGAAGGAAAACAGACCTTTGAAGAAAACATGGCTTTTTCTCTGGAAAATAGACTCAAGAAGTAAATTTTGGTAGACTTCACTTGATTGATAAATGACCTAACAAAACATGTAGCCTGTCCCACTCTTGGTGTGGCTCACACAGCAATTTGCAAAGCACTTTAACTTCCCCTAGCAAAGGTGTTCTCCACTTTTACCCGTAGAGCTATTTATTGAAATGTTTATGTTGATGCAAGAGACAGGTTTTAAAGTATCTCTGGCACATTGCCTGCATAACTTATCAATTATAGGCATCTAATTTGGCAAATTTTACTGTGGGCTGCTGTACATTCAACCTAGGCTACAGCTTTGCTTTAGCAATTCCCAGCAGCAGACACAGGTGAAGGCAGTTCTGACCTCCACGGAGCATCAACACAACCTGCAAACACTCCTGGGTGCACATGGACACTTAGCAGCTGGCCTGGGGTGGGCGAAGGTCCCCTGCCTCCTAGCAGATCCACAACTGGGATAACTCAGGAGCAAGCTTTTCTCACTGAGCCCATATGCTGCAGCCTCTTTCCCCAACACTTGCTTTGAACAAGCGCTAGAACACATGCTTGGCATGATTAGTGGATATGCTTGTCTCTTGTAAAGTCTCTCAGGAGGTCTGTGGCAGACCTCAGAGTTGGACCCAGGTGTCTGGGAACAGACCCAAATTCTTGCTCTGCATCACTGGAGCAGACCAAGGTGACAGCTAGTAGCAGAGTTTAGCTATGCTTCAGGCAGCTCTTCCTCATGTTTCTTTTCTTCACGCACACACACACACACACACACACACACACACACATAGAGCCTCTCACCTCATGTCTAAACTCTGCTAAAAAAAACTATTCCTGGCTGCCAAACAGACAAATTTCATAGGGATGGAGGTAGGGAAATAAAAAACAATAGAACACCAAGAGCTTATATTTTTTCATGGTAAATGTTTGCTCAGCTCTTCTTCTGACTATGACTAAGAATATTTCATACTCAAATAATCCATTACACTTAATGCTGTTAACTTTTCAATACCAACTGTACAACCCACAGAGTATACAAAACCCCTTCTGGGATTCTTTATCATCACAGCAGCAACTACAGAAGACATTTGTCCTGCTGGTGAAAGGCATTTAAATCACATGATCATCTCAAGTCCTTCCAGCCCTTTTCAGGCCATGAAAGGTATAACTGATTCACAGGTGAGACAAAGCCTCATTGTTTCTCCCTTTACATGGTTCTCCCTGGCAGTTCCTTTGTAGAAATAGTGTGGGTGGGGGTATTAATCGTCTCAGAGAGGTAGCAAGTGTAAAGGGATGCAGTAGGGGACCCCTCAACTAATGCCCTTCTGAAATTGTCTTGTTCTGGGGTTTTTTCATTGCTGCAGTCTCCTACATTCCCATACCCTGGGGGTAACTGCTGCCCCTGGAGCTGTGTTTGGCACTGAGAGTTTGCTCTGGGATGTGCAAAGTGTTGTTAGGTGCTTGGGAAGCAGAGAAGAGTGGAAGGCTGCTACTGGGCATTTGGTGGCTGGAGAAACTGTTATTGGTGGCTACTGGCTGCTCTTCCCAAGCTCGCTCATTTGCTGCTGTAACTGTGCATGCTGGCTGCCTAGCCTGCTCTTGGGTGGGGGAAACACATCTTGGGTTGTTAGGGAATATTTATCTAAGCTGATTTATATTAGCAGAGCTGTGCTAGGGAGTGCCAATGATGCTGCTCTGCTGCCAGGTCTGGAGCACGGTGATTTCTTAGTCTTCCTGAGCTGCACCCATAAAAGTGTGCCCAAGTGCAGCCTTTGGGTGCCTGTGTGAGTAATTGCTTCCATTCAGGGGCACACAGATTTGTCTGGGTGAGGCTGCTCCTGCTGTATGTGGGTGCCCAGGTCTTGTCATGAGTGGCAAAACCTGCACGTGAGAAACTAGGGGAGGGTGTGGCTTTTTAGCATGTGGATGTGCTGTGACCCAGCTGTACTGGTAACAAAAACTGAGCTGACCCAGCTTAAAGATCTAAAGGGAGAAAATGTTAAGTTCAAAGGAGCTTTAGGATTTTCTTAAGTGTGAATACTGCTGGGATATGCAGGTGATGTATGGATCATCTCTGCCAACTGCAGTGATTCCTCCAGTGATCCTATACACAGGAAATCCATACAACTCTTAGATGCCAAAAACCTGCTGTGGCTTCAAACCTGAGTACAAACACTGAATCCACATCCTTACCCCAAAAAAGGGCATTTCACTAGCACAATCTCTTCCTAGTACTGACTTCCAGATTTACTTGAAATAGATTTAAAAAAATGTTTGGCATGAAAATAATCTTGGGCAATACAGACTGCTTGACAGAGCAAGCTGGAGCCTAGCTCTTGTTTTGCCCAAATCTCTAAGTCATGGGCCATTACTGTTGTTTTTTCCTTCCAAATGGAGCCTGACAATGCAGTGCTGTTTCCCTCATGGCTGGGGCAAGCAGATGAGTGTGGGACCAAACCTCAGAAGGAGCTGGTCCTGCATCCAGACACTGCCTCACTGCTATAAGGTCACTCTGACATCTACAGGAAGCTCTCGGCTGCTCTCCTGAGCACAGAATATTCAGGTCAGACCTGTGAGACTTGCTAGGAAGGAGTTGTTGCACCAAGCTCACTCTTGAGTCCTTTGAGAACATTATGCTCCCTGATTTAAGTGGGCCGTACAACTCTCATACATAACATCTGTTTGTGGTGTCCACAGGTGCAATTTATCCATAGGCTCCAGTCTGATTCATGCTAGGAGAAGTTTCTTCAGGCCTGGGAGAGATTACCAACAGATGCCTAGCTGAAGGTGAAGTGGGTCACTCTGGCTATTGAGGCTATGAGGGCTACAATGGGAACCCAGCAGGAAAGTAGTTTGGGCTAGGTCTTGGGTAGAGACTCAGCACAAGGGAGTGGATGTAGGGAGCATCTGGATCTAGCAACTCCTTCACTCATATCTTGTATCTATATGTAAACCTTTAAGCTTCTGGGAAAGATGTTCACTTGGCTTAACTAAACCTGCAAGATCTTCTTGCCGAATGCCCAAAGTTAACCTGGGTTTTCAAATTTCAGGTTGTGTTTATTGCAAGCACTGGGAGCAGCAGCACTGACAGCTATCCAAATTGTTAAGTGCAAACAGGTAAATGGCACAAAGAACAAATGATGTAGGCCATCCAAATGAGTATAATTTTAGGGCACTGACGATTAAACCGTTGAAAGTTTAAAACATTCTCCCTGTCTTTAAATGAAAAGGGAGATGCAATTCAGTACTCCTTTCTGCAGAAGGTGTGTTCAGGTCTGGCTCTTTACATTGGTAAAGGCACAGGTACAGACATTGTCAGAATCCTGTGGTGTTAAACATTTTTCTCATCCTGCATAAAAGTGACCCTTTTCACTCTCATGCTAACTCAGAGCACACATATAAAAGCTGCCGGCTCAGGTGCCCGCTGCAGGGGAGGGGAAAAGAGTCACGGAACAGGAACCAGAACAGCTGATACAAATTACCTCTCAAATTGGAGCAAATGCTCCCAGAAATGTCACCTATTAAAAGATCAACTAATAAGTTCCTGCTGCAGCCCAAATAACTCAAGAGAAAAAAAAAATATATAAAAATTCTGATAGTCCTCAGGCACAGGTTTTTTGCAAGCTTTGAATTCTGGGGTTTATCAGTTTTGTACTTAGTGCAATTGATGAGGCTCTGGGCAATATTTATTTCAAAAACCTGCTGGATCCCCTTGAAAACCTGGATTTATCTGGAGAACAGGCATGTGACTCCTTCCTCTTGCCAAATCAAGATGAGAACCACAGCAGATAGCCAGAGACTGGTGGATGCCAGGGCTGAGGGGGGATGCTCTGCTGGTTCTTCACATGCTGACTTAGTATAGATTAAGCTGAAAAATGTGGTAAACCTCCCAATGCACTTCAGCCTGAAAGAGCAGTATGATTTGGATGAGGTTACAAGATAAGCATGTCTTGGCTGCAAAAGCTTTAAAATAAGTATGGTTTGACTGTATCCAAATGGGCAGATTTAATTTTCTTTGAGTGACTCCTGATCACTTTTCAAAGTTATATGTGTAATCACTGTGAAACCTTCAATTTTCATAATTATAAATATTGGCTATTTTAAGGTTTATGGAATCTTCCTGTCATACATTTCTTGTTTTCCCTGAGGAAAGTTAACTCCTGAGGCTACCAGCTGTGAACTTGGAAGCTCTTTACCATCCTGGCACAGGTAAGGATCTCACTGGTGAAAAGTTTATTTAACTATGGAACAAACCTGTCAGAGATCAAATAACTGATAAAGCAAACCGCTGTAGAGGCTTCTTAGAGCTAATAATAGTGACACCAAGCCCTAAACTGGAGGCTGTAGAGTTTAAATGCCATTTGAGTCCAGCTGTTTGACAGGATGATGTCTACTTGACCAACTCTTGATCGTAGCCTTAGTTAAGTAACTTCTGGTCACCTGCTTCCTGACTCAGGGCAGATGCCACTATGGCCTAGAATCAGGTAAGGATGACTACGTGCCCTCTGCAATAGCCTGGCATGAGAAAAGCAGGTTTTCCTGGTCAAGCCCTCCAAGACTCCTTGTAAATCAGCAGTTAGCACCAGGGCCTATCATTAAGATGCTAAACAAGGAGTGATGTGTTAATGCCAATCACATTGTAAACAGAAAGCAGCATGCCTAAGTAGGCCTACAATGAAATACAACATGTCCACACAAAGGGTTTGCAGCTGGGCTGGGGAAAGCACCCCAGCCGAGATGCAATAGCAATCTGTATCACTCACTTGATAATTTTCTGTCTGCCCATATCATAGTTGGTGCAGATGTTGCCACAGATCCCAGCTGTGGTGGCCTGGTGGCCTTTGGCTGCTGATGCAGGAGGACTCACTGTTGGGGTTAGACTGCCACACACATAACCTAGTTTTAAGTCAGTAGGGATGTTCCTGCATGGGTAGCAGTTGCCCCTGTATGTTGCAGTGCAGATGTGTCTGTAATCATGAAAGGGTTGGAAGGAGATGTGTTTCTTCTCCTGTGGTGTAGGAGGGTAACATAAATGGTTGTTTGAACAGAGTTACAGCTTCCTGTGTGGGTGAACTGCTGATGGTGTTTATTGTAAGACATTACACCTGGGGAGAAGTATCACAGCAGAGACTCTTCTGTCTCCTTCCGAGCACCATGCAAGGGAAACACTGCCAGAAGAGTAATGTTTCAGTACCTCTGGCCTGCTACCCTCTCTGGCATATTCTGTGTAAGAGCAGGATTGATACAGACACTTGCAGAGCCACCCAGGGGGCCTGCTGCTACTGCACCCTTTGAGCACTGAGTTCCAGGTGAACTGAAAGTCAGATTTCAGGTGAATTGTAAGTGGGGCTAATGCAAGTGGCTCTGGTCTTGTGTTACCCCAGACCCACCAGCTCACATAAACAAGATGAATTCAGACCTAAGTTTACCCATGAAAAAAAATAAGCGCTGTTTATTCAGCACAATATGCTCTGCTTTTTGTGCTTTCATGGATAGATAAAATTGGATTTTCCCTGCAGAATGGTGGCCACTTGCCTTCCTGATGTTGTATGGACAACAGGTATCTACTGGAGTTCCATTGCTCTCTAGAGCTTTTGTTCTAGCTTTTTCACAATCTGTTGTGCAAAATAGTTGGCTATGTTGGGGTGCTTCCTGGGAGGCTACCTCTCCTGCAATCTCCAAGATGGATTATTCTCAAGCTACCATCAAGGAAGTCTTAATTGCCCTGTGGCCAGTCCACCAGTCCTGTAAGGGTACCTTGGTGATCTTAGAGTGACATATCCTGGAGGGAATAATGCAGTAGCAGGGGACATTCCACACCATCCTTGAGATGACAACAGGGTTTGTACTCCTGACTGGGAAAGAGAATTTTGACTAGTCATCTGGGAAGACACAATTGTTTGCCACTACTTTTCCCTCCAGATCCATGCCAGTACAGGAACAAATAATTTGTTCTCTCTCTCTGTAGTGATGTCTCTGCCAGGGGCAGAATAAAAGGGAAATAACAGGGTATATGGAGCCAAGAGGCAGGAGAGTGTCTGTGCTGTGCCAGACAACCCGACCCAGTGCAATATATTAGGGGAGGACTAGAGCCAAGAGCTCTAATCCACAGTAGCTGTGATGCACCATGTTTCCAAAGGCTTGTACAAAGACTTCTCTTTTTCAGATTAGCCTGCTTCCATAAAAAAGAAAACTCTCAAGGCTCTCTGTAGTCTCTTTCTTTATAATCTCTATAGGGGCATTTCTTGAGGAACATAATTCTTTCTGTGAAGATTAGGCCTCAAAGGTGGCTGGAGAACAAGGTCATGGCCTTCTGCTCCCCTCCCCTGACACTCTCGCTTGACTGACACCATGAAGCTAAATGCTAATAAATCAGCAATCAGCCATGCCCTTCTGAATAATCTTCTGTTCCTCTACACTATATCTTCTAACATTGGTGATTTCATATAATTTATGCTAGACAAGGGAAGGTTTGGAATTCATGGCCTATAGGAATGCAGGCTCTTTCTATGCAAGTCTCCCCTGCATCTGAAAGAACTCTGCCTTAAGTAATTGTTGCCCTGATTTTAGGATTACTGCTGGAATAAGTTAAAACAGACAAACTGAGCTGCCTGATGTGTGGCAGAGGGGGGCCAGAGCCATGAGGTGTTTGCTTTCGCCTCGCTGGGCTGATCATGTTTTACGCAGGCAAACTGTGCTAATCCCAGAGCGGCTGAATCTCTCACTGGGAAGGACACTGCCTGCCACTTCTGTATAATGGAGATGGAGTATTTAGACACACGCAGGCTTACATAATTTTCCTGACTAAGTGACTTCCTCTTTGATAATGTATAAATCAGATGTACCTTAAATTGCCGTCCTGTTTTCATGAAAGCCTGCGCAAAGCTGTACAAGCTGGGAATAATGATCCCTTGATAAATGAGGCAACTTAACTTCTGAGAAAGGGGGGAAATGGTCCAGGCAACGTTCTCATGAAAGGCAAAGAAAAAGCCTTCACAAAAGCTCACCAAATACCCCAGTACTGGTTTTGGTTACAGTGCAGTCTTCCCATGGAGGAAAAGGATGTTTTGGTGGGGATGATTTCTGCCCCACTGTTTTTGAGGGGAGGCAAATACATGTGCCTAGCGAGTGGGAACAGCAGTACTTGCTGAGGCATGACACGGTGTTAATCTCTCTGTCCCCTTCAGTGAATATCTGCTGGTTTCCATCAAAATGCTCGTTACTGTAAGAGGATGGATTTGAAATCTGATGGTGTATGGGCTTAGGGAAACATTGATTGGTGTGATGAACATCTGGTCAAATGACACATAAGCAGAGACACTGCAGTTTTCTACACGATATTCCTGCAGAAGAGGTCATACTTTATCTGAAGGGAGCTGTATTTGAGTAATGAGTCCATAGGTCTCATGAGTTTAATTTGTAAAATGTGTCACCAGACGGTATAAAAAGGCTGCAAATTGATGCCAGGCTGCTGCATTTGTTGAGCTTCTCTGGGAAAAGGGGAGCTGTCACCAGCTTCCTGAACTCATCTCCAGCATGGCGATGGTGTCTGTTGGCAAAGGTGGTGGCTTGTCACTCTCTTCTGTTTCCACTGCTTTGCCTCTGCCTGTGGTGTTAACTTCCAGTGAGAAAGGTGAAGGAATCTTTTGATGTGGGTTTTCTCTCTCATGTTTTGAAAGGCTCACTGAGTCTGTTTTGGATCTTGCTCAGATGTAAACTATTTGTTTATCTCTTCACTGGTGTAAAGCACAGGGTTTTATGGATGTAGAATCAGTTCTTTACAACTCCTTAGGTAGAAGGTTTAATCCTCTCTTAAGGGTAAGGAAAGGCATACAGATAGAGGTTCAATGGCTGACTAGAGGCCTAATTATGAGTAGAGAGTAAGCTTGAAATTAAAAATAAGGTTTGAATTCAGCCCCTTAATGAATGATCCTAGATCTTGCTGCCTCATTTTATGCAAATGTACAAGCAGCATATGTTTTACACAACAGACTCATCGTGTTGACTCATCGGAAGGAAGAGAAAAGGGACAGTTTCTGTATTACCCACTATCTGCCTTTTGCGATGCACTTTCCCTGTCTCTGTATCTTGAGCACCCTCCTTGCTCTGGTCTCAAAGTATGTGTGCGTGTTCATGAAGCCAGATGGAAATCTATACAATCACACTTCAAAGGAAGGGGTAAAGGTGGAGAGGGAAGGAGGGGATTTTGGCAGGATGGAGCCAGTTGAGGAATCTGCTCCCTTGCCCTAGGAATGGCGCAGATGGGAACACTGTCTGCCAGAGCCTGGACTGCATGTTCTGGGGAGAAGGAAGAAGCCTATAAATTAGGATTTCTTCTTCTCTCTATTTTAACATTTGTTTATTTGTTCTTCTCTTTCTTTCCCCCCCTCTTCCCTCCCTGCCATCAGTGGCAAAACTAATGGCATCGTGTCAGAATCTGTTAACGCATCTGCTCCACAGGTTCAGGTTATCAAAAGTATTAGCTAAGCCAGTCTGCAAACACTTGGCGAACATCTGTCTGCCATCACACAAAATGCTCTGGGTGGCAGGGAAAATTAATAAACCTAATTGGTTATGAAGCAGTATTAGACACTGACTAATACCACATTGGAATTATTCCAGTGTCCCCAAAGCTGTTCCACACACTCTCTCTGTGCATGAACCATGACTGTAAGGGACTCTAGGAGAGACTTACTCTGGATTTTCCAAGTCTTAATCATTGATGGTTGATGGCATTAATATAAAGTTTGTGCACTGATACTGCAACCTCTCCTCTCTAATGATTCCAGTGCTGATGAGTGACTTTCCCCAGTCCACAGATGTCTAGAAATTGGTAGTAGGCATGTGTTTTTGTTTCTCCCACTGAGAGAGTATATACTGCCTTTGAGCCTTTTTGCCATGAGTGGCAGAATCCTTGTTTTTCTGGGTAGTAGATGCTAACCATGACTCCAGTGAAAATACTTTCCTTCCATTTCCCCTAAGAAATAAACTATAATTATCCAGGCTGAAGACAGGAGAAGGATTTGTGAGATAGAAACCAAAGATGAGATATTGATAGATTTCTGAAGAGTTGAGTAGCACAGTGAGAGCTGTTGAAGGATTGGCATAGAGGATTAACAACGTGACTCTACCTAGCACAAGGCACAGCCACTTGCATTGACTCAGTCTCCTGGCTGCTGCTAAAAAATCAGAACAAGATGAGATAAAAAGATATTCCAAAGCTGTCTCCCCTGTGGAGGGTCATACATGGTGGCTGAAAATCTGCACTCCACAGACTACACTGTAGACCAGGTTTTTACTGTTTTCTGACCTCAGTGAACCATGGTTGCCTCAGGGAAAAGGGGAATGTAAGCAGCATGAAGAGGAAGCACTCCCATGGAAATTGTGAAACAGCAGTCATGAAAAAGAAGCAGCTGTCCTGTGCTGCTGAACAGGGGATCCTACCACATTAACTCATTTTCTGCTTCTGGATCACCTGGATAAGCTCACTTTCCCCATCTGAAGCAATCTGGGTCTTCCTTGCTAGATCCTCCTACCTTTTCTCTGTGGTTATGTCACAGATTAGTGACTGGTTCCTCTTTGTGATCTGAAGCACCTTGTCCCAGACTAATGGCCTAGTGGAAGATGCTAAAGAATCTTTTCTTTCTCCATAGGCTGGAGAGAGGTGGCAGCACTTTGATCCTCAGCCTTGGATCTCCACCAAACCTTGGTAGCAGAGGGACTAATCCTGGCAGGCTCAGTCCCACACCTGTCAGCTGCAGCAATGATGCTCAGGTTCCACTGAGGTGTCTGCTGTGACACTCCCTGCTTTTGCAAATAGGCTAAAAACACCACCCCTAGACTGAGACTGGTTTTTAGATTTGCTCTCAGCATCCCTTTGGTGGCTGTAGCATCAGCATCCCTGTGTGTTAGGCCATTCCCCACTGGAGGGGCGCTAAGTCCTCAGGAGATAGCACTTCATGGTCAGCTCCTTGCTTCAAATGTTGCCAGAGTTTGTCAGTGCCCCAAAACCATAACTGCTCCTATTCCTTCCCCTCAACACTGGCTTGCAATGCTGGAAATGTCTCTGTTCCACCTGGCAGCCTCTCCTGTGGTCCCGGTGCTCCCAGTCTCCTTGTCAGGCTGGGCACATAGGGTTCTGCTCCCCAGGTAGTTTTGTTCCCTGCCCACCTGAGTGCTGATGCTATGGTAAAAATAATTCTGCAAGGAAATGAGAGCACTGATTGGGATTTAAATAAAATTTACATAAAACTCTGCCTTGAGTACTAATTAATTAGGTGTTAAAAGCCGCTGAAAAAGCAGAAAGGGGGGCTGGTCTGCCTTGCCACATGGGGAGAAGCTATCAGAGATCGCAGAATACAGAATCAGAGAATTTAGATTGGAAAGGACTTTTTAGATAAAGTCCATCTGTTAACCCAGTACTACCAAGGTAGTCCACCACTAAACCAAGTAAGTTCAAGTGCTTCATCCACGTTTTATAAATGCCTCCAGGGATTGTGACTCCACTGCTTTTCTAGGCAAGCTGTTAGTGCTTGTCAACTCTGTTGGTGAAGAAATTTCTCCTAATACAACAAGGAAAAAAAAAATCCAATCTAAACATCCTCTGTCATAACTTTAGAGTGTTTTCTCTTGCTCTATTGCTTGCTACTTGGGAGAAAAGGCTGCCCCCCACCTGGCTACAGCATCCTTTCAGATGGTTGTAGAGAGTGATAAGATCTTCCCTGAGTTTACTCTTCTCCAGGCTAAATATCCCCAGTTTTTCTTACCTGAAACTCACTGGCAGCCATGGCTGAGGCTGTGGTCACCAACACTGTGACTCATCCTCCCAGATGAGGAAGGTGGGGAGGGAGCAGTGTTAGTTGCAATGCTGTGCTCCCCTTGGCATGTCTTTTGCTGCTGCAGTGTCCCTGGAGCTCTAGGCTTTATGGCTCTCAGAACCCTGCCTGTTACCCAAAAGAGAACTGCAGCCTTCAGCTGTGCCCGAGGAGCCCAGCACCATGGCTGGCCCAGGTGAGAAAGGTGGGGAGAGAGAAATTCTGGGCCAGCACTGTGCTCCCCTTGGCATGCTCTTTGCAGCACCAATGTCTCTATGGCTGTCATGCGGCAGTGCTTCCAGCCTCATTTGGTGGTGTCTCCAGGCTTCCTTCCTGTGTGGTCTGTGCTCACAGAAGACGCCTTTAGCTCATCATCTTGTCCACTACCCAGGCAAGTGCAACATCAGGAGGGAGAGGGGCTGAGCTAGTACTTCTGTATGCTCTTTGGTAGCCCCTCAAGGCAACTTTTCCCCACCTCTTACAATTATTATAAAGGGCAAGGTTTGCTGCTTGTGGTGACTTACTGGTTAATTAAGCAGTGAGATGTACCAGCCTGGGTGACACCAACAATTAACTTGTTCTTCATACTGTCTATCTAATTTAATCTATTTAGGATTTTATAGAATGCTCATGGCCATGGAGAGGCTGAGGGTAGGGAGGCCTTTAAATTTTACTGCAGTTTATAGTGCTGCCAGAACCCCTTGGCCACCATTAGAAAATGGGTCATGTAAATGGACAACTAGGAATGCTTAGTTGTTTGTGCTGTTTGAAATGGGATTGAACCAGCTTGTTGTGTCAGAGAGAACATTTGATTTTTCCTAGACACAGATTGGACTTCTAATGCCCTAGCCAGTCCTCAGAAAATTTCAGTGGGCTGGCTTATGAGGCTTCCTTACTCAGTAGGTGCTTACTGCTAAAAACGTCCTGCTGTGTCAGACTGGTTTCTCTGCTTTCATGATCCTTCAGTTTGGAGGACCATGGAGCAGTTTTGATCTTAGTGGGCGTCCTCATGGAGGCTGCCTGCCAGGTCAGGTGTACAGTTTGTCTGGTTTCTGGCCTCACTGGGAGATATCTCTTTCTCCTCTTGCGCCCAGCTGAGCAGCAAATCACCTTTCACTTGTACAGAGAAAGGATTTCTTGGTCTATCGGCAGCCTACTGGTTGGCTTGCTCAAAGCTAAGACCTATCTTCCTGTGAAAATTGAGGGTTTGTTCCAAATTGGACATCCCACTTCCAATAGAATTACAAGTATTTAAATCATCTCCAGAACAGAATTTTCTCTCCTTGCCCAGTGGTACTCTAAGAGTGCAACAGGCTGCTGTGCAAATCTGGAGTTAATACTTTATAGGAGTCAAAAACCTCTCCCTGCTCAGCTTTGATAGACAATCTCTTTTAGCTTTTTTCTTTTCATTTTTCAGAGAGGTTTGAAGCTAACAAAATCTGCCAGCAGAGGAGAATCCCCCTGTTGTGCCATTAATTTTTCTCCACAGCTGATCATTAAGTTCATGGGAGCTGCAATAAGCCTCACTCTATCCCAGCCTTGGCATGCACTACACACCTTGAGATGACAACAAATCCCCATATGGGAGTCCCTTTCCATCCTTTTCACCATCCAGAACTAATCATATAGACTCTGCAAATGTTTTGCTCAAATTCTGTTTCCCAGCATTTCTCTCTGTACACACCTGTAATACTTTGAAACTTCCAGTGTCCTGGCACAGAGATGTGCCTTTCTGACTTGTTTTTGGGTATGTAACAGAGGGAGATCTGTCCTGATCAACGTGTGGATGTGGACCTTTCAAAGAAAATTTAGTGGGTAGCCACCCTATATGGATCACACCTGGGCTTGGGCCACTGCAGTTCCGAAAAAGATATGAACAGAGACCCTCATGTTTTTTTCAGTGCTATAGAGGTTACTTCTGGTTCCTCTGACAAATTCCAGATGACATTACATGCTGCTTATCTAACCTTTTCTTTGCAGTAGCACTTGGCTATTTATTTGGGATTTTTACCAAAATGTAATGGTCAAAGGCTTGGGGAACAAAGTCTAATAATCCAGATTAGAGTCCTTCAGTGCTGGGTGCTGTCCAAAGATGGGTAAAACCAGCTGGAGACTGGCTTCTTGGTTTCTTTCCCTGTCCCAGTTCTTAGCCCATTTCAACATATTTAAATTGCAAGTTCTGGCTGAGCAAGTGCATAGTTAGCATAGCAGGCTACATATAGTTTTGGAAAATATCATTCTATCTGGAATCTCAGATGCTTTCAGCTTCCATTTTTGGGTTATGTATTCTACCTTCCAAGTGAAGTGTAAAAGCAGAGCTGCTCTGTTCTGAGTGGATATTGAAGAGCCCACAGTGTCTGTTGTTCCAGGAAGACTTTGTCCCTTTCTGATGCCCAGAATCTCTTTGTCCTACAATGCACAACACCCTGACAGTCTTTGTAGTGCTGCTGCCATTCTACTGATCACTGCTTCAGGGTTGGAGACACCATTTGCAACATGAATTTGGGGTTAATTTCTGTGGACACGAAGCCATTCCAGAAAAGTAACATCTCTCCACAACTGGGTGACATGCTCTGTAACCATGGTGGGATCTGTAACCAAGATGGGGTGACTGAAAGCAGCTGTGTCTGCATGCAATATTCTGATTTTAAAGTGTTGAAATCATGTCCAGCCTTCTGGATCTTTGGCAAGGTATCCAGTCAAGATCCAGCACTCATTTCATCTCTAGTCTCACCTTCACCACTGAAATGTTTGAACCCTGGTCAGTAGTATGTTAGAAGCTTGATAAACATATCTGTAACTAAATAGGTGCATTTCTGAAGAGAGGAAATAGCTTTGAAATATGAGTACATAACTATATTCCATTGTGTTATCAAATGGAAGGGAACTCAGTCTCTGTTTCTGTTGTATTTATCTTGTGTCAGGCTTATATTCAATGTTTCTGCAGTTGTCAGGACTTAGAAAGGCTTTACTCCTCCTTTCTTCTGAATTTTCTTCCTTTTCCATCTTTCTCTACATCTCTGGAGACAGACATAGCTCAAGATAGGATGCAGATCACAAAGTTGCAGAGCTTCAGGTATCTTTGATGTGTTCTGCTTACATGCTCTAAATATTTGCAGAGCTTATTCATTTCCCTGCTAAACATCTGAACCCTTTTTAGGCCTTCTCTGAGGAAGCAAGGATGCTGCCTCCTTGGATCACCTGGGAATTTTGTTTAACAAATTACAATTTAATGCAGAAATCCACAACAATGAGAGCACTTAGGCTCTGTCTAACCTCTTCTAATGCCACATTACAACGGTGGCATTATATGGGTCATAAGTTTGTAACAGTTTGGTGAAGCATCCTGCAGACCCTAAACTGAGCAATGCTTTTGTGACTGACTGTGATGACCAGGCACTAACCTCAGTGCCACAGCTGCTCTGATATTCCTATTTATTCCTATACAGAGCAGGACACCTGCCCAAAGCTCCTCATTGACAGAAGTTAGGACAGTCAGAATAAGATCAGTTCTGCATTGCCATACTTCCCAGGAGATATTAGCTGTAAATGTAATTATTTCAGCCTTTTTATTCATATCCTCTGTTTGCTAATGTTACCCCTTCTCCTTATCTAGAGAAAATCCATATATTTCCTCTCAGTGATAGTGAATAGAGAGAGTAGGTGGAGTGATAAAAGTTCGCTGCCTACAAAAGAGCTGCATTGTATTTGATCCATTTCAGCCATTTCCTATCATTCTAGTGATTACAAGGGAGCTAACTTGTTCTCAACTCTATAAAAAGCCTCAAAACTGCTTTAAATTCCTGGGTGCTGCTGGTTTTGATTTATTTTTGTTTGTGAATCTAAGCTTATTTTTCATGTGTGTTCCCCTACATGTCTTCCAGGTTAAATGTTATTTTGAGTGAGATGCTTTAAATTATTTTTTTAGGGATTGCTACTGCAGAGAAAGAAAGAAATCACTCTCTCATACATGAGATAAATTCAGTACTCGGAGAGTAATTCTTCTAAAACTGAAAACAACCACTATGTTTTGGTGGTAAACCTGTAGATTCAGGTTGGAAGAAACTTAGGGGGTCATTTAGATCTTGCTCAGGCAGAGTCAGTGACCTTACTTCACCTCACTGTCTTATAGACACTGTAGCCTTAACTGTAATGTCATCTGAAAAACCCAGAAGAAATATAATAGTAATAATCATCATCATCATCATCACAAATCCATCAACATTTTATGCAATTTTGAAGCATTGCCACAAACACTGACTTTTTTTCTCTGCTAAAATACAAGGAAAAGCATCTGCAAGTGGTAATCACATTCCCATTTGACAGCACATTCTTCTAAAAATCTCTTGCATACAACCACCACTGGTTTCAGTCCAGATCTGGTTCAGTATTTTGAATTGCTGGGAAGCGCTGGGGGCTGAGCACAGGAGCTGTGTATTCAGGAAGAGGAGCTGTGTGCAGCACATGGCAACTCTGGGACATCAATGTGAGGCTCTGCTTAAGGACCCAAATCCAATACAAGTAAACCTGTCCCAGATATCCTGGCCTGTTAGGCACTTGTCCTAAGGAGTGGAGGAATAAAATAATCTTTTCCTGAAGTCAGTGGTCTCACCTTTGCACTGCCATGACTGCCAGTGCAGCTTCACCTACTGGATAGGGTCCAGGGATGGAAAGAAGCTGTGGTGATCTCATTCCTGCTCTCAGCTTCTACTGTGTGCAGGGTAAGTCCTTGGGAGATTTACAACAGTATGTAGGTGCCTGCCAGGGTCATACTGATATCTTCAGAAACTCCTAGGCACCCAAGTGCGTCAGTAAATATGCACCTCTTTTAGTCCCTCACAGCATGCTCCTGAATTTATCTGTAATGAGAAGCTACTGGATGCCTGCTGGGACACCACTCTGGGGAATGGAGCTCTGATTAAGCCCAGGGGACCTGAGTGGCAAATGACAAAAATGATGCAGTTCTGGGAAACTGAATTCACCAGAAACCTTTCCCAGCCTCACTAGCAAGATGTCTCACTCTGCCACGGCTCAGCCTAGCTGTCCAAACAGAAAAAAAATCAGCCCGTCAGATTGTTTTACTTGCCCAAATATGGATTTACCCTTTCCCCCCTTCCCCACTCCCCCTCTTCCTAATTACTCTGGCCTATAGTCCAGATATAGCCCAGCCAGCCAAGGGACAGGTTTTCTACACATGCACATGTCTCTTGTTAACTGAAGTCACACTGCTGAACTCTGTAGCAGGTTACCATGCAGTCAGAACTTCTTACAGACACAAGAATCACCAATGAGTGAAGTAGCTTTACTTCAGCTAAATATGCCATGCATTTAAAATGTCTGTCTTCTATGATAGGATCTTCCAGGCACAGTGATGGAAGGTGTGTGGGCTGTGACTATGCCTCAGCCAGAGATACCGTAGAGATCTAACAGAAACATCGAGAGTTGAATGGATTGGCATGAACAGCACCAGAGGACATGGCAGAAGAACAGGAATGACAGCTGTTGATCACACCTAAGCTAGATGATCATCAAGATCACACCACATCTTGCAGCTTCTCAAAACACCCAGACTGGGAATGATGCAGAAGACAGACTGAAGCCATTAAGAGGTAAGATAAAGGACAAGCCTAAAACCATTATAGATATCCAGGTAAGGCGACTAAAGAGAATATTTCCTAATAATTCTGAAAGGTGGAACCAGATGAGGAGACAAGAGATCACAATCAATGTGAATCCTTAAAGTGAACAAAAGATAGATCCAAACCCAGCCTGGCCACCTGCCTGAGACGAACTCTAGAGATGTGGTGACACATTATATCATGGCCCCTGCCCTCTTGTCTTTGGAAGGATTCCTGGCTGGAGCACATTGGCACACACCCACTGGTGCCTGAGAAGATGTGGACATGAAAGAATGAGTGTGAAAGAAATCAGGGGTTTAGAATAAAATCATCTCCCCTGTAAGGTCTCTCATTCAACTCTGCTGCATTAGCTGAGATTTGTGCAAGAGCAGAGCACTCCAGTTCCTAGCAAAGGAGTCAGTGTGAGTTAAACCCTAAAAGATGTTCTGCAAAAGAAATACAGAATATTCACATGCAGCTTTGTGAAGGTAGGTGTGTGTGCTCCAAAGCCTGTGGTTAAATTAATTCTTAAAGCTCCTCAATTTGACACTGCTTTCCTCTCCACAAAGAATGTAACTGAAGGAGGGATAATTTTCTCTCCTCCTCTGCTTCTTTCTTTCTCTACCACCTGTTCTCACATATGATGTCTTCTGCCATCAAAGACTATACATACTATGTTGAATGAACAAACCCTGATGCAAGGCTGTAGTCCTGAGGCAAAGGTTTGCAGGGAATATTAAGAAGGCAGGCTATGAATGGAGAGAAATTCTACAGATTATATAAATCCTTCTTTGTCTTCATTTCCCTGTAAACTCTGGCTCTAACTCATGTGTGAGCTGCAAGATATCTGTCAGACTGAGCACTGCTTATTGAATATATTTAGTGAGGAAAAAAGGGTTGGGCTAGTGCAGTAACAAGAAGAAAAGCCTTCATCTCAGTTGACAGGTGGCTTGTGGCTACTGGCTGGACCCAAAAGCTCATCTTCCCAGGGACACTGGAAGTGACTGCAATTTCATCCTTCCTTCTGTCCTTAAGCACCTCAGGGTGCCTGGGTAGCAACAGTATCTGAAGTCTCTATGCACCTTTCCCCCTACACCATTTTCATAGGGAGGGTGGGGACACCACCTGAACATGAAACGGCTTCTTTATTCCTCCTGCTCAGCCACAGCCCTGTCAGCTTCAAGCACAAGTCCTGCTGTGTGAGATTACAACTGTAGCTAACACTGGAGCAGTTTGGTGGCTGTATAAAGAAGTCAGGGCTTGAAGGGTGCCTGGCTCCTGCCTGTTCTGCTGCCTTCCTGCTGTGTACACTGTGGTGTGACTGGTTTGGAGGTGGCAGGTGGTTTGCTGGGACTGGACACTGGCAGTTTTTCATTTGTGTGGTATGTCTCCATACTGCCTGGGCTTGGTGTGAAAGCACACCCAGTGCACATGATATAGGTGTGACAGAAAATGTAATGACCCACTAAGTCAGAACAGTGGTCCCCATAACTCAGCTCTCAGTGCCCTATGTGGCAGTAGGAGATGGTATTTTGGAACAGCATGGGAGCCTGACTGCTCTCAGTGGTGCCTTCACTGTGTACCGCACCAGCACTGTGACATTTGGTGAGAGCACCTCAGTTGTCACCTTACCTACCAGACTTGGGGATTCTGTAAAGATTCCTAGTATTTTCTTCTCAAAGCAATGACAAGCCATTTTGCCCTCTCCTTCCACAGTGATTGCTCCAACCCTTGGCCATTTTAGTTGCCTTCACTGACTCCACGCTGCCCTCCTGGGAAGCAGGGACCAAAACTGCCTACCATATCGCAGAGCTGGTAACAAAACGGTACAAAGGAAAAGGACTGTACAGTGGCATCCTGTTCCACTCAGGAATCAACACCTTCAGCCAGCGCTACCCTTGACCCCTTCTCCCAACCTATTCCTTCCATTGGCAGAGGTATTTTCAGCAATCACCTTAACTGTGATATTTTCCCAACCTTTTTTGTCCTTATAAATGCAACACTAATCAGGGAAACTTTCACACTGAGGGTGTGTGTAAGGGAGAGAACCCTAACTTCTTGTGCTGCAAATATGAGGACAGTTCAGCTAAAAGCTCAGGCTCCCCTCCAAGCAATGCAGTGGAGGGAGCATGAGTGGATGCATCCTCAAGGAATATGCAGCCACCTCTGGGCAGGAAGCTACAGCAGCAGGGTGTGGTGAACCAGGGAAGTGTGAAGGTGAGGGTTACTGCTAATAGAAGTGGCTTGGGGGAATTTTGAGACAAACAAATTGCATGAGTTAGCAGTTGTCTCATGGGGAACCTCTCCTAAAACAATCTTGAGGAGTGTTCATCAGACAGTACTTCTGATGACCTTGCTGAAAGGTCTGCTATGAGGCAGAGGAACAAGAATGGAGGAAGAAGAAAGGACTTCTCTGACTCTTTTCCTGAGTGAGAAATGCTAATTCTAGATAACTTTGGATTTTAGTGGAGAAGAACGAAATATCTAAAAATAAAATGTCCCCTCACAAGAACCATACTCTGTTTAGAAAAAATTGTAGCATTTAGCAACTGCATTCATTCTCCAGCTTTTGCTAACTGGACCATGGCAGGACTTCAGAGCATCATTTTCCACTCTTAATACAGCTTCTAGCCCTGCCAGTGCAGTCTTTTGCCATTTCATTCAACAGCTTTCACATGGGCAAATGGCAGAAAGGGGAAGTCTCTGCTCTACTGTGCTGCATGACTATGTCTTTGGGAAACCTCCTTGGGCCCTGATGGCATTGCATTTGCCAGCTGGGTGCTCTAGGGGAGATGGCAGGACAGGAGAGCCCCACCAGACAAGGGAGGGATTCTCAGCTGTTTGAGCAAAGCACACGAGCTTGTGGGGGAACTTGTGGCATGGCAGGGCTGAGGCATCCTGCGCTCAGCTCCTGAGATATGTCTGGGTCAAATGCACTCTGTCTGGGAGGCCAGGATACCCCTCAGAATGGTGAAACAGCCTGGAAAACATATTTTCCCATTTTTATCCTGGTACTTTAGCTGAACTCACCTCCATAGCAGAGACAAGTAACTTGAGCCTTCTGAGTCTCAGTGTCACCAGATATAAAAATGGGGTTAATATCAAGCTTACCTACTTTCCAGTGAGTTGCAGCTAATTAGAGTTAGCGTTAGTTAATGTTTGCACAGCCCTGGGATATGAAAATGGTAATATCATGCTAAGTATTGCTCCTGGTGCCTAGACACCATGATTCTTCATAACCAGAGCAGTCAAATTAGCTGGAAGTGGAGAGCTACAGCAGCAAGGAAGGCAGAGGAGATACAAACATAATACTGTATGCATGATGGCCTGCAGCTGCAGAGGGCAGGGAAAGCAATGTTCCTGCTACAAAGTGAGCCAGAGAGACAGCTCTGTTTGTGTAGGAGTGCAGATGTTCCCCAACAGCTTTGGGCTGTACTGCAGCCAGCCACTGGCTGAGGAAGGGAAGGGCCAGTTCCTGACAGATTTATGGGACAGAGGGCTCTGTTTAAGCCTCACATGCCCCTTGCTCATTAGGTTCGAGGATGCTGATTTCCTGTGAGGTCTTCTGGACAAAGCAGGGTAGCACTTCCCAGAGAGGGAAGGCCAACCCTGCCTCATGTCTGTCAGCTAGCAGCACCCCTGGTGGGGAGTAAGGAAGACTCAGCACAGTGGGCAGTACAGGGCAGTATTTCACCAGCCACAGTGCAGAACAACACTGGGCATAACACAGCCTGATAGATACACTGTCTTGAACAGGGGATCCATTTCACCCATGCCAGCTGTGGGCACAGAGCAGACACTCAGGGACTCTGGGAGAAGCAGAGTGGAACAGAGCCATTTCTGTTCCCAGCAAGGCACTGCTCTGAAGGGAAAAGTCATTGGACTTGCTTGAAGCCCAAAATGGGGAATGTAGAAATGTGTGATGCCATTTCCCAAACCTGGATTTTGTCCAAGACACTTGGATTAGTACCATATTTTTATGTGATTAATCAGGACTGACTACCCATGTCAGAACCACAGCTTGCAACTTTTCAAGAGCCATCCCCAGCCACACAGAAGTGTGACCACTTGTAAAGGCGTGACCCACCAGGAAGGCATAGGGAGGATTGTCACATTCTGGCTCACCAGTTTCTTACATCATCAGCTGTTTCTTACAGCTCCCTGGTGCTAACCTACGTATTAACTGAGGATTTGGCTAGAGCTCCTGGCCAGCTTCCACACTCTGCAATTGCATTCTGCTGCCTTGAAATCCCCCTCCTCACACACATGCATATGCACACCCCATGGTTTAAGAGGGACTCAGAAGCTGTCACTGCTTTCCGTCCAAAATTCCTGCACAGTGGCGGAGGTAGCTCATCCTTCTCAGGAATATACTCTATTTCAGTGCCACAAGACATGAATTATGTGCCTAGAAAGGTTATAAAAACACTTTGGGACCCTTTGGAAGGAAGATGCAATCTTGAGATGAAAAGTGATATTAAAATGTCACCTGGTTTGACTTCTGGCATGATCAGGGCCTCAGGCTTGGACTAGGGAGAGGTGTCCTCGTGATGCTGGGAAAGATTGCCGACACTAAGCATATTCCATTTATGAAGTCATAAAGATGTCTGTACTGGGTAACTGATTTAGGATTTTGTTCCTCCTTTCTCCTGCTTTCCCTGTCCTGTAGTTTTTCTTCAGCCTCCTCCTCCTCCTCACACTCTGTTCTCTTCCCAAAGAAGCCAAGTATCTCCTGCTGTCAGAATGATTATTCTCCCCTGTATTAGAATGAATGATTAGTCTTTGTCTAGTTGCCTCCATAATTAAGTGCTGCATGAAAGAATATTTTTATAAGTAACCAAGGCAGTTGCTCCCTCTGGAGCTGTTGGGAGCATGGTACAGTTCTCCACCGGCTTACAGGCAGAGAAGTGGGTGTCCTGCACATAAATGCATTCCCACCCAACCCCTGACACAGGTGCTGCATGGCCAAGCTGGGCTTGTAGCTGGGGCATATACCTCCCCAACAATTCTATGTGCACATGATGGTCCCTTTAGATTCACTTGCGGGCTCCTACAGATACCCCACCTGATGTGTGTGTGCTCAAGGGCACAGACTCGAACCCCTGGTCCAGGTACTGTGTCCTGTGTAGGTCTGTACACTCCTGACCCAGGACTGAGCCTCTGCATACCTCTAGCTTTCTTACTTCCCTGACTCAAAACCATCAGACTAGTCCTTTCCTGTCTCTGTGTACCCCCTGGATGAGTTCGATACTAAGAGAAGGCTTTTGAAGGAAGGCTGGGGTAAGAGAAGAGGTCGTGAATGAAGAAGGGATATTAGACAACAGTAAAGCCTGAAGAACACCCCACCCTTCCTATAAATATCCCAACAGCTCCTCTGCTTCCTAGCAGCACTAATGAGGCTCAACAGGAGTGATGGAGGGCAACAAAGGAATCACTGATGAACAATCAGAAATGGTGCTTGGCTGCTAATCGGACTAATGAGCTGCTTTGCATAAAATGAGAGGGAGGGAGGAAGATGAGCAGATGGGCTCTTGGAGGGAAGGCCAGTGGCAGCAGGAGCGCCACGAGGAGTGCCCTGCAGCATGGCAGCACTGGCTGCTGTCTCTCTACTCCTTCCTGGCAGGAGACACTGACCATGAGAGGGCCAGCACTGGGCAGCTCTGCCAGAGTGGCTTAGGCACAACTGAAAGCCTGGTGTGAACCACGACTTATCACAACAGGCCTCAGCCCACATGGCAGTCCTTGTATCATCCTTGTGCATCAGAGAGGTTAATCCAATAATTTGCTGAGGAAAGGGGGGACACATCTTCTGTAACTCCAGCAGCCAAGACACAGACATGGGGAATTCCAAAGTACAATTCATACTACTCTTAGAGGTATCCAAGTCAGAGCAGAGGTGTCAGACTCTGAAAGCGTGTTTACCATGGAGGGCTGGATTGATTCACCACTTGTCTATCTTCTGAGAGACACTAGCTCATCAGGCACATACCCTGGGAATCATTATCCCTATGAAGGGGAACAGCATCTTTTTTCCTACTTTTTTCCAGTAGGAATAGGGGTCCAATTGTAGGTGAGAAACTCACAGGTTTCACAGTGAGTTAGCAGCTGTGTTACTGGAAAGGAGGGTACAGAAGAAAGAGCAAGAGACAGACATACTGCAAAGGAGATATACTAGCCTGTGCCTCTGTCAGCCATGTATAGGCAAACCATAGCCTAATCCCAGCCCACGTCAAAATATTGACAAAGATTTTGTGACTTAAGGGACTTTAATGCCTGGTGCATTCTGGCAATGCATGGCAGGTACACAAAGAGGATTTCCCAGCTTGAGGATATGACACAGGAAAAACATATTTGAGTCACTTTTCCTTGGCACATTAGTACCATTTCTACTATGCTTGCTAATGGGAGGCTGGAGAGACTATGGTTTCCTGTTTTGCTTCCTACACCTGACTGCTGATCCTTCAGCACTGCTAGGTGTGAGCAGATCTATCATCTCTGTCACCTTATTTCAGACCTTGACCATTTTTCTGAGGCTGTGGGCAACCACACAAGTCGTGATCTCTATTGCAATCCAGACAAGCATCTGCTAATAGCTGCCTGAGGTCTGTTAATGTGTTTCCCTTTCACAGAAGCTCCCTGAACAGCCAGAAAATGGTGACGACCGTGCAGCAAGAGCAGCAGGTTAGAAAGGCTGCAGCATTGCTCTCGTTTGAATTCAGAAGCAGATGCTATAATTTATCTTGCAAATGGAACTGTAGGAATGATTTTCTGCCTCGCCTCCATAATTTGTTGGCACTTTACCTAGGTGCACAGCTGTGGATAGGGTGTCCTCACAGTAGGGAGAAGGTACTGAGCACTCTGCCCACTTACCAGCTTGTACTGGGAGAGATGATTATGGGCTGGGTGCAGCTCCTCTAGCAGAGGAGCTGATGAAACCCATCATATTTTCCCTAGAGCAGGCTGTGTGCCAGGCTATACACTGACTCCCACTCCTGGTGCTTATCCAGTGCAAGGGGCATCTTTAGCATTAGATGGACCTAGAGAATCAGTTCTGTTTTATGAGAAGCCTGTGAGCTACATAAAGCAATCAGATATTCAGATGGTCCTTATGCTTCTCGAAGTTTTGCAGGGAAAGTGAGCAATGGAAAGGGACAATTTAGTACTGGATAGATGAGAATGACAGTGCCATGTTGTCTTGAAGCCAGCCAGTTGGGATGCCTTCAGTGCTGGGCTGGGAGAGACTCCATGCTGTGTGGGTGTTCACAGAGAAGCCATGCTCCATCTCTCCTCAGACCTTTTCCAGCTGCTGCTTTATCCCTACAGCGTCCTGTATGCTGAACTCCAACCTGTGAACTCCCTAATCTGAGCCCAGGAGGACGTGATACCTATACCTAAGCATGGAGATCTGAGCTGTGAGGCTGATCACTTAGAGGCTCTTTGTACTGCTTGCGGGATATTCAATCTTGTCACACTTGTCAAGTCTGCATGGTAGAGACCTGCACTCTGACTTGCTGTGAGTGTCCCTCTGTCACTGTAACCCCCCTATAGCCTTCCAAGGGCTGCCGAAAATGCTTCTCCAGGACCACCTTCTGGCAGCTCTGCAGAGCTGCATAGGAGTCCTGCAGAAAAACCCTGAAAATTTTCTCTGTATGAAGAGTACTGCAAGAAGAGAAATAAAAACCCCATGCTTGGCTCAAAATCCAATTGCCTTCTTCTTAAATGGCCACCTTGTTTTTCTAAAGCCTGATCAAAGAAAGAAATCTACCTCTTTGTTAATGTGATGTTATACTTAATGACTGTAGTGACATGAGGCTAGAGGAGGCCAGAGTCTCATGGATGCACCGATGTAGATATATAAATCCTGTGTGTCCGCAGAGTGTACAAGAGAAATAAATCCATGATAGATGACTGGAGCAGAACATGAAAATGCAATGGACAAAATGCAACATGAGTTTAGCAGTTGTCACTGCCAGTGGCATTGGATTAGGTGGGATGAAAGAAGGACTGGAGGCCAGTCTGTAGCACTGAGGAGGGAAAGCATTGCAAGGCAAAACTGCAGAGAGTGATAGGAGGATGTTGTCTATGGCTATCGGTCTCTGTCTGGTTTGCTTTCTGTAACTACTTTGACAGCTTCAGGCTGTGATTGGCATTTACTGCCAGCTCCTTCCCTGGAGTGAAGAAAGGGTACTATTGTCCAGGCCTAATGATTATGTAGATTTTCCCCTTCAGGATCCAGAGGAGTTAAGACTGCTCACTTGGAGCACTGTTTTGTAACCTGCTCCCCTGCTGCTGATCCTGGCATCAGAAGCTGAGAGTATGGGTACTTTTTTTCTTTAGCTATTGGCATGCTTCAGTCTCCACTCCATTTTTCTTTTCCCAAAAGTTAGTCAGAGTCAAAATGAGGAGGACACCAGACAGACCCTCCCAATAGAATTTTTCCCCAGCATGTCCTTTCATAGTCTGGTCCTTAAAACACAGGACAAGGTGGTTGTTGCTGCCCTAAGTGAGCTCAATGGAGTTGATCACTAGTGATATCTTCCTTCCAGCTGGTAAATGCCCTCCTGCTTCCTCTGTGTAATAGGCTATTATGGCTGAAGAATGCTGGGTTTGGTTTGGATTTTTTATTCATGTTTTTGTTTGTTGGGTTTTTTCTTGTTGCTGTTGTTGTTGTTTTTAAATTTTGTTTAGTTAGTGCTGTTTCTAATTGAGGAAGAAGTAATCTTTGCTGAAACCATGGTGGGCAGAGTCATGTTCCCATGACCACGGAGCTGTTGTGCTGACTGTATTTATTCCATTTGTACGATTATGCTGGGTCTTGGCAGCTGAGCTGCATCTGCAGAATTCTTCCACTCAACACCTGGAGATATTACTCTGGGGATAGTTATATCATTAGACATCTGGATGGAGGTCAGGAGCTGTAGGTTCAACCACTTCTATCACAAACTTTCATTGCAACTTGAGACAGGGTATTTTAACCTTTTGCAATTCATTCTTGCCTCCCCTCTGCAAAATACAAATACCTAAATCTTTCTATTACCCACTTGGATTGCAAAATGCACAACTGCCTTTCTTTGTGCTCCTGAGCATCATCATACCACAAACAGAAAGGTTTAGTATTACAGCTCATCATTTTTAGGAAATGATGATCCTATGATGCTTTTTGCAAGAGGGTGAAAGCTGTGTTTGGAGTCCTGTTCCAGTTCTTCTCATATCAGTATTTTTTGCAGCTCTTCAGTTCCCTCTCCTGTGTCATATTCCTTTTTTTTTTTTTCTCTTGAATTCTTTCATGCCATGCTGCTATGGTAAGACAGCTGCCATAGAGCACCTCAGCTTTGACATACATGTATGTGAGAAATAGGAGGTGACAGTTGGAAACAAAATCCTCTTGTCTTGGATGAAAATCTGCAACTTCTTATTCCAAAATATGCAGTCAAGAACGATTTTAACCCTTAAGTTTCCGTTGAGACCTCAGGCAATATTCACACAGCAAAACAGCATCATGGAAGGGCAAAAACCCACAATGCACCCAAACCTTCTCAGACATTTGGTCTGCAATAGGTACCTACACTTCCCTTGGAGCTCATTCTGTCATCTATGGAGACATCCATTTCCAGGAGCTCTGTAACATCTGAGCGCTTATACACATCAAGTACAAAATTTACAAATGCACCCAATTGAGGAAAGAGGTCTATGTAATTATCTTTCACTTCACTGGCATACCTAACAGGGAAAGTCCTCTTTCTCTGGTAGACTGCTCCAGCAGAAGCACCATAGGATATGTTGCCATGGAAACAAAACCTTTTCCTTCTCGTATTTCAATAATGTGTTGAAGGTTTTCAGGGCCTTTTCCCTTTTTTTGCTCTGCTTGGCCCTTCAGCACTTACTGTGCATCATATGCTGGAAGTGCAATGCTCTTATTCTTAAAACCTAAACACAAAACAACTCACAAAATTGTTCTTCCATTTAAACTGACTCTTTGCCATCCTTCCGTCTTATTTGTGGTCTTTGTAATTTAATGGCTTTCTGTGACAACTCTAACTCTGAATCAGCAATTCGCTTTGTGTGATAAAAAGTTCCTTTGCCTGTACCCAAAAGCTCTCCCCAAGGGCACGGGAGAAGTCCTGCTGTCGTGGACTTGTCTTGCTGATGAAGTTTTTCCCTGTTACACAATGCAGTTAAATGTCTTTTGGGGTATTGGGGGTGAGAAGGAAGGAGGTGTAAGCTTTTCCACTCATGGGAAGAAAGTGATGAAATGTGCTTTCACAGCAATGATTTTCATCTCTGCAGATTCAATGCCTTGCATTCTCTGCTGTGAAACCTACAACTGCAGCTTGCTTGCTTCATAGCATAGCACTGGGTTGCACTTGTGCATTAGAGTCTTGGTTGTTGAATTGCGTAACCGATGAAAGAAGAGATCTAGGAGCAGTCAAGCTCTGAGGAGACGGTCCTCACTATGCTGTGCAGCTGCCTGTTTCCTTCCATGTCCCACAGTTCACTCTAAACAATGTATGCCCCACTGCAGCTCCGCTCTTGCAGTCCACAGTTGACTCGCAGCTTGTGAAAACCTTTTGAAAAGCTTAGCAAAAGGTCTTATGTTGGTGGCCATCATGTTACACCCCCTCAGAATTTGCGGGCTGCATTTCAGATAAAATTATTATGAGCACACTCTCCAGTCACAGCTTCCCTCCATTTTTCCCCTCCAGAAGGACAGCTTTGGGTACCTCTGCCCTTATGTGCTAAAGCTGACTACAAAGGATGTAGTCTGTGTGTGTTTTGTTGCTTCTGAGTGTGTGAGAATAACTGCCAGTCCTAGAAGGCAAACGGTGTTTTCTAGATGATTAAAAAAAAAAAATAAAAAAAAAAAGAAAAAAGGAAAAGGCAATTTATTTGAATGCAGCAGGGGTTTGAACAGCTCTGAAGGCCTCCTCTGACCCTCCAAAAGGATAAGCTAGGACATGCAAAAGCATGAGAGAATGCCCAGGTTTACTGCATTTGACTGCCAGAAATAGGAAGAAAAGCTGCATTTCATAGCTGAGATACTGAGGTGGGATGACAAGAGTGCAGATAATTAACAACCAATCTTAATGAGTGTTGGGCCTGCTGCAGAAAGAAAAAAGTAAAAGGAGGGGTTTCCTATGAATCAAATTGCTCCTCTTTGGCAGTTTGAGAACATATGCTCTAAAAGCAGTCATCAACCACCATCACTAACTTCCCATAATCTACTGCAATTGCCCCACTCCAGGAGATGGGTCAGAGGGGAAGATTATGAGACCCCAGTGTGTGCACTCCTAGAAGGCTTAAGATGGCAAAACACACGTGACTTCCTCCCAGGGAGAGCAGTCTCTTCTGTTTCCTTTTCAGTGCTGCTCTCAATTATGAGTCAGGTTGACCTGTCTCTTTATTTGTTTAGGAGACCCCTAACTTGTGCTAGAAAAAGGTTCCAGTGGATTCAGAGTTGGTGGAATTCCCCCAGAATACATGGAAAATGCTATTCACAAGACAAGGGCGTGCTTTGGGAGGTGCCTTCTTTCTGGGGAGCAGAACCACAACATTGAGCACTAGAAGTAGTGGAAGACTTTGCTCTCCAGGTCCAAATGATACAGTGTGCTAAAATACACTCTGAATTCACAGTTTAACAACAGAATTGTCTACCACCAAGGAAAGTGCTTGAGATTACACCATTATGCAATTGCACTCAAAACTCATAATTACTTCTAGCAATTCCTTCCAAAGATGCAGGGCTGAACACTGCCTCTTATTTTGCAGCAATTACTGATAACAAATGGTTTAGTTCAAGCTAAGTAAAGATACTTTTAGTTGAAGCCTCTATTTTTCCACTGTGGACTGGGAGTTAATATTTTTGGCCACAGCCCAAAGAGGTGACATTTCAAAGTATGAATAAAACTAGCATAAGAACTTGCAATTGTGCGAAGACAACTAAGATCTACAATTCCTCTAATTCCTTCTGTTGTCTGCTGTTTTTTCTCATGATCTGTACTACCTCCGTTTGCTTAAACAGCCAAATAAAGAGGCAAGAGCCATCCTTCTGCTACAGTTTTATCTAGCGCCTTGCATGGGAGCTGTTGGGGACTGCTGATGGGGGATGAGAAGTGGGGCCCTACAAGGAGAAACGAGACTACTGCTGTGATGAGATGAGCGGAGATGGACTGCACAGAACTGGGAGGGTGGTCCCATGGGAAATATAATCATCACACTGGTGCCAGTCACAGTTAGTAGCACTGGGGCTTAAATCCCCATCATCGTGGTTATCAGAGCTGGCAGGAAAAGGGAGCAATTTAAGCAGATGGAATATCTCTAATCCTCCTAGTAGTTGTATTTGTGCATTGCTGCCATGAGGGCAAATAATCTGGGCATCTAAATCCCTTGTCTACACTTGGAGTGTGTCCAAATGGATGTCAAGGTAAACAATCACGAATCCTGGCTTGGACTGTCTACTCTTGAGGCCTCCAGTGATGTCACCAGGCTGGGTGGTTGTGTATTATGATCCCTGCCAAATGTACACAGGGCTTACTCTGAATGTGTCCTTTGGAGCAGAGCTCCCTTCCTAACACAGCTTGTAGGAGCCAAACCTAAAGCACAACCCTGTGCTGGCACCCCAGCCAGTCTTCAGCTTTGTCTTGCAGTGGAAAGGGGCTACAGGACTGATAAAGAGCAAGAATTTGGGACAGATGGGAGAGCGTGGGTGACAACCTCTCCCACGAGATTTTGTATGCACACCATTTTCCTCAGGGGAGAGTCTGGACTCTTCAGAACACAGCAATGTGAGGCTGTGGGGGCTTGGCTGGGCTCCTCTGATGTACTGACATGCTGTGTGGCTATTCTCTGTGGTTGCCTGGCTTCTAGAGTATAAATCAGCAGAACTGCATGGCACTGGAAATAGGGTAGGGAACTGGGCTGTTCTCTGGGCAAGAAGGCAGCTGCCTCTGGGTGCAGTTTGACTGTAGAAGTAGCAGAGAGTGAATGCCCACCAAGCTACAGTTCCACTTAGGGGTGCATCCTCCAGTCACTGAGCCCAGCTCAGCATTCTGGCCCCTTTCGTTCCAGAGGCAATAGCTCTCACACTGCTGTCTCAGAGATTAACTGGTTCCTGCTTCCCTACCTGTCCAGAGGCTGCCTCCTATCCCTTCCATAGACCAGCCCCAGCCCACTTGGCTTCTGTATATCCCTAACTCCTTCAGAGCTGCCCACCTGATAGATGAAGTTTGCTGTCTCCCATGCCCCCACCACCTTTTTTTCAAATGTGTCCCTTTTTCCTTCATTTTCATCACTGACAATTCCTGCTGCTTAGTGTGGCTGCTGAAGCCACCCCTCATCTGCCTCCCCGAGGGAACAATTGCTCCAGTGCATCATGCAGGTGTGCAAACAGCTGGATCCTGGAAGCACTTGCCAAAATTTCTCTTCTGAATTAATCAAAGACCACAAAAAGAGATGTGTCTAGGGAAAAGTTGACTTACGCCACTCTTATTGTTGTTGAGTTCTACCAGGGGTACAGTAATTTTGACTTCCTAGTTTTTTGTAATTCTGTCATGCATTTGTTTAAAAAATGAAGGGATTTTGGTGGAGGATACCAAACTAATCAGGCATTTGGGCCAAGTAGAAAGTTAATTTTGGACACAGATAAATTTTGATTTGGGTAATTTTTGGAATAGGACTTAAAAATACCCAAAAAATATTAACATTGCTAAAAAAAGTGACCTCACTGAAAACAAGAAAAATGGGAACATCTTTTTAGAGTGATTAAATAACCCCAAACTGTAAGATAGGTCAGTTTGGAAAGAATGAAAAGGGTCAGGCTGGATCCAGAATAAACTACTTTGCTTAAAATCTGCTTAAAAATATTGCTCTGGGTTGAATCTTATTGAAGGTTATATAAAAATAAATAAATGTCTTCCCAGCTCTACTTTACACAAGAGTGAGAAATGCTAGAGGTGGACTTGCAGACTTTTGAACGGAGACAGCCCTATTTTTGTGCAGTACAGAAAGAAAGTCAGGGCACAGCAGAATGCACAACCTCTAAAGAAAAGAACAGAGGGAAAAAGAAACAGAGTGAGAAAGTATATGTCCTGTCAGCAAAAAGGAAGCCTTTGTAATATATATTTGTTTTTATGGTGATATGTTTTATTAACAACATTTTAACCACTGTTTGGGCTCATTTAAACACCAGTTTTATACAGATTTAACTAAATCAGGTTACAAAACAATTGAATTAAGTCAGGCAGTATCTGAGAGAACAGGCACCTGTATCATAAGTGTTTATATTGGCTTAGCTTGTGTCAGTAAATCATCCTTCCTTTGCTGCCTGGCTTCTTCCCACAGCAGTAGCTTGATTGCATTGCAGGTGGCTTTGCCTGCCTCTCTCCCTCCAGAATCTGAGCCCATCCCCCTGCAGCAGAACAGCTGTAAGCTGGAAGGACAGGTGCAATGAAGGCCTGACGCCCTGGTGGGCTTTTTGGGAGGTGGTTCCTGAGGAGGGCAAACCGGCAGAGGGGACGGCTAGCAGCTTTGCAGATATAGTGCCTGCATCACCTCAGAGATGCAGTTTGCAGCTGACTACGGTGGAGCCCTGGCTCACTCAACAGCTATTTTAGCTGCAGGAGCTCAGACCCAAGCAAAAAAGTTGTGGGTTTGTTGTTTGTTTTTTTTTTCCAGAAAGCAAGCAGTGCATGTGAGGATGCCATTTCTTCGTGTTTTGCCCCTGTGCTGGCTCATTCCTCCTGATCTAACATGTTTTGTGAAAATGCCTCTTTGCCTAGGTCACAGTGATACTATTGCTGGACAGTTTCCTTTGCCTCTTCACTGACTACCGAAGCACAGGCCACAGAGACATGTGGAGCAGTGAGTGTTCCTTGAAAACCAACCTTGTTGGTCAACATACCTGACATTTTTGTACTTTCCTGCACTTTACTTGTTGTTGGACCTGTGTGTCAGCAGGTGACATGTCAGCCTTGACCTATGGCTGATGCACGGAGGGGAAGAGAGTGGGCAGGGTCTGTGATGGAGACATGCAATTCCCAGACCTGTCATGGGTGATCAGTTGCCTGGCACTCAGCATGTCTTCTGGTGCATCAGTGAGGGTGCTGCCCATGTCCAGGTGTTCACAGGTGATGTTTCTGTGTGGAAAATCAGGCAGCAGTGCTTTCTTGCAAGTTGACAAATATGCACCTGTTAAAAACCACTTATGTAGGCCTTCAGTGGGGATGGAGGAACATGTGAGCACCAACATGTGACCCTGACCAGTGTCTGGGTAATGTTCTTTCTGTAGTGTCAATTCTATAGTGACCAGTTGCAAATACCCTCTGCAGTGCAGGACTGCTGCCCTAGGGATGGGGCAACCCTGTTCATAGTACAGACAGACTGGGGAACGAGAAGCTGCAGAGCAGTGCCATGGTACTGGTCCAGCAGGGACCTGGGTATCCTGGTCGATGGCAAGTTGAACATGAGCCAGCAGTGCCCTGGGAGCCAGGAGGGCCAACTCTGTCCTGGGGGGCATCAGGCACAGCATCACCAGCTGGGAAAGGGAGGGGATTGTCCCCTCTGCTGTGCACTGGTTGGCCTCAGCACAAGAGCTGTGCACAGTTTTGGGCACCACAATAAAGATACTAAGAGAGCATCCAAACGAGGGCAGCCAAGATGGTGAAGAACCTTGAGGGGAAGCTGTGTGAGGAGCAGCTGAGGTCACTTGGCCTGTTCAGCCTGGAGGAGACTGAGGAAAGACCTCACTGCAGTTACAACTTCTTGTGAGGGGAAGAACAGTGGCACACGCTGATCTCCGTGGTGACCCTTGTGACAGGACACAAGGGAATGGCCTGAAGTTGTGTCAGGAGAGGTTTAGGTTGGGTATTAGAAACAGGTTCTTCCCCCAGAGGGTGTTTGGGCACTGAACAGGCTCCCCAGGGCAGTGGTCAAAGCACCAGCCTGACAGAGCTCGGGGAGCGTCTGGACAATGCTCTCAGGCACAGGGTGTGACTCTGGGGGATGCTGCTGTGCAGGCCACGAGCTGGACGCGATGACCCTTGTGGGTCCTTTCCAACCCAGCATATTCTGTGACTGTTATCCAACTGGCAGCGGTATCTGCCGCTCCGGCGGGCCCCGGTGTGGCCCGGGACAGAAGGAAGGACGGCCCAGGACAGAAGGACGGCCCGGGGCTCGGGGCCGCCCCTCAGCGCGGCCCGGGGGCGGGGCCGGGGCTGCGGGGCGGGGCTGGGGGCGGGCACACGCGCCTCCCGCCGCCGCTGGGGCCGCGCGCGGCTGACCGGGGCAGCGGGCGCCCCCTGCCGGGCGCGGTGCGCGGAGCCGTGCGCGGCCCCGGCCGGCGGTGCCGCTCCCGTCCCTTCGGTCATCCCCGCTCCGCACTTGCCCTGCCCGCGCCTGGCCGGCCAAGGTGCTCTCTGTCACTAGGCCATCCTTCTCAATCTGGTACCTATCAAGCTAAATGAGGCATAATTAGGAATAATTATGACATGACATGGTCTGGAATGAGAAGCAGATGGGGCTTCCCCCAGGATGCACCAGGTTGGATTTCAGGGACGAGAGAATGGGGACAGAGCGGGGACACGACAGTCTGTCATGGTTTCCTAGCTGTTGTCACCTCCGCTGGCAGGGGCTGGAGACACTGTCCCAGCCAGCAGGGTGCTGCAGCAAGCCCCGTGATATGGGTCACACCCAACTGTGCTGTGAGACACCTGTCTTGGCCACGCTGGCTGCTCTGTAGCGGCTTTATTCACTCTCTGTTAGAAAAGTGAAGCAGCACCTGAGTTTTGCCATGTGTGCTGTCTCTCTGACTCTTCTTTCTATGCAATATCAGCCCTAACTCTGCAGTAGCATATGGAGTTTTTCTCTAGGACGTAGGTGGACGAGAGTGAAGTGAGGACTGTTGTCTCTTTGGTACAGGCAGAAACCTCTGATGCTGAAAGGTTAAAGCCAGGAAGGTGTTTTCACACATCCTTTGTGTCCTCTCTGAAGGACACTCAGCTGCTCTGTGTTGTAGGGTGGACTGGGCAATGACACAGGAGAGGTGCTGGGCACTGCTAGGAAGAGGGATATTTAAGCAAAGCAGCCTTTGGCTCTTCAGGTCAGATGCACTTTTGAAAAGGCATAGGGAAGAGGCCCCATGTTTCTAGAACATTTATTTGCCTTGATGCCTGTGCAGGGGCAGAAGTGAATGTAGGTTTAGACTAGAGATGTGTGGCACAGTGGATGCACATGGATGTGTTGCGGAAGGGTAAGAGTATGAAGTGCCATGCAAACATCCATTTCTCATTAAAAACCAATGTCATGCACAAGAAAATCCAGGACTAACTAAAGGAAGCTATAACCACTCTCTTTTCCCATAACAACATGAGATGCTGGAAGATGCTGGTTTTTTGTGGCATTTTGTTACGCTCGTGACAAACATCTGGGTACATCGCCCTGAGGAGAGAGCCAAACCTTGGCACACAGGAGGGAGGTGGTGCTGTCAGGGGGTGGAGTTCAACACCAACTGAAGCACTGCCTTTAGGTGCTTCTTCGGCTGCCTCGCTGTCAGGAGCAGAGGCTAGCCTAGCCCAGACCTCAGCCCAGGTTGTTGGGAGTCAGGACACGTGGCACTAGAGGAGCACTGTGCTGCTGTCCCCTTCACCTGTCCTCTGCTCTCGGGCTCCCAGCCATGCCCCCGAGGCAGTACCTGACATAGAGAACGACTGGTTTTCTTTAACCCCTTTCTGTGTGACCTTGGCTGCAGGGATAACATCCAGAGGGATATGTTTCTTCCTTCCAGGGTAAATCTTGCTTGTTGTTGAAAGGCATTTTTCACTTAGTCTTTCAAGCAGCCATTCTTTAAGCTGTTCCTGCTTCTAGCTACCATAATTATAGATTTGCTGTTTTGACCAAGAAGCCTTTTTTCTTTGACAAAATGAAGGCAAAGCAAGAATTTCCAAAGAGTGGTATGGCAGATGGATAAGTGCACCCAGGAGTACTCAGGAGCTGCAGACTATTCTGCTTGGACATATGGTCATCCTATGTCTGCTTCTGTTCTGCTAGTGTTGCTGTGGCATCTCTAGTACCTGGAGATTTCCTGGAGACCTCCATGGTTGAATTCAGCCTGCTGACCACTACTCCCACCTCCTTAGGGTAAATTAGTTATTATTGACTCTTCCTGCTTGTTACAAGGTGCTTGCCATGTCTCATGCAAACAAAAAGGCCAGTTCAACAGTGGATTTACAAAATAATTCCTCCTAAGGAGTTGCCTTTGTGCTGTGATAGTGATGGCTGTAGGTTTTTCACTTTCTAGGGCTTGGAAGCTCTGGCTTTACCAAGGTTGATGGGCTTCTTGACATCTTTCCTGGTGAGTGCAAATGAGAGGCAGTATTTCTGATTTTTCCTCTGCAGGGAATTTTCAAAATGAAACTGAAGAATTACTTCTGGAAAATCAGTCTTGTCATCTCAGAGTTCTTTAAAAGGTGCCTGTTAACACCTTTTCATGCCAGAACAGTTGAAATAGCTATTATTCTCATTTCATTTTCAAAACCACTAAAGGGAGGATTTCTCTTAGAATCTCTTGAAACCTCTTTTCTAGAATAGCTGCTTCTGTTTCTTTTATAGCGAAATATTTTAACACACTGATAGAAAGGGAAGGTGGATTCATCTTGTTCAACTGTACTCATGGAAAAGTTAAGCATTTAAGCACAGTTTGTCATCTTGGGTCCTTTTGCAGTCAGGGAGAGAAACACAGATCAACAGCATGATCTAGTGAGATCATGCTGTAAAAAGAAATACCTCCATCTCACAGAGCACTGAGTGTGCACTGAGTACCACCCTCTTCTTGTTTGTTTTGTGATCAGGCCAAATGAACTGCCCTCCGGCTGTTTCTGTTTCTTCCTTTTTTTGCTATAGAGGGAACCCAAATGCATAGTTTTGCCCAGACACCTAATTATTAGAGACCTAAGATTAATGTGATGAATGTTACCTCACAAGCCTTGTTCAAATTTGAAAAAGGGAATTAAATATTTATGTCATGTGGACATTTTCCAAAATGTCCTCTCTGGTAAATGCAGTCATAAGCATGCCCCATACCCCTTGAATCGCCATGCCTCTTGAGTGTGCATAACTGAAGCTTGTCTACTTCAGGAGATACTTCTCGGCTTCTCAGTGAGATATTGCTCATGAGCATAATGCTGTTGTTTGTTTATACACTGTGACACATGCTGTGTTCACACACACTGATTGTGCTCCCCTTGGGCATCCTAGATAGCACTTTTTCTGTGATGGCATCTTTCATCATGTCCAGTTTGAAGAACTATCTTTATCAGCAGGACAGACTGGGAAACACTTCATGCTAGAATCATTCAAAGAATAGAAATCTGCTGGCTATCTATGCAGGATGCCTTCTGGGTTTATTGCCTTGTGGGGTCTTCGATCCTTTCTTGGAAGTATAGGTAGACACTTGCTTTGAAGCAGATCAGACTTGAAGACTCCTCTGTGCTGCTGATTCATGTAGCCCCACAGGTTATAGACTTGTAGCAGTGTGTGTACCTTAACTTTGCCCATTTCTGGGTTCTGGCAAGATTTCTAGATGACTGTACTACAGTTTGCAGTAAATGAGGAAGAGTGGAGTCAACTCACATGAATGATGGTTATGAAATGGAAACCAATCTCACATTCTCTGGACTGCTGGACATCTAAGGGTCAGCAACTGTAATTTAGATACAAATCAGATTCAGAAAAGAAACGTGTCCCTAAGGTAATATGAGAATGCAAACTTCTCCCCCTTCTCTGTGTATTCTCCACATTTTGGCACTTGCCAGCTGATACAGGGGCATGGCTCTGGTTGGAAAAGTTGGGAGGAGGCACATCATTAAGCATTCACTAAGCAGATAATGTAGAGCTTCTGGTTACTGGCCATTCCCACGGTGGTTTTGTTCTCTCTTCACCATCCTCAGTCATAGCAGCTGGTAGGATGTGCACTGGTAAGGATATTTGCTGTTCAGCATGTGGCAGAGTTTCACCCTGAGACCTCAGTTGTCAGCAGTTTAAAGATTAGATGCCACCTCTCTAAGTGAGTGTCAGAATCACCACAAAAATCACTGAGAGGTAAAAGACATAATCCCTTAGGAGCATCTCATTGATCTTCTCATGGTTCCCAAGCAGCATGTAGTACTTACTGCATGACTCTCTATTTCTTCACATTAGTTGATTTAGTTACACGTCCCTTGGGCTTTTCAGGGGGTAAATTTGTATCCTTGGAAGATGCAAGAGTCATGTAAAAGCTACTCCAAACCAGACCAAATAACATTACTCACTTCAGCAAAGTGCAGGTGTCCCCTGGGTCTGGAAAAGAGCTATTTCTGGTCCTGCTGAAACCAGACCAGAAACCAATTCCACTCTTTCCAGTGGAACTGTATGCTATGCATGGAGATTATTGCTGCTGGCATCCAGCATGGGGTCTAAATGCTGCTGTGCTGGGTAAAGATCTTGAGTTTTTTTCCAACCTAAATGATTCCATGATTCTATGACTTATGTGTTCTCCCAGATTCAGATCACAGTCTCCCCTCAGCCAGCTGATGAATGGGTGATTCTGCATACAGCACCCTTGAGAATTGTTGACAAATGCTGTGCATATTGCATGACTGATGATCTCCCAAGCAAACATTCTTTTTTCTCTTTATTTGCTTTATTTCCCTCCTGCTCTACCCTCTACCCCTTCATATTTTCTAAAATGTCTCTTGTTTTCTGATATTCAGTCTTTGAAGATGAGGTGGCTTGTCCTGACTGTAAAGGCATGGAGACAGCAGCCAGGACATGTTCCTGGGCATTTTCTCCAAGGAAAACCACTGAGAACAGTTTCTTCATATTTTTGTTTGTTTGTTTAGTTGCATGGGAGGAAAAGCAATGAATGGGAGACTTGCCTGGAATTCAGCATACACAGTCATTTTGGTATGAATTAAGGAGTCAGTTTCAGCTAGTCATTTCTCACGTATATGCAAAGCCCTCTGGTGGTCACTGAACAGTTTGTTTTCATTTTCTGAGTTTTATCCAAATGTATAAAGTCATTTGTAAGGCTCATTTTGTGTGCATGTGTTTTTAAGGGGGGATTTTGCAAATGTTGGTGTAACATTTTAAGAATAGTTTTCCCACAAATTTTCATCAGTTCTTTCTATTAAGAGTGATATTGTTCAGTTTTTCAGTAATGTTTACTTGGAAAATTGGCTTGGCCTGAGAAGTGCCATATTTACTCTGCAGGCAATGGAAACTGATGGAAGCTATTGCTGTGCAGTTAAAGAAAATCCAGGGAGTGTTTTTGAGTAAGAATTAATTTCAAATTATTAAATAGTGAAACTCTGACTCTGCCAAAATCCTTCCTTTTAAACCTCCTCCTTGGAACCAAATTTTTAACAACTCTCTAAGGGTGGCTGAGGCTCTGCAGTAGAAGAGGGGAAGTGGTGAAAGAGGGGGAGAGGAAGGGTAGATGAAGTGCCATGTAGTTCTGCTGCATTTTCTCGATGTCACTTTTCCGTCAGCCTTCTCTTCTTAAGCACTTTAGCTGTAGAAGCACCATTGTCTGGCTGGTTTCCTCAGACTCGTAAAAACAAAGGATTGTCTGTGCTTGTTTAGACCAGAGGGATATCTCTTCTGGTGTCATGATCAGAAGTCAGTTTCCCTAGGTTAGACTCACATCTTGCTCTCCAGGTGTGCTGATCCCTGTAATATCAAGCTATGGATCACCTCTCCTTTTGCCTCTGAAAACCAAACCATCTTCATGCTATTGTCAGACTTTGACACAGCCACAGTCTAAAAGATACAATGGATGTCATCTCTGCCAATCCATCTGGAGAACAGAAGCTGTTCTACTGTAAGAAATCATAGAATACAGACAATTATGATGTAAACACTCCCCTCAAGATGTCGGTCATGCAGGATCTGTCATCTCTGTGTTCCTGGCACATCCCAGAAACCTCTGAAAGAAACTATCTTCTGAATGAGTGGGGAAGTGATTTTTGTGCTGGACTGAATGGTGAAAGACAGCAAGCAGTGGAAATCCAGATGGAAACAATGAGTTCCTTTTTTCCTAGCTGAGGAAGGAGGCAGCTGTCCCTTGTGAGGAAGAGGCAAGAGTCAACTTGGAAGGACAGGAAGTCTGACTTAAAGAGGAAAAGAGCAAATACTGCTTGAGAGGGCATATATGATCTTTTTGGTATTGGACATGCAGTAAGCTTTAGTGTGTCTGTGTTCATGTGCATTCACACCTGGGGATCTTAAAAACCTGTATCCAAGTTCAGATAAACTTATGCCGTCTTATTTTTGGGAGCAAGGTGGCCATGCAGACTCTTCAGGGTGCTGGCAGTGAGCTCCTTGCTAGGTGGTTCCAGGATGGAATATGAATGATGCTGTGTGTCCAACTTGGCCAGCCAAGGAGTAGCTAGAAGGGAGAACTTACTGCAGACTTGGGGTCAACCTGATGCTCCTTGGGAGCATCCTGCAGCAGATTTGGATTGCTTGTTTTCTGGACAGGCACCACCCCAATCTGATTACTTAAATGCTGTCAGTTTGCACATAAATGGGTAAAAGGATTATTGCGGTCATTTATGAAATTTCACTCTGGCGGATAGTTTGTGTAAATTTCCTTATGATATGGGTTGTCTTCATCTTGTTGCTAAGTGAAAGCTGTAGGGGTTAGGAGGACACCTGGGAGCCAGGCTGTTCTCAGATCACTGTCTTGATTGTAAGCTAAGTGATTTCTCAGCCACAATTTCTCTCCTGCATTGAATAGCAATAATAGTCATTACCTGCCCTGCCAGGCAGCTGAGACTATTGAATAGTTAATCAATTTGATGATGGTATGATATTGCAAGGCAAGCAGATCTGGGCCTGATCTAGCTTTGGTGGAGGGTTATGGGTGATACAGTAAATGACATCAGGATCCTGTCTGCGACACAGTGCAAAGTTGATGGACTTGATGGCCCTTTTGTGATCCAATAATTTGTATAAAACAAGAGAGTTCCCTTCTTATCACAGGCTTGTTAGCATCTTCACAATGATATGGCTTGGTTTGAACTGATGTCTTTGCATTTTTTAGTCTCCTTTGCCAGCCCCTGAAGCATGCTAAAAAAAGGTTTTTTCTTTTCCAGTCTGAGAGAGGATGAAAATCAAATCCCTACAGAACAAAGGACTTAGAAGCACTACAGAGCCGTAGGTAGCCAAGTCAAACCACTGGACTGGAGGAGAACTCTGAAAACCTAGATTAAATTGCTTATTTGCTGAACAACCCTCCTGAAGAAATGTCACCTTTCACTCGGAGGTGGAAACTTGTTCTCCTCAGTGTGCTCAAGCACATGTGAGAAAGGCAGACAAGGAGGGGGATGAACAAGTCTCGTGAAACACTGCAGACTCCTATCAGGAGCTGAGTGCACTGAGTTAAGCAATTTGCAGCCACTGAGATAATCTGTGCTGATTTATGAGATACAAATTCTGAAATTAGGGGCTAGTGTGCAACTGAGTTTTTCTACTGGAGTCTGCAGAAGTAAACTGAAAATTGCATCCTAAAGGCAATTTGCCTTATATTTGGAGATAGTAGCCTCATTGCGAGAATGTATGTTCCTTTCCCATGAAGTAAAATTTCAGGATCCAATTCATGAAAAAAACTCCATTCCTTCCCTCTCTTCCCTCATAGCCAGGCACGATCTCATTTTCTCACACTGATGAGAAAATCCTGGTACCTATCTTCAGCATGATCTCTGTCACCCTTAGCTCTGCTCTCCCAGCTGCTGTGGAGCCAAGGGCTGCTGGAACAACTGTAGTGCTGCCAGCCTGGCTCCCACCAGGCAGCCAGAGCCTCTCTGTGTTCAATAAACTCTGCAATAGCCTTAAGCCATTATGCTGTGACTGCTACTCTTATTGTGTGACATTGAGGTCAACACTTAACTGCATTCACATATGTGTCTCTGTAGGTCAATGCAAATCAACCCAGGAGGAACTTTTCTGACTAACAATATCTGGAACTGGGGGAAAGTGCTACTTTCACCTGGGGTACTGCGAGGAATTGCTCTTTGTAATCTGCTTCCCTCCTCTGCGGCATGGAACTGGGGCAGGGATGGGGGGAGGGCCCTCTCCCAGCTGAGCATCAACAGAGAATTTGGCCTGTGTATGTTTTAGGGCAGTCACACTTCTGATGGTTTTCTGACAAAGCTTTTAATTCCTTTTATTGGTGTAATAATTGATCTCCTAACAGTGCAGCCTGAGATGCTGCCAGGCATTTCCAATGGGCTTGGATTAAATAACATGCATTCAGCTGTGATAACACTTCTCTGGAATGATCCTGTAGATGAGATCAGGGTGAGGTAGGCTACCTCTGGCTTGTGTGTAGCAATTCAGGGGAAATGGGAGCATCACAAAAGACATTGTTCAAGGATAACCTTCCTGGAGGGATATTTCTGCTTAATCCCTGCCACTTAGGATCTGGTTTTTATACCCTACAATACACACAAAGCTCCTAAAAACTCCCATCCATTACAAGATGCATGAATCCTGCTCTGTATTTTGCTAAATTCTTAACCTGAATGACATCTTCCAGCAAGAAGTTCCACAAATTATTTAGATGCCATGTGGAAAACATTTCACTCTACCTGCCTTTCGTAATTGTATCCCCTTCCATTTCCCTGCAAGGCAATAGTTTTTCCTTCAGCTTCCTTTGATATTTATCTATTGCTGCCCCCACTTATTTATTGCCTTTTGAAACTAAGCAAAGACCATTGTTATAATTTCTTTTTATGGCACAGTCTCTTTACTCCTCTAGGTTTTTGGCCCCTCTGCTCCTAGCTCTGATTCTGTTTTGCCTTTCTTGACATCCTGGTCCAACTAAAATTGGAGGCAAAATAAGTGGATGGCTTTATTAGTGCCTGGGTTTCATATTAAAAGCTTGAAGTAGAGTGCTGTTTCAAGTGGAAGTGCATCACAGTTCTGTCTTCTGAGGGTACTTGCCCTCTTTGCAAGTTACTGATGCTACCACATATTTGGGTTATTTCATACTCTTAGAGGAAGAAATGCCTAAGAGCTGTGATACTTTAATTGCTTGTCAAGACATTTGCAAAAATTTAATAGTAGCTGCTGTTTGGCATCCAGAGAGTACACTCAGGTTCTCTAAGATGAATTATGCTGGAAGAAGTGAATTTGTCATCCTTACCAAAATTATCAGCTTGTATTACTTTCCATAAAGATAATGATTTCAACTCAGTTAAGTGATTTCTATTTTTTAGATCTGAAGTCCCTCATGCTCTCCAAGTAAATCCATCACATGTGTGGTGCTGGCCTCAGAGATGTTACAAGGATGAAAACTTGCATTTACTGTGGTTAGCTCTTTTGTAAAGGATAGCAGACATTGCTGTGGGTGCCTAGGTTTCTATTTAATTGAGGGAAACAATGCTTGAAAAGGTATGGTTGGCTTCATCTCTGTGATGTCTGAGACACACAAGAATGAATCACCAGGATGGAAGAGTTGCTTGCTTTTTTTTTCCCCTGATAAATCCCAGCATGGTGTCAGGCTCGAACCTGAAAATTTATAGCTTCAAACCAGCTATGGATGTGTTAGATGCCACGTGGATTCCCCATTCACTTGCAGGTCAGATTGCACTGCTGGCATGCCATGTGTGGGCTGCTGTGGATACAGAAGTGCAGCTGTTTAGGAATTCCAAGCTTGTTTTCTGATCTCTCCCTTGGTTCATCTACAAAACTTCCTTCTTCTTTCCTGGCAGTCATGAGACTTTGGGCAACAGGTCCTTTACAGGTTTGGAGTAAATACATAGTAAAAATGCTGATGAGGAAAAAGACAAGGAATTAAATTTTCTTAGAAATAGTAAAATAGCCTGAAGGACAAAGTTTGATGTGCCTATGAATGGATATGGGTGGGTAGGAGGCTGCTGAGTTCACGATCTGTCAGACTGGCCAGAATTGCTTCATTGTCTCCCCTTATTCCTCTCCTGGTTGGTATCCATCTGTTGTATCTTGTCTTAGGATATTAATTTTGGCATGTAATTTGCATCCCATCATCAAAAGGAAATAAAAAGGCTTTTAAAATAAATGAAGGTTGGAATTGAACCCCATCCATAAATCACTCCAGTCCTCTTGCTATTCCTCAGCTCTGGTCCTCAGTCTTATTCCTGGCTTTGCTGCTTTGAGATACCTCTCTCTGTTTCTCACTTCACTTGTCCAAGACCCCAACATTCTGCTCCTATCTTCTTGGCCAACGTGTCTCGTGTCTCACGTCACTGGCTGTGCACTGCCCCGGTACTCCCGAGCAGAGCCGAGGGGAATGTGATAAGGTTTTTGCTCATGGAGGTGTTCTCGAGCAGTCACTGTGCTCCTGTTGAAAGGAAGTTGGCAGAACACTGTTTTCTATTGCAGGGTAAGTGGCTGAACATCTACTGTTCTCCTGCCCTTTTCTCTCTTGGTAGGCTTCTCCCCATTCAGCCCTCAGCTCTGAGACCCTTGGGAACCCTTTTCATTACTTCCATTGGGAATCCTCAGTGTAGGCTCTTCAGTCCAGTGAAGGTCCATGGTGTTAAGGTTTGGTCTCAAAAATGCTTCTGGGTGTTGTGTTGTGGCAGGACAGACCCATTTTCAGGCACTGGTTCTCTGAAAAGCTTATGTTTGGACTTAGCTCTGTCATTGCGCTGCAGGATACACTAGACTGTGATTTATGAAAACCTTTAAAGCTGTGTTTGAGCACTGTTTGGGGGTTGAGAGGTGAATTATACAATTAGAATTATTGTGAGGGAAAAATAAAAATACCAGGTATACTTAAACATGTGGAGAAATGAAGTGGGGGTGGAGCTGGGCAGGAAAATTAATGCAAAGTGCAGAGAGTATTTCTGAGGTACTCAGATACTTGCAAGTGCTTCTGTTTAAAAAAAAAAAAAAATCTGGAGTAAGGATTTGTTTGTGTATTCCTTTATGTCTTTCACTGCTCTTTGTCACAGGAGATTATCTCTGCATAGCAAGAAGACACTAAAAGTTAAGGGCTTGAGGGAGTACTTAAAGCACTGACAACAGATATGAAGGTGTGCCAGCTTAGAGTAAGCATTAGTTAGAACAATGCAAAATTAGTGCATCCTGAGGAAAGAAACATAAAGCTGAAAAGTCAAGATAACCCTAAAATAACAGGTAAGTACCTTATCAGAGTCTGTGCTCCTGTATGGTCACCATCAACCTCATTAATACATCATAATTTTGAATTAGCCTATCATTTGCAGAAACAGTTCTAACTTAAGAAACTGAGACAGTATGGGGGAGATAAAGAATTAAATTAAAAAATGCACAAATTGTTTTAAAATTGCTGGGTATGAATTTCCTATCATGTACAAAGTGTTTTATCTCATTTGCCTCTTCCTCCTTCTACCCGTTTGACAGCTACTGATCTGACAACTACATTGTTTTTTGAAAGAAAAGATACAGGAGAAGCCAGTGCTGTGGACAAGACACAGAGCTGTGTGGTTTGCTGAGAAATCCGAAGCATGTGTGTGGTCTGACATGCACACAGGTGGGCTGGCTGCAGGCAGAGGCAGAGCAGGACATCTCCTTGGGGGTCAGGCTGCCCAGAGTAGCAGAAGGGCAGGATCTGTCACTGCAAGAAGAGAGTGATACCATCCACTTAAAGCAGTAGGCACTGAGTCTGCCTCCTTGCATGGCAGACAGAGCAGGTCAGCCTGGCTGGGGTGCCTGCCAGGAGCAGGTTGTATTTGGTCCTTCTGTCTCCCTGGGTGAGGTTTGTCCCAGAACCATCTGTGGCCACTCTGCCCCAACAGACTGGCAGATCCTGCATGGTCAGCATATCATGTTTGGTCCTTTCACTGCTGCCATGGGGGTCTGATTTCCTGCCAGGGAAGAAACCTTTTGTTCTGGTTGTCAACACCAAATTTTGCCTGTGCTACTAGGCATTTTTGAAGTACCTCTGAACCTGTCTTCACAGGCACACACATGCATGCTTGTACTTATGCAACACCCATTGACAGGAAAGAACACTCGGTATAAACACATACACACACAGAGCCATATGGACACACGCTTATTAATTGAAACCAGTCCCATGTACTGAACCTCTTTGTTAGCATCCAAATCCTGGCCAATCTGCCAGTACTTAGGAGATGCAAGACTGGATCACTTCCATTGTCTGTCACTTAAAAGCTGAAAATTATTTCACTGGCCCCTGGCCTTTGCTCCCATATTCTTTGAGAAATAGCATTGACATTTCGTTTGAATGCACATGTGGATAAATTTATATTTTGTGGAGTGTACCACATATAAGCTGTACCTGATGCTTACTCCCATGCAGATGGTTAGCTTGAGGCACACAAATAATTTAACTTGTCAGATCCAATTTAAGCGGCCAAAAACACAGTGAACTCCAGAGCAGGGAATTTCTTCTTAAAAATCTACTTTACACACTGGAAAACAGTCTTTTGATGATAAAAAGACTTGATTACCCAGGAAATGTCACAATAAAGTTTGGTGTGAAACTGAATTATTGCTTTGTCATCCCAAACAATTCACTGGGGTGAATACAAGAGCACAAGATGCTTCTACACAGAACCTCAATGATCAGGCAGAGTGGAAGCAGCTTTAGGAGAGGTCAGAGCTCAGTGGCAATAGGTAAGTACTGCAAAACACAAAGCCTTATTAGTCCCTGCAGATATTGAAAAGTTTGAACAGAATGAGGTGGAGATCCCCAGGCTGGACACAGAGGTACCTCCACATTAAGGCTGTTTAATGCTGTCAGGACAATTCAGAGGAATGCCTGCCTCTGCCACAACTTTTGGTGTGATGTTGTGGGGGACAGTCAGATTGCTGTGGCCATTTGCGGAGATTGTGTGTGCCACTTTACCCTCTCATCAAATAAGAAAAGCTTTTTATGCAGCCACATACAATAATATCTTAAGATCTCTCTCTGGTGTTTAAGGTCTGGTCCTGTAAACAGATCCCTGTGTCCTGTGCCATGCTCTGTAGGCAGAAGATGCACCTGGGTCTCATGTCATGAACACATACATCTCCCAGTCATGACCTGGGTGTGTAAAATTCTGCCCTGAAAGCCAGGTCTCCAGAAGTCTCTGTGGTGAGCAGTGCCCAACCTTCAAAAGACCAAACTCCAGCTTCTCTTCTTGAGATTGTTCAAAAGTTTTGGTCTGAGTGTTGTTGCTAAAAGATTGTTTCTTTGAAGCAGGCAGGGAACTGCGGTGACCAAGAGTGCAGCAAGCAAGGCAAGTCTGGCAAAATCTTTGCCATCCAGTTGAATCCATGCTCTGTAGCAATGTTGCAAGCCATAATTTTCCTGAGGACTTGGTATTTTGAAACTCACGATATGTGTTTGATCTGTCTTCCCTCTAAAAGACCATCAGGAAGATTTGCCAGTGATTTATTGTACCCATACTGGGGGGAGGGAAAGCAGATCATTAAGCCTCAAATACACCCTACCATCTGGAAGGGCTTAATGCACAAGAAGGCGTAAAGTTGGGTTGCAAATGCGCGGCACTTGGTCCTTAGCCAAGACAGAGCTTGTGCTCAATTGTTTCAAAGCAGATCTATGCAGACATGACTTATTGCAGGGAGGGAAAGGGGCTGAAGGCAGCCCTTGGGGCCTGCTTTGCAGATCTCACTGCAGCTGCAGCCTATGGGACCTGTACTTTGAGTGCTTAGAGATTTTATACGTGACATGACATACCTCTTGACAGAGGTACCTAAGATTAATTGATCCTTTTGACATTTGTCTTTGTGTTCTTGTGTTACCCATGTGCTTTACACTGGTGAGAGGTTTCCTTGTGTTCCCTGGATCAGGAATCCTGACCTGAGGTGACTGGTGGCTTAAGGAGAGGCATGCAATCTTCCTTCAACCTCTTTATGCAGGCAAGAAGATGAATACAGCTTGCTGTACTGAGATCATTATAGTGGGTTGTAGGAATACACTCTTCCCTCTCTGCCTTAGCCATGGACTCTGAATGTGATGCTGAGCACATCACACCCTCCCAACTTTTCAGCAGTGGCCATGAGCTGTGTGGTGGCCAGAATTAATGGTCAGCATTGCAGATATTTAGCTGCAATCTGCCTATGAATCAATTCCCCTGTTTCTAAAATATCTGTGATAATGGTTTGGTTTTGCAGGGGTGACTGGAAGACAAAAGTCCCTTTGAGCTTGGGAATAGCTTGATGGTGATAATAACGAGGCAAACTGAAAAGCCCAGAAAGGAAGCAGAGTTCTGTATGCTGTGCAGTGCGCTGCTGGCATGCAGATAAATCCGGCCACAAGAGTGAATAATGAGGATAGCCTCATCCACAGAGCACTTCTGTGTGCTGAGTGAGGCAGGGGGTCCAGTAGAAAAGGGAAGAATATAGGATCAGTTAATTAAAACTGTACCTCTATTATTATTATTTCTGTTTCTTTGGTCCCTTTCCACAATCCATTTGGTATCAAATCAAGGATGGGTAGGAACAAAATGTTTATTTTTAGAGACTCTTGTGGGGTTGAAACTTATATTTTATATCAAAAGCCATTTCCTGTCCATATTTGAAGTTGATATCAAGCTATTCTGCAGCAGTTGCTAGTGGAAACTGTTGATGTGTTGGTACACTTCCATTATCCATTGCTCTGCTCTGCAGTTTGGGAACTGGAAGGCGTGCAGGTGGCTTCATTTTAATGTCTATTTAAAGTGTAAATGGCTGTCTGCAGTGCTCTTTGAAAAGGCAAGGGCTGTTGGAAGCTTTCAACACTGGTGGGAGCTAAGAGTGCACATGTGACAGAGAAAAGTGGCAAACGTGATGCAAGATAATTGCTGATGGCTTTGAGGATTAAAGCCAGACTTCTGCCCTTTGAATACCAGTGGGAGCTCTGGAAGGTGGCAGCACTGGGAATCGGGAGGAATGCAGTCCCCAGGGAAGCAGTGTGGTGGGGGGGTGACAAGACATGCATGAGTCAGCCCACCCCGGAAGGGCTGGGGATCAGACTGGGAGAAGGGTCCTTTTGGTAAAAAATGTCAAGTGGTGCCTATTTCTTACCTGTTAGCCTGGCTGTCTTGAAAGTAGGAATCTTCAGAGTAGCCTTGTTTTGCTTGTTGGAATCCATCAGACATAAGGTTTTCATAGACCCAGAAAGCAAAAGTAATATGATTTTTCACTCATACTAGAATTCTGTCTTTCCAGACCTGCTGGAGGTGACTTTGCAGCCATGTTTTTGATTTTTGTAAAGTAGGTGATGTGGAACTATGAAAGTTGAGGGAAAATCCATGCATATGAAGAATGCTGTTATAAATAGAAATTCCAGACAGAGAAAGAGAGGAGAAGCAAGGGCTCAGGGTCTGTGGCTTCCCATACCTTGCACCTTCTCACAGAGATAGCTCCCTGATGAAAGAAGATGAAGAAATCAGTGATTCTGGGGAAAAGGGTATGTTTTCAGCATAGGGACATGGATTTGTTCTCTTAGCTCCATCTGGCATGACACAAGCAGGGCTGTGTAGTGTTTTCCACTTGAATTCCAAATAGATCTGACTCTACTGTGGCACAAAAGCTTTGCTGATATTTGAATACATATGCAACACAGTTGAAATTGGCAAAATGTTAAGAATGGGCTCATTTTCCTGATTGTGGATTCTCTGAACAAGTAGTAGTTTTATCTGTAGCATATGTGTTGGCTTAAGTGACATTGTGATATATATTACAGTCATGCTTTCTCTAAAGACAAGCAATTATACAACAGGGACCACTAGATTTCCTGCACTGCAAATACAAACTTTGCCCTTATTGCATCAAGGTCATTGCAAATCTTCTGGTAGACACATAGCCAAAAAAAAAAAAAAAAAAGAAAAAAAGAGACTTCTCTCTGTCTCTCTGTCGCAGGGTTTTGAGGTGTCTGCTGGGTGCCTTTGTCCAGTTTTTCTGTCTCGGGTGTTTCAAATGAGACACTTAAACTGATGGACCTTGCTGAGCCTCTGCAGCTTCCACAGATTTCACTGGCAAATCATCGGGATTAAAACCACACCCCTGAAAGCTTGTTGTCTTAATACAAATTTAGCTACTGATGTGCTGCAATCAGTCTTTAGGGACCTAAGGCTTGCTATTTGTGAAACTGAGAAAGACCCTTTTTTCTTAAGAGCCACTGGAAATGGAGTTAGATGGAAATGGTGCCCCCTGAAGCAGGAACTGTTGAGCTCCGAAGTGTTTTCATCTTCAGGCCATCCCATCACCTCCTCCATTCTACACTTCCAGTCTGCTTCCCCCAGGTCGATGTTATTTCTTTGCCTCAGTTTCTCTGTCTGTACATAGCAGAGGGGCTGGCATTAACAGCAGGAAAAAAGGGCAAACCCTTTTACCTCCCTGAGCCCAAAACAGCCCTCAGTAGGCAAAGGGAATTGAGCCATGTTCATCTGTTCCAGACTGATGATTCCAAAGTTTTTGCTGATTCCCCTGTGGAGTTTCTTCCTCTATTTCCATTTACCCTGTAGGCTTCTTACTGGTGAGAAACACTCCCATGATGTCACCTCTTATGTGGGTCAAGATGCTTCATTTTTCTTTTTCACGACATGCCACAGGCCAGCAGGGAGCTCATCTGAGGGCTGCCGAGTGGGGCTGGGGCATGCTCCCATTTCTGAATTATACTGCCATCAATCAGCACTGTCCTTGGCTGGGGATGGCCGTAGCAGATAGAAATGTAAATTCAGCAGAGGCGTTTGCTGGGCTTGCACTGACCTCTAGTGACAACACAGGGGACCAGGGCTTTCAGCCACCGATGGGCTGAGAGGACATGTCTGGGTCCATCCGCTGGTGATGGCTGGTTTACAAGAGCTCACCACAGCTTCTGGCAGAACTGTGAACGTGAGCCTACGGTACTGGGAAGCAAGTCCACCGACTGACGAGGGTCTGACTGCTTGGCAGATGACTGCAGTGGGTCTCAGGTGTCCCAAATTCTGTACACCTCCCCGCTAAACTGCTTGTTCTCCCCAGCCCCACTAGTGTGGTGATGGTCTTCCTCCTCTGCAGTATTTGTTCTTCCTGTACATCTTTCTCCCTCCTGTCCCTAAATCTGATAACCCATTCCTTCATGGCATCTGATCACTGCCAGTCTACCCAGGGGTGATCCTGAGTACGTTATCTCTGTGTTTGACCTCTGCATTGCCTCCTCACCCCTGGCTCTCTTGCAGAGCCTGCAAGTTCTTTCCAGGACTGGGATGAAAAGGGCCAGGGTTCTGGTTTCTTTGCCATGAAGCTTCTTGCTGTACCACGTAGTGGATCATCCTCTGTGTGATGCACATGAAGCATCTCCTGCTTCTAATGCCATTTAGAGACAAAACCCTCTTAAAAATATACACAAGCTGCATTGAGATTGTCTTTTACTTCTCTAAGTCTGTAAATGAAAATGGTGATAACATTGGACGCAGTTCTGGGGGCTGCTAATGTACCTCCAAAATGCTTAGCAGACTCACCTTTTAGGGACACCACTAGGACTACTTGACTGCCAGCAGTTCCCGGGAAGCCCTGCATTCCCCAGGAGCATGGGGGAAACCTGTCATGGCTGCAGGGTGAGAAGCACATGGAAGCCTCTTTCACAGCTCCCTCTGAGGCATGCTGACACCACCCCTCACAGGCCATGCCCACTGCAGCACCTTTTGCTTTCTTGGCTGAGCAGCCCTGGTGTGTGCATTTATAGTTTCTGGGCTCTGATAACAAGACAGTGCCTCGTTTGGCTGATGCTCCTGTCTCACGCAACCGTACATTTCCCCCATCCTCCCAAAGCCCTAGGAAGGGCTCTTATTCACCAAATTACAGCTCAGCTACTCCAGCTCCATGTTATCACCAGAGCAAGGCACAAAAAGTTCTCAGTAAACACATCAATGAAATGTACCTTTTATTTTGGTAGTTGCTTCCAGAGAAAGAAATAATCTATGATGCCCCATAAAACTCTGCATAAAAATTCCCATCCATCTGGGATGTGAACTCCAAAAGCTAGTCTTCTGTCCACCTATATATTTATCTGGGAGGTTGACAGAGGCAGGAGCATCCCCAAAACCCCCTTCTCTAGCACCTCTAACTGTGTTATGTCCTCCAGGTCATCTGTATGAGTTACCATATTCACAGGACAGAGCTCCACAGCGCTGCCTCTTCCTTTAGACAGATCCAGTTCTGTCATCCAAACCCTGATACTGAAATTAGCCTGAGAAATCAGTTGAAGCATTTTGGCTTCTCATAAATCTCTGCTGAGGAGCATGCTTTCTGTATTTGCCTTGAGGCATCTGCTATGGTTTGACCCCTCTGGTCTCTGGCTAACCTGGTTCACATGAGAAGCCTGAGAGGGGGTGGAATGTAGGAAGGCTGCCAGCTACAGCCTTCCATGCTAGGCTGAGCAGAAAGGCAATCAGGTTTCCTAAGCGCTGTAACAGATGACAAGGTGTATATTTATACCAGATACCCACATTCTTTGAGTGAATTGTGCAACATGAGATTTGTCATCATGCATCAGATCATAGTGTATCTAATTCAATACTGTGGTGCCGACAATGTTGGGAGAGCTGAGCTGCCTGCAGCGATGCACCTCACCAACTGTGCAATGTGGGAACAGAGGGTCTGCAATTAATATTCCTCCCCAGTTCCTCCAACAATCAACTGGTACCCTGACTGCTCTTATTATCTGAGCAGGCAGAGCTGCAAATATAAATAATCACAAGTTTAGGCAGCCTTCTAATTACAGCTAGGACAACCACAGCATACATTTCTAGGCTGCCCCCTGGAATGGATATATTTTGAGTGGGATATGTCACGCTGATTTCACCTTACTTTCCTCTGTTTAAAGATTCCTGGGCTAGTTGCACCCAGGATGCCAGCAGTGAAGAGTTATTCTAGTGCTGGAAGCAACCTGTAGTTCTTTACATCACACTGGCATCATCTTTGATACCTCCCATGAGCTCCCCATTCCTTGCACACTTGGTTTTTATTTAGTTTTGTTTGGTTTGGGGGTTTTTGTATTTTGTTACTGGTGATGGTGGTTTGGTTTTTCTCTGTTGTCTTTGCTGCAAGGGAATCAAGCCATTCTGCTTTGGGTGTGCTGGCAGTCAGCCACATTCTGTAAATGCAGCAGGTGCTGCTGCCTTTGTGTTCACAATGCTGTCATCACCCTTTGATCAGGCCAGGAGTCACTTACTTTGCTTGGCTGGTTTGGGCTTCTGCCATTCACAGAGCAGGGCTCTCCCCTAAGGTGTCTGCAGTAGCATTTGCAACACACCCATGAATTTGTAGTGGTAATTTCAAACCCCTCAATGTGACCAGTTATTGGACTACTTCTTCCCAGGCTACACACTGCAACTTTCTGGTCAGAGCAAGAAAGTCTCTTGTCCAAAAAGCTCTTGTCCCCTCAGCTGTCCCTCATTCTTAGTGCTTAATGCAGCTGATCTGCTGTAGTCAAATGCCCTGAATTAGTCAGCTGTTTGTCTGTGTCAAATACCTTTCTCCTTGCAGTGACCTGCAGAAAAGGACCAGGGTGGGGGAATCCTTTTGCTCTCCAGCTGAACCTCAGGCATGGGAATTTTTCCTCTCTGTTTCTCCTCTTTCAAAGGCTTCTCTTCCAAGTTCAAGGACTCTTGCTATGAAGTGTTAGAGTCAGCTGTGGTCCTGGGCCTTGTGAAGCTTGGTCCCTGAAATCCCTGTAATGGCTCTTGCAGGAGTGACATGACTTTGCATCTCACCGTCCATGTGGCACTGGGTCAGTGTCACTTCAGGCTGTGTTCAAGATGAGCAAATATCTGTCATATGACACAACCAATAGTGCTATTTGCTCCTATCCTATTCTGCTTCCTTATGTTTTGTAGTTGATCCATATTTGTTGGCATCTTCTTTTCTGTTTGATGTGTTCTATCTTGGTGCTGCCAAATGCAATACTGTGCCTATGAACCCCTAATGTAACAGGATTCAGAAGATGGTGGCAGGAGCTACCCCTCAGCATGGAGCAAAGACTGTCTCATTTGGAATAAATTATACTTCAGGGAGCAGTTATCCAGGTTTGCCAGATGCCAGGGGACCCAGTGACTTTTTCCACCTGTACATTGGGATACTGAACCTTTAGCAGCCCAAGTGATTTTTTCAGGCAAACCAAGCTACCCAGAGTATCCAGTAGCCTTCATATCCTTTCTAAGCTATCAATGACAACAGTTTGTGGTGACACAAATGCTGTTGGAGACAGCTGTTCAAAAATGGAGACCATTGCCTATGACCTGTCCTGGTCATGCCAGCGAGGCTGGCACTGCCTTATCATCCTGTGAGGTATCACATTGTCACATCTGTACCACAGCAGGTGCAGCGAGCATCCCTCAGTACTCCCACCTCAGCAGGTGACTTGTGTCTCACCTCTGACACTGTTAGCCTTCTCCACAGTGGCCAGATGGTCTTTGGTTACCCTGCACTTCTAGGAGTGCCAGGAGCATGAGGAACAGCAGGACCCAGTGGCCACAGCACTAAGCAGGGCTCACAGCACCAAGCCTGGCAGAGTTCAAGTAGCATTTGGACAATGCTCTCAGGCACATGGTGTGATGCTTGGAATGGCTGTTCAGGGCCAGGAGTTGGACTCAAAGATCCTGATTTCTTCCTTCTAACTCAGCATATTCTATAATTCTGTGACTGCTGGAACCTCCTGAGACCAGGACAAGTGTCCACCCATGACACACTGTGAGCCCTTCCCACATCCTGCTGTAAGAGGTCCCCCACTGGTAAAACTGCAGCTTCTAAACATTCATGTCACCATTCTATCCTTAACTAACGTGTCTTAGCTCTCTCCCTGTGGTAGATTAATGGATAAAGGAAAATTTCCTACACAGCTGATTCTTGCTAGATCTTACCTTACTTTACAGCTCACAGGATTGTGCCCCAAGATTTCTGACATCTGCCAGTGTCCTGGGCTTTGGACTCCTTGTTCAAGCTCTAGAACTGCAGATGTGTTTGGCCAGACAACACTAGAGAGGCAATGGCTTTACCAACTCATGAGACCCAGACAAACACCTTGGTGATTTTGCTTCAGGACAGATGAGATTCTGCCAGAGTGAGAAAGTATGTTTCCTGCTTTCCTGGGTGTGAAGCAAAGCCTGGCGCTGAGACTGAGTGATAGCACTGCTCACACTGTCTGCCTGAGCTTGCAGGCAGCCTGAAACAGGAGCTCTGAGAGTTGTTCTGCTTCCTCCTTCCCTCCAGAACAGGAAATCTCATATACTGGCATGCAAAACAACATGGTAGTTCTGCATTGTCTTAAAGGGGTGGACTGTGATTCAGTAAGAACAGCAAATACTTCTGCTAACAAATATCTGAAACACTAATGAGGAAAAAAAAGAAAACAGATCAAAACTTTTTATTATAAAGGGAATCAGATTTTATTTTTATACCCACAGTTAAAAACATCCATTTCAAAATATTTACAATGACTATATATGAAATAACCTTTGTTAATGAAACACCAACATACAGTACTAGAATATATCCACCAAATTTATAAAGTCTATGTAAGAAGAAAATGTAACAGAAAGAGAGAGAGAGGTAAATAGCATCCATGCACAATCTGCTCTAACATGGTTTTTTTAATACTCTCTACCTTTTAGTTGTGAATGGAGTCACAGGAAATTTTGACCTCATCTCTTGCAAATGCCTCTTGTGACTGAGTTTCTTCAAACTAACAGAAATTTGTGGGTTGTAGCAGTACCAATGCCTAACTTTCCTATGCCAGCCTTTCACAGGGGACCTTGTGCTACAGAGTGGACTCAGAATCTCTCAGCAACCCTGGGAGGTAGCAAGTTTTATGGAAGAATTTGGCAGATGAAAAGCACTGGCTTAAGTGGCTGGCCTAAGGTTGCTTAACAAGGAACAAAACTCACAAGCCCTGCTTCATCTCTCCTAATCTCTCATTAGGGAATAAATTTCCTCTGCTAACCATTATCTGCTTTTGAGATGAGCTCTGTCACAAGGAGGGGCGTTCAATATCATATACCAGGTGACGATGTCGGAAAAAAACCCTGCCTACAGATAAGGACTTGTCTCAGTAAGGATCTGTGATGCAGCAGAGCTGTTACCATGTTCTGGAGTTGAACAGATTATTTTAGTGTAGACACACAGATGGTTCCCTCCTTGCATGTGTACCACTGAGCAACTGCATCCTCTGTAATTAAGAACCCCTGTATATCTTTATCCCTACACTTTCTCTCTCTGTCTTTCTCTCTCTCCATCATCTATGCCTGTATATTTGCCACTCCTACTTGTATCTTATTCAATCATGGGAATATCAAACAGAAAACAGAACAGCAAAATATTTGCTGCCTTATTTTTGTAGATATTTCAATACAAAATTAATCTGATTTCTATTTTTTCCTCAATTTAATGTCTTTAATGTTCACTTATGTGCATATATATATATATATATATTTATATATTTAAAAATGTAACAAAAGGCCCATCCCATTTGTATCAATGGAGAAGTAAAGGGGTCATAATCCTCATTGCCCAACCCACAAGGCACACTCAAACGTAAGTGAGAAAGGCTCTAGGAAGGGAAAAAGATACAGCCCTTGTTTTTGTGGTGCCCTTTAATCATCACTGCTGAGCTTGAAGTTTTATGAAGGTATGGCACAACTTTGCAGAAAAGGAGAAGAGCTGTTTTGGGTCACTTGCAGATTTCTAGCCCCGGAAGTGCTAGATCAGTAGGAGCTGTTTCTCCCTCTCTTTGGTGAAGGAGTTTCTGAGGATTCTAGCTTTGTTATTGATTTTTCTGTGGTGGCAGTGGTGCTGATGGTGGCTGCTTTTGTCTATTGGCCCAACAGTTCTCTCAGCAGAGTAATTCTTCCCCACTCCCAGTAGCCAACCCTCTCCCCTGGACAGCCATCAGCCTTATTTTTTTCTAAGAACAAGGTAGAGGATGCCAATGATGAAACTGAAGCAAAAGCAGATCCAGGCTAATATGAAGCAGTAGCCATGGTGAGGATTTGTGTAGTACTCCATCATGCCTGGGAGCCGAGCTGTGTAAATGGAGACTGCAATAAGGATGCACATCCCTGTAGGAAGGAAGAAGGAAAACAGAGTTGGAAAATGCACAGAAACCAGCATTGCCGCAAGACTTCTGAAATACTGCTGTCCCCTGAGATTGTAATGCGTGTCTTGTGCCATATGAGAGAGGAGCTGCTGCCCATTAGGCTTATTTGTGGAGGATTTCTTTTGCAGCTGTGATGACATAAGACACTTGGGGCTTGTTTAGTGGGTGCCATGAGGAATAAACCTTTGTTAGGAGGAAATCAGTAATAAGATCTGACGACAGTTTGGTGCTACGTGTTGAATCCCATGTGCAGTAGCTGTTTATTCCCCTGCTCCCCTCAAACACTTGAATCCTTTTTATTGTCTTTCAAAGGTATTTTGCAAAACCCACCGGGATTTCCTAATGAAAATCCGGAAATGCTTTCATTATATGCAGAAAAAAAAAAAAATCCCAACCCAACACTTTCCAATTCCCCAGTGCTTTGTTTTGTAACAAAAATTGGGCCACTGGAAACATTTAGCTGGCTGACAACCTCCCCTGATGACCATATGTGGCTACTTGTGTTCACAGAGGCAGTGGGATGCACACGTTGCCGTGGCAGGGTGTGCAGGTGCATACTCACAGCAAACCAGCATGACGGCTCCGGTCATGTAGAAACGTTTGCCTTTTTCCAGGGTGAACAGCTGGATAATGAACAGGACGAGCCCCACAACGGAGAAAATGATTGAGAGGATCATAAAGGCTTGCACGGCTTTGAGGGAAGCTGTCAAAACACGGAGAATAGATTGGCGAAGGTCAGGACTCAGTCTTGGCGCTGCTCATCAATGTCCTGTGATTCACCACGACAAAAGTGCGGATGGAACTTACCCTCATCTTGACTGCTAACTGGCAGCTGAGTGCAGGTCCTGTTGCAAAGCAGCCAGAGTCCTGTTGAGATCGTTCCAACGTTGGAAGAACTCACCATCCAAACCTGAAACAGGATAGAACAGTTGTGTCAAGGGGCAGGAAAGCTTCTTTGCTCTTCTGTCAGACTAAACTGTAAAGTGAGCACAAGTATCCCAACTGATCAAAAATGTCGGCACTAGCGGGTCGCAGTGAGCACCTGGACAGGTGAAATTTGGAACTGGCTTCCAGTGCCAGGAGTCATTTGGTCTGAGCAAAACACCGCGAAGTCTGTTCCAATCACCATGGAGAAATCTCCCAGGTCATCCTGGCCCTCCTCCTGTGCGAGACAGCCGAGGGTCACGGCTGGCCAGGAGGGTGTGAGGAGCCCCCAAAATTCTCTCCGACGGCGGGTGGGGGGCACAGGGCCCCGGGGCAGTGCCACCAGGGGTCCCCCTCGGCCCAGATTTCCCCGGGCCCCACCGCGCCCCTTGGTACGGAGGAACAGCCCAGCCGCCGGCTGGGGGAACATGCCGAACCCCCCAGCCCGACCTGCAGCCTCCCTGATGAAGGGTGTTGAGGTGCTGCTGGCTCTGGGGAGGCGACACACAGAGGTTGCCTCCTGTTCCATCCCGGCTGCCTTCCTGCTCCCTGAGCGCACCCATCACTGTTTCATCTCTCGCCATGACCCTGAGTGGATGTTCCTCATCCTCACCTGAGCGCCCACCCCCTGATCCACCGCATCTAAGGCTGGCTGTCACTGCAGGAGGTGACAGCCACGTCTTGTCCAGGGCAGTCTACTTACGTTGGCAATGGTGGAGACAAAGAGCATGATGACAGTGGCGATGTGAACCACAAAGATACCAGCCAGTAGCACCAACATCTTGGGACTCTCTTCTAGGTGGTGTCACCGACACTGAGAGCTCTGAGGGAGAGCAAGAACAGAGGGAGGATATGAATGGAAGGACTGAGTCAAAGAACAGCATTACCATAAGCTTTGCTTACATGCAAAAGGCTGATCCTAGGTTCGCCCCGGAAATGTGGAATCACCAAAAAAAAGCCTCTAAAAACTTTGTCAAATCTACTCAAGAGGTTAAATAGAGCCTGAAGAGTAAGGAACCAATATGGGAGGAGATGTAGAGCATGGATAGATAACTTGGGGGCATTTTAAAAAAAGCCTGAATATATACACAGGTTGCTTAAATTGATGTGTGTTAATGTAAAGTAAAAATGCCATACTCCAGGCCTACGTTCTAGGATGAGGAGTTTTTGCCCATTCACAGAGGTTAGGAGACATTTTTCTCTCCCTGTTCTCCTCTGGTGTCTCAGCCTCTTCCAGCTGGTCTAGGTCATGGACAGGTGGTATGGAATGGGGGACTGTGGGCTCTTTGGTGCCTCAGCTCTCGAGTAGTTGTGGAGAGAGAGCCAGAGGGATGGCCACTACTCTGTAGATCACTCCTCTGAGTGAAGAGAAGAGTAACCAGAACAGAAATGCTGTGACATTTTCTGGAGCTGGGGAAGATGTCCATGTTTGAAATGAAAACTGCCTGTTTCCCTTTTAAAACCTGAGGCATGCAGGTCACTTTATTAATGCAGCAAGATTCTGTTGTGGTGCAAATTCCTGTTTAGTTTGTTTTGGGTATTTTTGCCCCTGTACCCTAAAAACTTTTACTTTTTTTTAAGATTTCCTGTCATTGATGAACATGTGATTGGAAAGAGAGAGGAATGTTCTTTAGAAAGCTTGCATGACACAGGTTGTCAAGACTGATGGCTTCTCGCTTGAAAACCTGAAATACAAGGAACAAATCTAAGCTGTGAGAATGAGTGCAGACAATTCACACAAATCAAGTGAGTATATTTCAGGCAGAAGCATTTACTGAGTCCACTCTGTGACCAGTAACTTCCTAGAAAGTTTGAGAGGGCTGTGTTGCTCTTTCCCTCAGTAGTGCTGGTACTGAAGAGCAGTATCAAGCATGTAGTTAGCTGTCAAGTTATTTTGGTCCAGGTGACTCAGGTAAGGTCTGATGCTGTCACCATTTGTACAGGGTGTGGCAACACTGTCATGAAACACACTTATACTTTATGATGTCTTTCACACAACTGTGACAAAAGGCTTTGTAAAGTCCCGTTCATGTGGGTTTTTTCACTTGATGACTCCACCTACTCCACTACTGTCTTTCCTCTCATTGTGGCCATGAGTGGGAGTGAATTCCTGTAAAATGCTGCAGCTGTTCCTGACACTGCTTTGGATACAGTTTCCCAAACCACAGTGGGTAGGGCAGGCTTCTCCATCAGTGGCACTTTGGCCAGTTCAGCATTAGCTGGTGACCAGGAAGAATTCCTTGAGTTTAGGATCTCAAGGAACCAGGTCTCTTATGTCACTGCTCCCACCCAAACAAGGCTACTCTTTAGTAAAACAGATTAGGTTTGGTGACTAGTCCCATCTCCTCAGCAAATCTTGTCTACTATGGGGTTTCCTTCACCTGGAGAAATCTCTGGAGATGTTAAGCCCTGACTTGCTCAATGTGGGCCAGGTTTTCTTGTCTGCTTTGGGGCGTCCTAGCAAACTCATTCTCTAGAGCTTGATTTTGGCTGGATGGCCCTGTGACTGTGACCCCTCTTGTCACCGTACCTCCTCTAGTGATGATCTTGGAGAAAGCATAGCCTTCTCAAGACTTTCTCTCTGACTGTAGTGACAGACACTTAGGATGTCAGCACTAAAAACCAGGTTCTCAACAGTATATGCAGGCTACCACATGAACATACTTGACCAAAGAGTTAAGCCCCTTCTTTCCATGGACTGTAAAAGGAACGAGGGTTTCAAAATGCTGGATGGCAACTGATACCCATATCACCACTGCAACTCAAACTGAGGAACTATTGCTGTTGCCATGACTAAGTACCATATCTGCAGGAAACTCCTGAGTCAAATCTTCCTGTCCCTTCGACTATTTCTCTTCTTTTTTTTTATTTTTTTTTTATTATAATTATTTTTTATTTTTTAACCTTGGTTCTTACACAAACTGTAACAAGTGCTCTTGACACTATAGGGTACTGGCAAGCATAAACAAAACTCTGACAAATTTGCCTGCTCTGAAATTTGCCTTTACTGAACAGTGGCTAAACTTTTTTCTTTCTTAGATGGATGTATCTTTCCATGGCCTCTTTAAAATATCATTCAGCACTTTTTTTTATCCTTATCATTTTTAGGACCTTCAAATAAAGCTTTTTACTTGAAAGATAAAAAACCTACTTTCATGGCATCATAAGGACTAGAACAGTCCTTTTAAATGCATCTTTTGTTTGCATTCAGAAATGAAAATGAGGGATAAATGTTACTTTACAATGTAAAAAAGAAACCAACCCAAAATTATGACCTCACACCCAGGACTTTGACCAATACTCTAAGAAAAAACTGAAATCCTTTATTCCCTTTGCTTTCTCTGCCTGTTCTAGCACTGCAGGAGCACAGTGTTAGTTCAGGTGCTTTCAGTGCACCTACTTCCTGAGAACGTCAGCACCTCTCCCTGAATACTCACGCTATCAAATGCAAACTCCCCCAGGGGATATGTGCTCACGGCTTAGTTTTGATTCTTTGTGAGTTAAAGCACAAGCCTCCCTCTGTATTCATTTGCTTTCCCCTTTCTTCATCCCTCTCTGCCTGTTGAATAAAACACGAGAGAACGATCCCAGAGGAGCCGTGGGTGAAGGAATGGCACTGGAATAGATTCGCTTCTGTCTCTGATGCTATGGCGTGGACTTTTCCTCCCATTAGACAGAGAAACTGGCAGAGTGTCAGGGACTGACAGGATACCGTTTCCATTTGTTAAGTGTGAGACATCTTTCTCCACTACAGGGTGGGGTCACATTGCTGGAGCAATAGGACAAAATTGCATGCCTTTTCTTCCATTCTCCTACCTAAACTGCAGCTGCATTTGGAGTTCCTCAGGCTCTTCTTGGGCTATGAGTCAGTCTTAGCCTTCCTAGAGCCACCAGTTTTTTCCACTGACTCACCCCAAAGCTCTCAAACCCCACAATAATTTAACCCTGAAAGACTGAGTGCTCAGGACACTGTCAGTTTTAGGACTGCTTCTCAAGAACCAGTCAAGCAAACAATTTGTGAATCTTCCCCAAGCATCTTTCAGAGGAGAGAGACCGATTAAGCCAAGAAACAAAGGAATGAGATATAACAGTAGGAATACTGAGCTGGGGCAGGCTGGTGGGAAAGTGAATGTCATGCACCTGCTCAGCAGCCTGCATGAGTCAAGAGAAGATCTTGTGCTGATAACAGTGGACTGACTTCCCTTTTCATGGGTGATGGATGAAGAAGAATAACAAGCCACACCAACAGTAAGCACAAATAAGAATTACCATAGGAGCCTTCAGTACAAAAAAAAAAAAAAAACCTGCAGAGAAGCATGACAGACTCTTAGTTGTGTAGAAACTATTTCCCTGACCATGCAGGGGTACACATACTGGAGAACAACACACAGCTCTGCTGCACCCCAGTTCAAGTGCAAGCAGGCTGGTACTATCTATTGAAAACTAAGACAAAGTCTTCTCATGCAGGCAGGTTGTTGCCACCCATATCACCCCTCTGTCTACTGAAGTGTTTTGGATCCTTCTGTCTGAGGGCAATACTGAGAAGTGCGTCCTTGCCCCTGGTTTGCTGCTTAGCAAAGGATCAGGATGGAATGTGAAGTGCCACTTGGAGATATGATAAAAGCCAGTGGTATAGTTTCTCAAATATAGGGAGTGAGTTACCCAAGAGGGTAAGCCAGATTAGGTAGAGGTTCTTTGCTTCTGACAGAAAGTGCATTGCAGTGAAAGGACTAGAGGGTGAGTGTACAGGATTTTTCTGCAGGAACAATGGGGTTGTTTCGGGTGAAAAATCAGGGCACTCTCAACTAAATTTGAAATATTTCAGATCTCAAGTACTTCATCTGACTTCCATTTCCATCTTCCTCTGTGAACTGAGGTCCCTGTTTGGGACTGCCTCTCCCAGGCTGAGTTGGTGAAGTATACTGTGAGAAATGCTGGCTGAGGTGAGAACCCAGCCAATATCCTGTATCTCCCTATTGTGTCCAGGGAACAGAGGACATCTAAATCACACTACCTGTGCAAACTGGTGGCCTCTGACTCCTTTCAAAGTGAGTTTTTCAGCTGAAGACCCTTTACTTTGATACATTAGATTTCTCAACAATGGAGAGATGGCCTTTCGGGGAAAAAACAAATGCTTTTGGTTAGAATGTTAACAAAAATCTCCATAGATTGAAAACCACTAACACAAAAGAAATTCTGCCTTTCCCAGCTGCTACTACAGAATATAAGGAAGGCAGCAGTAAGTCACACCTGTGGTCTGACTCTCCCAGTCTCTGATGGGGACAATAGGAGGTCCGATATTTAGAGAAAGCATGTGAACTTGGCCACTGTCTGAGTGGCACAGAATCCCAGCAGGAATATTGGTGGTTGAAATCAGGGCCAAAGCCACTTGGAAAGGGAGGAGAAAACTGGAGAGTAATGGACAGAAAGTAAAAACTGTTTGGTATTGTTTGAGACAGCCACAAACTTCCACCTCCGTTACCAGCACATTCCTCAGTGCAAAGCCAACCCACAAATAGCAACACTGCCATGCTGCTACCAGTAAGGGAAACCTCAGTGTGGGATAAAACCTTCTGCAGAATTTATACATATGCCTTTTGATTGAGCTGAGGCCATCACTGCATCTTAGACCTGCTACAAGTGCACACCTTGTCCTTGTGTGGGCTATGAGCATCAGTCCTCATTGTGCCCAGAACCATTTGGCAGGATGCAAAAATGTGAATATCTCTCTGATATTTTGGGGGCATGATGACTTTGGACATGTCACATTGTTACTAGAAAGCTCATGACAACTTTAAACAACAGGGAAGAATCTTTTTGCATTTACCCTTTGCTCTGTCTCTTGCTTCAGATCCTGATGAATCCAGAGTCCTTGCTGACTCCAGACTTTCACAAACTACTGTATGTCTGCACTGCTGTTGACAGCCTGGTTTTGGCAGACCAGCCTGACTCAATTTACAAGTTAGATGCTTTTTATAGACATGTGGATGAGTAGGCTGGTGCCTCTGGAAAGAGATTTCACATGTGTGGGAGAAGGGTTGGGCATGAGGCGTGTGTGGGCACACGGAGACCTTTGGAGTCTCTGGTTTATGGCAGTGAGATTTCACGTACATGTGGGTAGTGGCTGTGATGATCACATGGGGTACAGCAAGGTTGTAAAAGCAGCAGATCAATGTCAACCAAAAGGAGAGTGTAGACCAGCCTGAGGGGCTACAACTGAAAATAAGTTGAAGTAAATAGAAGATTTTGTCTGGTTCTTGTGAAGCATTTCCTGGTGGAGTGGACTCCAAGAGATGAGTGGAACTGCCTTCCCAAGGGAGAGGGGAAACACCAGCATGGGAAAAATGCCTTATGGGATCTGACAAATTCCTCAAGAATCCACCCCTGGTGATGAACCTCCACTGACCAAGAGATGCAGAGGGGAGTCACAAAAGATGACACATAAGGGTTTTCCAGCTCTCATGCTCATGATTCATGTGAGAGCGGGGAAATATCAGAACTCCTAGGGCAGACAGTGAGAAACTGGAATTTTCTCCAGAAGAAACCACCCTCGAGCGCTCAGCCATGTGACAACATCAACTGAAACTCCAGTGCTCGCTTGGTAGTCAGAAAGGGAAGAGACAGCTGCCTGGAGCCTGGCAGGCAGCCAGCAGCCACTGCTGGAGGAAAACACTATCACTCCTCACTCTAGGCACACCAAGGAAGGGCTGGGACTGATGGGCAGCTAGTAAGAGGGAGGGGTGGGGAAGGGGACCCCAGAGCTAATGGAGGCACAGAAGTGTTCCTCTGCACATCCAGAGGGGTGATCTCACCCCTTGGAGCACTGCTGGGTGGTCCCTGGGTTGGTTAACTAGGCACTGTAGTTGCTGGCAGGAGCTCCAACAGGTTTCTGAGATACACAAGAAACGTTTGTGGGAGGACTGACAGTCTGGGCGTTGACGTGTGGTGTGTAGGGGTGTGCATCTGCAGCTCTGTGTGGCTCCCTCTATGAATGGGAGTGCATCCGTGCGTTCCCTGTGAACTCTGTGTGTGTGTCTGTGTGTGTGCACAGCTTCTTATGGGTGCACGGATCTATCTGTGCCACACTGGCAGTGCCCACGTGGGAGAAACTATCTGACAGCTTTGACAGGAAAGCTCAGGTTACAGAGTGGTATGAGCAAAAGTACACAGGTCACTTCTGCTGGGACTTCCTGCTTTTCCTCTTTGCAACAGCCCTTAGAGGTTGAAGGACTGTGAAGTCCACATCAGCTGTGTTTTGGTTGCATTCTTGGATTAAAACTGCAGTCCTGTGGATTACATAGACAGTTTTGTCTAGATATTCCTGTTTTTCTTTTCCAAAAGAGTGTAACTCTAAAAAAGAAGTTGTATCTTATACTGTGTCTGTCTCTCAAAACTGCAAAACCTCTGAACATGCCAGTACAGACACTGAAGTCAGTGACACTCAGGCATCTAAAGAGTCTTAGCTTTTGGGTCAGTTTGCTTTCAGGGTGCCTTTGCTCCTGCAAGAAATCTTGGAAAAGACTGTGCAGGCAGGATTCAAATGCAAAACGGTGTGGAAGCTCTTTCTTTCAACCAAAGTGCATAAGTGATGAACTGGGGGAGCATGTATATAAAGCAGACACAGGGGGACGCTGTGCAGGCTGGAGCTACTCAGTGCTCTGTGCAGGATGGGATAAAGGTGGTTGTGGTGTAAAATACCTCATCTGGCTTTCAGAGGGCTCCTTACACCTGTGGTCAGTACCATATAAGTTGGCTCATGTTACATGTGGATTTGGAGGCATCAGGAGCTGCCCTGCTGAGGGCACACCATGCTGGCTGAGTTGCAGCCACTGGAGGCCAGCTAGCAGGGGGGTTGGCTCAGCTGCCTAAGGTGCCATAGCCCATGGATGTGCCCAGCTCTCCTTCAGCAATGGATCACATTCCTGGAGCTGGTCTTCAGCAATCCTCTGACCAGCCTGCTCCAGCCTCTGAGCATTTTGCCCCCTCTTGCTCCCATGGCTGTCACTATCCTTCCCAGAGGCTTTCTGGAGCCCACACAGGGGAGATATCTCTCTGGAATGAGAAGAATGCAGACAATGGACCCAGTCGTGGTGGCTGCTTTCACAACTCCCCTGTTCAGCAGACTCTGCCCTGCGAGGGCAAAAGGACAACAAAGGTCCTCACCCTGGTTTTCCTCAAATACAAACATACTGCCAGGTGGCCCCACATCACAAGTGCTAAGCCTTCAGCATGAGTCACTGTTCACCTGTGTCAGCCACTCCAGTGCTCAGAGTTCAGTGTGTTTCCTGCAGGACTGGGGATGACCTAGCCCAGATCTGTCCCCGGGCCCTCGTCATGGGTGTCTCCCCATGCCTCTGTTACAGACTGGTTTTCACAGGGTAAAGGGGAAAGATCTTAATTATGATCTTGGCAAATTTGTCACTCCCTTGGGCAATGTAGGTTCTGGAGCTGAGTTGTCCTAACCTGTCCCTCCCTTCTATGACAAGTCACGGGCTATATTTGGTCTTACCAAGAGAGCAGCTTCCATATACTCTCTGCCCTCCTGAAAACAGTTCAGGAGGAGCAGGGTGCATGAAGCTGCAAATTTGGCCATTTTCCTTTGTTCACTGTCAATGTGTTCTAGCTAAAGAGGTACTTTCCAAAACTCTCCCAGCAGTGTTTGAAGAAATCACACTCCAGATGGCAGCCCCGAGATGTGCTCCTTTGCTGCTCTCCCTGCAGTGTAATGGCAGAAAGCAGCTTAAGAGGCACTCCAGATTTCCCTCTGGGCAGTTTATACGGGGAACTGCTGCTACACCCTGTGCCATGCTGTGGGATGACTGCATGTGGACTGGCCCTGACAGAGGATCAATGCAGGCATAATTGAGATGTGCTTCAGCACTTTTGTTCACTGCCACTTGTTACACCACTATGTGTTAGGCTATGAGTTAGTTATCAATCCTGGCAGGGCCATGGACAAGAGCCTCCTTTTCTGTGAATGCTGCTCTGCCTCAGCAGAAAAGACCAATGAAGTATTAAGCATCCATCTTCAGATGTGAATATTGGAAATCCCCTTCCTTGCCCTCCCTTTTAGAGGGGTAACAGAACAGGCCTCTTACTTCTCCCTGCCTTGAAGGAAGGGAAAATAAATCTCATCTTTCAGTTTTATCTCATTAATTTTTTTGTTGGAAAACAAAGGAAGGAAAAAAATTAGGAGTGCCATGCCTTGCAGCCTGCCTTGTGTTGTGCTGGGTGACAATGCTGTCACTTCCCTATTGAAAGGTACAGGCACAGGAACCTGTTGAGATCAAATAAGGCTATTTCTTGCCTTACAGGGCACTTGAGCATCTGAGGGTGAATTCCAGCCCACCACCTCCTTTGCCATCCATGCAGCACTTAGCGAAGGGAGCACTAAGTGAGCTGGAGGTGAGCAAGGGGAGCCCTGCCATGGGAGGGGTGTCCCAGCAGCCATCTGGGGATTGGGGGATCTGTGAAGCCCCACGGGAGCCGGCAGGGCTATGGAAGCAGGCTCCCTCCCGCTTTCCCTCGCTCTGAGGAAACAGAAGAGGGAACAGGCTGAGTGCCGTGTGCGAGCCTTGTGGCTGGGAGGGTGAGGAATAGAAGGATTAGTGCTTGCAGCAAATCTCCCCAGTCTCATTACAAGCAAGGCCCTGAGGTGGGTCTTTTACCAAAAACATGCTGGCTATTATCAGCAAATCTCCCAGAACTGTTTCAAAATACAACCTCTGCTCCACCCCAGACCACCAAACAGTAATTCCTGCGTGCACTTGCATTGCTCCCACACTGCAAAATTGAAAGACCACCGGCTAGGCCAGAAGGGCCGGTTTTACAAGCCCAGGGCTCGCTGTCCTCAGCAGGGTCTCAGCAGGGCAGCACTAGCAGCCCTGCAGCTGAGGCACCCACGCCAAAACTTGGTGCTTCTCCGCAGAATCCCACTGCATTAATCCCTCCTGCCTTAGTGTGTCCCTGGGTGTGGCTGGACTGCGTAGCTGTCGGACATCTCCCCTGGGATGGCGTGTGCCCAGTGGAGATCCCCGCTGGCACGCAGGGACAGCCGGGATGGATGGCTCAGGCCGTGTGTCACGCCTTTGGGTGGTTAGTCACAGCTGGGAGAGCTGCCACAGAAGCCTACTGACAGGAATTCCTTAGGTGGGTGTGCAGGGCCTCCCGGGAAGGCGCTGCATTTCAGGGGGTGCTTCCAGGCACTGCGGTGTTAGTAAGGTACCTCAGTTTTGATCCTTTTCTGATGCTAATCCCCAAGGGAGCAAATAGAAATAAGCTGCCTTCAAGCCCTCACTCTCTCAGTGCTCCCAGTCACCAGGTGGATTGGGTGGAGGCATTTGGCTGGCTTAAACCCCAGTTATCATAGGAACAGTAGCTAAAGGGCTCCAAGTTTTCACACTCTTCATGCCCACCTCCCTTGAGTGTTTGCTCAGAAAAGAATCCTACTACATCCAGAAATGTCAAGTGGGCAGTTCCTGGGCAAATCTCCTCTCAGAGGTGCCTTGAGGTATTCAAAGCTTCTGAGTGAAAGTTGTTCTGTGGCCACAGCATTTTTTTAAAAATCAATATGATTTAATTGTTAATCATATTAAATTACAACTTCCAAAAATGCTTTTTGTCCATTCTGGTTTCTGACTGCCCTGGAAACACTCACTGCCTCACGTAGTTTCCCCACCACTCCAACACATTTATTTCTCAGTCAGGAGGCACCACTGCATGCAACAGGGCCAGAGGGGACTTAAAAATTCACAAAATCCGTCCTATTTCTAAAAAGTTAGTCAGCTCAGCTTCCAGTTCATTCATATAGTAATAATCCACAGTCCTGGCCTGAGCCCCACCCATTCCTGTCCGTACTGGGCTAAATACTGTTCAGACTCTTTCAAACCCTTGAAACTGGGCAGGGGCAGGCTGAGTTCCTGCAACAGGAACCAGTGCGGTGCCAACAAACCGACTGTGCTGCACTCCCTTTCTCAGACCTCAAAAATAGTTCAGATTTGACCGCAGGATGCAAACCATAGCAGACAGATGAAACAAGAGAAATGGTGAAGAAGAGGAGGGAAAGAAGAAAGGGGTAGTTGCATGGGAAAAGGCAGGTGAAGAGGGAAGAGTTGCCAGTCTCTGGAATCCTACACTTCCCATCAGTGTCTCTATCTCCTTGACACAACCTACCAGCAGACCATGGTGCTCCTAGCAATTCCCCCCACTCCCCCCCTTTGCCCCGCAGTGCTCCCCACTCCAGTGTCTGTGCTGCCACAGAAGGTGTAACGCGCATTTCTACCCTTCACGTGGCTTTGCCCAAGAACTGGGGTTTGGCTTCAGCCTCAGGAGCCAGAACCCCTAGGAAAAGAGAGATTGTCTCCATTATACCCCAGAGTCTGCACCTTTGGGGCTTCTCAGTCTTCACTTGGAATGATTGCTGTTGTTTTAAATTAGAGCTTGGCAAACTAATTACGGAGGGGAGAGAGACAAGCAGAAATATTTGAGCGCCAGAGAAACTGAGCCTGCAGCCCTAATTCCAGGGAGGCATTTTTCCACGTTTGTCAACAATGCTACTCCAAAAGCACAGAGCAGCTCCTGAGCGTGAGCTGGCCCAGGTTTTGCACGTGTCCTGGAGGTGAAAATAACATTGCTGCTGCCAGCACTCCAAGGCTGCAGACAGGGCACCTTGCAGCGCCCCTTTGCCCCGTAACGCAGCTGGATTGCAAAGCGAAAGATGAAAATTAAGGTGCGTGCCATGGCCAGCTCGAGTGCCAAGATGAAGAGAGGTGAAGGAGCAGAGGAGAAGGGCAGACTGGTGCTGCTAGGAGAGGGGAGCAGCCACTGAGGGAGAAAAGTTGGTGAGGATTTTCGAGAACAGCTCTTACCGTGTGGGCTGGGGCCGGTGCTGGCACCTGTGGAAGAAGGAGCGTGCTGGGCTGCAGTGCCGATGTCCTGGAGTGCGGAGCTGGAGTGAAGGGGAGTGACCTGTGGTGGTTTAAGTTTCCTCCGGTGGTGTGGGAGGGTGGTGTCTTTCCACTCTGTTTTAAAGGAGTTACTATGAATCAGACTGCCTTTAAAGAGAAGGGGAAAAAAATAAAATTAATGAGCTACGCCCTGTTTTGTTGGCAGGGTGTCAAGAGTCTCTGGGAGGAAACCAGCGATTCAAAGAAATCTGCAGGGCTGCCTCTGACTCAGTGTGCAGCACAGAGACCGCAGCCTGGAAAAACGGCTGACGCTGATCCAGCTGAGTAAGAGAGGCCCACAACAGCATCTGTTTATAAAACTGAACTTCTGGTTGTCATAAAAAAAAAAAAAAAGTATAGTTACAAATGTGGCAACAGGGCTTCAACAATAAAATCACTCAAACAAACAGTGGGTTGGCAGGGGGGATCCCGAGGCTGGGTGAGTCACCACGTCCCCTCCCCGTGCTGCATGGAGAGAAGTCGCTGAGGCTGGCAGCACGGGGGAATTCAAATCGGACCTGTGAGGTTGGCATGGACAAGACTTTGGGGAATATATCAAAGAACAGAGATGCTCAAAATGCAGCTCTGGCCTGGTGGTGACTCTGGAACAATTTGGCCAGATTGTGGTGGTTTGCTTCCACAGAGAGAGCAGGCAGGGAAGAAGAAATAAGGAGCTTGTTAGTCACAGTTTTCTGAGGTCAGCATTTCTTGCCATCTTAAAGACTTCTAAAAATAGATCCTTTACATTTGCTGAGAATTGGCTGGTGGAATTGTCTCATAGATGCTACAGGCAAGATTGAATAGGGATGTTCTTGAGATGTGGGTGAAAGGGGAAGAAGTTTGTCAGAAAGCATCCGTGTTAAAATGCGATCCGTACTGTGACAGAGTTGGCTGTCTGCTACTGCAAGGAATCAACCCTGCCTTTGCAAGGCCCAGCAAGAGACAAGCAGGTACTGACAAAATACCTGGCAAAGGCCTTTTCCACTTTAATGAGGATGACACTGGATTGCCTTTATTTGAAGAACAAAGCTGATTCTCTTTGAAATCTACACAGATTAAAAGATCTTGCTGATTTTCAGATTATTCCTTCTGTCTGTTGTTATTGATATGTGTCTGGTCTAATTTTAGACTATAGCAACCTGCTTTAAAAAAGAGCTATGGATAAAACAGCAGCAAAGATGACACATGTGGTGGGCAAAGACAATCCCATGGGAATTTTTCCACTCATGGAAAGTAAAGACAATCTTTTTTCCTCCAGGATAAAATAAGCCTAACTGTGTTTAATACCGCTGAATTAGAATGTGCTTCTTGTTGATTTATGTGAATACAATATTCAGGGAAAGGAAAGTTTATTTGCTTACCCTGCAGTAGAAGCTGGCAGTTGCATTGAGCTGCACCATCCATTTCCCCTGCGGTGTTCCCCTGGCAGAGTTATTGGAATGAGGGATGCTCAGCTCCATACAAAATACTAGTGTGAAGGCTCCCAACTGTGTTGACCAGAGTTCAGCTGTGGTGAAGTATCCTGTGCCCCAGACCTGCTCACAAGTGACCGCCCACCTGCCAGGGAGCAGCTGCCTGCAATCACAGAATTTCTTACTGGGACCCTGCAGATGGAACACCTGTATCAAAAAGACAACATGTGGGACAACAACCGTGGAGCCCCCTAAGGGGCTGGGTATGAAGTGAGACGTGGTTGGCAAAGCATTATTTGTCCAAAAAGAGCAAACTAGTTTTGTGCAAACTGCCCTCTAACCTGGGAGGCCGTGACAGGCAATGGCCAATATCAGAGGCTTCACAGGGAGGCAGAGGTGTTCTGCAGCATCAGCTTCCCCACAGGAGCATTGCTTTCTAGCTCTCCATCTGGAAGGGTTGGTGCCCAGCCAGCAGAGAGGAGAAGAGTAACCGGACAGGCCGCACAGGCTGTGACCGTGGCCCCGGAGGAGAGCTGGTACCCTGCCAACAACTGGCTTCATCCCTGCTGCCAGACCTGTCAAGCCAGAATGAGAGGGGGTAACAGCACGTGCCAAGTGAACAAGAGTGCGGATAGATGCTCCTGTTTGGGAACAATGCTGTGTGTCAGCAAGATGATGGTTTAAGGAAGAGGGTGTCCTTCTCATGCCAAGGTACAATGGGGACAGGGGAGAGTTCAGCTTCCATTTAGCATATTGGTAGCTTGTTGAGATAATTCTACTTTTCATCTGGATACTGAGAAAGGGTAGGAGTGAGAGAACTTCCTACCAGTAGCTTAAGGAAGGAGAAAGTTTCAAGTTGATAAGATTTAGCATGTTTTCTGTAGCTGTTTCTGTGGATGAAGGGTCAGCCCGATATGTCTTTGTGTGTGTGATGGAGAACCAGCTTTATCCGCTCATCCAGAGAAGAGGCTGGTATTTGTATGTTTCTGTAGCAATTTCTTCCTTTATGGTGCGTGGTTTCCACAAGGCAGGTTGTAATAAAAAACCCATGACATGAAAAGTCTCAACATGAGATCAAAAGTCTTAAGCATTCTGCAGGTTTGACACACAAAGGCTGAATTACCTAAGATTCCCATGCCATAGTTCATGGTGTCCCTTGACTTAAGCATCACTCATTTCACAGGCTTTTCTGAGTGCCTGCAGTTTGTTAATTGGAGGTGGTCAGGTCAAAGCCATGAGAATTTCAGATGTGAGAGTCTGGATTAGCATTTCCACGGGCAATGAGAGGGTGAAGCTTTCCCACGTGTGCCATGCCTTTGCTGAAGTTCTTCCCAAACAAGCAGCTTGCAGCTGTTGTAACTCTGCTTGTTTTGCCATTACCCACACATTTGCAGGCATTACTACTGTCTGTGAACAGTAGCCCTTGGCATTAGAGGTGAGTGTCCACAGTGACATTAGATAAGACAAGCATTAAGCCTCTGCAAGCCCAGATCAAAGGAGGAATAGAGGATACGACTGGGAAATGGAGTGTGGAGTTAGGAGTGGGGGAGGCATGGTCAGGCTTGGCTGGAAACAGGTCTAGAATGTATCTAGAACAGATTGTTTTTAGAGACTGGGGGTGCCAGGAGAAATAGACCATACGTGATGTCTCTGCACTTTTAGCAGATGCAAGAATCTATCCTTGGGAAAGTTCTGTAACTGAGTTTCCATGCTCTCAGCAGGAATTTAACTTTATGCTATTTGGATGTGCTTTTCTGGCTAACTATCTGCAAACACATATTGCACATTAAGCCCCCCCCCAGTCTAAACAGCATATCTCTCTACCTAAAGTGTTCCTCTCTCTTATATGTGCTATTTACTCTGTGCATCATCTTGCTGGCTGATTACAGGACAAATGGAAGTGATGTGATGTTCGCTACTTCTACACTTGTCATGACATGGGGAAGGCGGGGTTGAGCCTCAGCTGGTGTGTGGGTTTAAAGAAATAGAAACCAGCGAGTTTCATACTGCTCTGTAGTGGTGTAACTGATCTGTTTGTGTGTGTGTTGTGGGGTTATCCATGTGATACAATAATTTGCAGAGACATCAGATACATCTCAGAGACGTATGATAAACTGCATTTGTCACACCTGACTGCAGGGCTTAAAATGTGAGCAGTCATCCACTGAGGAGAGGAAAGGGTGGTGTTCCCTTATTTATAGCTTTACTCTGTTTTGAGGAAGCAGATATTGGAAGTCCCACCTCTGTGGTTTTTGTCATTTCTCTAATGTGTCTTGTCATGTTCCTGTTCCTCCAAGGACTGCTAGATGTCCAGTACTTAGGGTGGCTGACTTTGCAAGCTCAATAGTACAAGAAAAGGGTGGATTACAGTCAACATTGAACAGATGTAACTCTTCCTGTGCACAGTTTAGTTTTTGGGTTGGGTTGTTGTTTTGGTATTTGATTTTTTTGTGGTTTTTTTTTCTTGTTTTTGGTTTTGTTTTTTTTTTTGGTTGGTTTTTTGTTATTTTTTGTTTGGGTTTTGTTTGGTTTTTTGTTTGTTTTGTGGTTTTTTAGTTTTTTTTTATGTCAGGGATGATTTCCATCCTAAGTACTCTAATAACTGTATGATGAACAAAACCCACAGAAACATCTACATATGATTTTTCCAAAATCACTGAGGGCTGCCAGACTGACTGATCTTTGGAAAGCGTAAAATAGGTATTGAATAGAAAATGCACTGGGTTTATAGCATTTGTGTAGGCATGACTTGTCACAAAGCTTTAACAGGTAAAAATTGGAATAGTTCCCTCCAGGACTTCAGCTGTATGACTGGGATCTGTGACAGGATACATTTCCCACACCTCACTTATCACATCTTGAGAAGACCCAAAAGTTCCCTTTTTTCTTAACAGGAATAAAAAAAATTGACATGGACATGAGATAAGGAAATCATGCCTACCATGGTTTCATAGTGACTGGAATTTAGTTTTGTCCTCCCGTTTGGAAATGACCATAAGTTTGTTCTTATGTCAGAAAGGGAGGTATGATTCTGCTGTGCAGTGGGTAGACTTGCATCTCAGACTGTCTGACAATCACATTGTGGTTGCTGCAGAAGATTCTATGGGCTTACTTCATGGCAATCCATTTGTGACTGGTGGAGGGTTTGAACTTGTTCTCAAGGGATGGGTAGCACAAAGGTGCCTTGGCTTCCTAGGTGCTGTTGGATGAGTTGAATATGATCCTCTGGCTGAGGCTCTGAACACATGGAGGAAGCAGCATGAGCTGGCTGGAACTAGGATCAGAGACCCAAACCTGAAAGAAATAACTTTTTTTCTGTGCTCTGATGTAAAAGAAGGTGTGGTGAGAGCCATCTGAAATGTGGTTGTCTTCCCCTGATTTTATAACATCTGGAGAACTGCAGTCCCCATCTCATTTTCCTTTAACCTCCATCTTAGTCTCTTTCTTTTTTCCCTTGGAAATGGCCTAGCTTATGGTATTTGCTTATTATGTGCAAATGGTACCTCTGCTCTGGCAGACCCATCTGAGCTGTCACTTTCCACAAGAACCTCTCCCACTCCACATCAAAGGGCTGGTGGTTGGTGGTGTTCTCCACCTGCACATGAAGGCCTTTCTTATGCAGTCTGGCAAACAAAGAGGTTTTCTTTATTGCTCTCTCCTGCTCCTGGTTCATTTCTTTCTTCTGTGACTGTAGTACTGTGCACTGCACAGTACTGAGTGCTTCACCAACAGGTTTTGCCATATTAGTAGAGGCAACAAATCCTACAAGCACCAAGAAATGACTTAAGTTTACAGTGCCTTACTATTCTTTCATTCAGTGACAGCAAAGTGAATTAGCTGTTTGCCTGTCCTGCATCCTAGACTGAAACTGTGTTGATTGTCCATAGAAATGGACCTTGGCTAAGAGGCCAAGGCAAGGGCAAGGTGCCATTTGCACTGTTGTTGAGGTTTGATAATGGGACATATTTCTATTTGTCTGCTGCTCCTGTGTGCTGTATGCATGTGCTGGTTCTACTCAAGGCTTGCTGAACTTTGTTCTTATGCCAGATGTTGGTGTTCTGAGAAAGTTGTAGAATCTCCTTTTGCAGCCAGAGGTAAGGTTTGGAATGCATGTGGAGGTTTCTGTATTTGCTTCTCACTCTCCCCAATATCCTGGTTTTTTTAAAACTCAGCATGCATTTATGGAAGTAATGTTATGGTGCCACAGGCTCGACAGATTTGCAGGGAGAGGGCTAGCCTGGGAATATAGATGGCAGAGACTGGAAGGTTAATATGCCACACCTGGCATACTAACCAACCAAGCAGACAGATCACTTTCACAACTAAATGTAAAGAAAAGCACAGGGAAGGCTTCCTAGTGGTTTCCTCTACTGGTCTCCCTTTGAGGGGAAGGGTTGATGGGAGGGGGAAAAAACACCGAGCTCAATGCATCATCATCATCAAAATAGGAAAGTGTCTCTGGGATGGAAAGACAGCTAGACAGTGACAAGGTCAGGGCAGGACAGAGAGGGCTGAACACCATGGGTGGTGCTGCCAATAAGGATAACGCCTCTGAGCTCCAAGTTCCTGAACAAAGTGCAGACAGCTGGCAGGAGGCTGGGAAGTCCTCTCCTTTCTGTTGCCGTTGCATGGAACAGGGAGGGGAAAATCTCTAGATTTGCTTTTTCCTTCCCTGGCAGAGAGGAAAATTATTTCTGTGCCTGCAGAGCAATGGTTCCCTTCTGAAAGAGGAAACATCCACTCGTGTCACACTACGGGCCAGCTTCTGAGTTCATTTGCAGCAGGACAGAACCAGAACAAGTTAAATCGACTTCATGGCTGTTTTTCTGATTAATGAATCAGGGATTGATGCAGTGCCACCACGTCAAGAAAGTGGTGGTAAGGAGAGAATTTGTGACAGGGAAAACCTCTCACCACAGCACAAAGACTGGGTATTTAACTAAGCTCTCTCTCCTTCCTTGTTCCCTGCCCCCCCTTGCTGCTTGCCAGCTCTTGATTGGACTTTTGAGAAGAAACCTAAATGATATTTTGCTTCCCGTCATACATACCCGCTCCTTGTCTGTGCCTTGTGCATTCACAAACACAAAAATTTTCATGACTCCATTCCTTCTGCTTTTGTAATGTACAGTCACCGCTTGTGTGGCTCCCTCGTGCTTGAGGCAGGATATGGGCAGGAAATAATAGCACAAGATTCAAACTGGAAAAATGCAAACCTATTATCTGGGGGAAAATAAATTCAAACTTAGCTATTCAGAGGGTGTGAGCCTTTGGAACTTGCAAGAGAAACAAAGCTGGAAGGAACAGGGACAGAAGAGAGAGAGCTGGAGAAGAGCTTTCCGCATGGTAGCAGAGAACACAGATCATATCATTTAGAGCTCTTCAGATGTTGATGTCCCTCCAACAATCACAGATCTAACAGCCATATGTCCCCCCCAGATATGCCCTACCAGTGGTAATGACAGTGAAAGCTAAAGGTTTTAATTTCTGAGAGGATTCCTCTTAAATCCTACAAGGGATCTCTCTCTAGTGTAGTCACAAATGATGCTGTGGGACTAAGGAATTGCCCGGATGGTCTGTGATACTTTTCATACCAGTCAGTCAGAGGCAGTCTTGTCCCTGTGCAGCTCCATGCTGGGAATATGGGGGAGGAAATGAGACAGCAAGAGGCAGGAGAAAGGGAGCACTCATCACATTGCCAGGCTCTGAGGGTGATTAGAAAGCACAAAGTATTAAAAGCCTGGGCTTTTGGATTTCAAGTGTGCTTATTAAGGTTTTGTGAGTGTTTTGTATTGATGTTTTGTGAGTGTGAACAAAATGCAGCAAAACGCCTCATGGTCACAAAATGTTTGCTTGGATTTGACAGATGTCACAAAATGATTGCTTGGATTTGATAGGTGTGTCTGAGCACCTCCATCCCTGTGAGATATATGACAGAAAGTGAGAATTAGTGATCTGAAGCAAAGGACATAATTCAGGTAAAGAGTCCTCACGGGTGAAGAATAAACAATTTTGGAGGTGAACTGAAAAAATGCAGATTCTGAACCTGGGGCTGAAGCTTAAGTGTTGCCCTAGAGCTGTAGGTACTGTCTTGATGAGAAAAAAATATTACATCTCCTATGTTATGCAAAAGAATACTTTATAATACTCATAAAAATTGGACCAGAGGGTCAAACTGAGCTAAATGAGGCACAGGCTGAAAAACCTGCAGCAACAATTTTGTGGTGGCTAGGTTTGGAATGAATGATGAGTTTTTTGGGTCAAGTGAAACACAGAGGAACAAGGGACGGCATCATCTTCATCACTTCCAGAAGAACAGGGCGAAAGTCTTCGGAGTTCAGGGTCTGATCCTCCTCACAGTGCTGCTGTGAGTGTGTTCTGTTTCTGTAGCTAAAGAGGCAGCAAGAGACATGTTAGGAGCTTCTGTGTGGTACTTGTGTTACAACTCTTACGGCTGGCTATACTCCTTAAAATGTTTTCTACGATGGTGGGGAAAGAGGCCCTTCTGACTCAGGGACCCCTTGCAGGACAGCTGTTCCCACCAGATCACCACCAGCTCCATCTGGCTGGCTGCAGAATCCTTTTGTCTATAAGAGAACTGGTCAGGGTGTCACTGTTGGACACAGAGAAGAATGGTTGATTCAGTCACAGCACCCGAACAAGATGGTCAGAAAAGCCTTTATTATCCGAACTTTTCAGCTTTTTATAGGGTATTACACTACAGGTTTAACATGATTGGTAAAGGGAACACCACCTCTCTGTCCCATTGGTGGGACAGGAGAAAACACACTAACCACAGCTGTACAGAACTGTTTTTGGAAAATGAAATTGTTTACAAAGATAGTCCTTAAGCAAGAGATGCTCTCAAGAGACTTTCCCTTGGGAACAGATCAGCCACTGACTGAGGCTGTAACTCTCTCAGGCTCAGAAAAATCAGGTCCACAGTCAGGGTGGAGGAGAAGGGAGGTACTGATGTCTTCTGAAGTCTCCAGATGTTACAGCAAGGATGGACTCATCTTGTGTCAGGAGCAGCTCTGATCAGGCAATGAACGTTTATGGGCTGCACAGCTTGTGGAGGTTCCTTCTGCTGCCTCCTATCCTCTTGTTCCAGTCCAGTGCTGTCACCTTCATGGCTCCATGCAGAGGTGATATCCATGCCGTGGGACAAAGAGTGGGCATGGTGAAGCTCTGTAAGTTAAGAGAGGTCTTTGTGTGTCACAGCCACCAAAATAAGCGATTGCAGAGTGAAAGCAGGATGGAAACAGCGATGACAAATGGAAGCTGCAAAGTCTTTGGTAGCTGATGTGCATCTTCGTTTCTCAGAGAGATTTTATTGTTGTCTCTGCTGTCTCTTTTTGGGGAGCAGGATATGTAGCTGTGCTGGAGACAAGAATTCCACCCTTTCTCTTTGCTGGAAACTGATCCCACCCAATAGTCATCCATGGTGGTTCTCCATTGCACTCTGTCCCATCGGCAGCTGATGCTGCTCGCCAGTGTGGATCACTGGCTATGCACTGTGTCCCTCCCAAAATGCCTGAAGAGAGTTGCCAAGCTGAGCGGCTCTGAGTCAGAGATGTGTGGAGGTTTTGCTTCCCAGGAGAGCAGTCTCTGAAGGCAGGCTGCTGCTCAGCCCGTGACTTGCTGGGTACCATGCAAGCTGAGTTCTTAATACAAGAAAGGCCAGCTTGTCAGTGTAATTTAAAAATCCTTTTGCCGTCTAGGGAAATGTCAGCAGGCAGAAACAAGTAATGGGAGGGCTTGACCCAAACACAAAGAAGCTTCTGTTTTCTGCCGGTCCTGGCTGTCAGTGGTGTTAGGTTGCTCAATGCTGCTCAGAAAAGCAGCTCTGGAAATTCTCTGCCTTCCATGAAGGCTGAAGACATGTGAAGTGAAATGCCTGTGCCTGAATAAACACCTGTCATGGGAAGAGCTGGGATGCTGAAGTACAGCAGGGTGAGAACTGGCAGCAGGCCCAGACTGGGAGTTGAGGAGAATCCTCTGGCAAAGCAGACACCTTGTTTTTGATTGCTTGTTTTCCACCTTCAGGTGTAATCGATACCCAGGTGCTGGAGTGACTAAACTTGCCCACTGTTGCTGCTGCTGGTTCAGCAACTGCACCAAGCAGTGTGGAGGAATAGAGGGAGGGGATGGGTGTGAGAGAAATTCCTGTCTTGAGAACCACAGAGGCATTTTCATGCCTGGGATACTTTCCTATTTGCTTTCCCCCAAGGTGGCCCCTCTCACCTTGGAGACAGTGTGGCACCTGAAACCATGGCACATGACCATGAGGTTATTGGCAGCTGCAAAGTCAGGAGCAGAAGGCCTATTTTGCAGTTTGGAATCCTGACTAGGGGATTCTGAGGGGCTGATTGAAGAAGAGCTGAGGTATTTCAGAAGAGAACATCAGAGTGACAACGTGGCTGAGCCTGTGGTTTGGCAGAGGAGGGTGGAGGGTGTGCTGTGCTCACACTTGGCCCACTGATCTGTTTCTAAGCCATCCTACTCTTGGTGGATGGAGGCGAGGAGTTGTGGAACGGTGCAGATCTGCACCCTATCCCCCGGTGGTGAGAACAGCCCCACCCTCCTTGTGCAGTAACCCTCGTTATCCTACGAGCCCTCAGATGCCCTGAAACTCAATAACACAGACACCAATGAGTGTCTGGGTTCAGTTTCTCACATCCCTGGATTTTCTTGATTTGGCCATTAAAGCAACTACTAGGTCTGGTTATCACAAAGAGTGGCCTCTCATACCTGTTGTCTGAGCACATTGCATCTGTAAGGGCTGGTGCCAGGCACTCCTTTGCACTGGACCAGTCTCAGAGGCAAGCTCTGGCTGTGGAGAGCTCTGTAAATGGGATCATAAGTAAAATAACAAGCATCAACCTGAGCACTTCAAATAGTCAGTCTCGACAAAGAGCTGATCAGAAGGACCTCACAGGGCTCTGTGGTAGCACTAGTGTTATTCGACACACTTGTAATGGTCTGGACAGGAACATGAGCAGCAAGTTTACTGGAGTCACACAGCTATTCCAGAGAGGCAACATAAAGCTGACTGCAGAGGGCTGCAGAAAATCTCCCAGCAGTGAGTGCCTGGGCTCTCCCTGGTAGATGAAATTCAGTCGTTGCAAATGCAAGGGAGTTCCACTAGCAAGAAAACAGTCTGGCTGTACAGATGTATTGAATGCCTCTTAGTCAGCTTCTACCAGCAGAGAAAGAATTTCTTGGATTCATTGCAGACAGGCTGCTGAAAACAGTTTCTCAAGTCTCCATTGAGGTCAAAAAGCCAAAAAGAAATGTTAGGAATGAGTACAGAAGAAACAAAGAACATGATTATGCTTCTGTGTACTTCATGGTCTGCTGAAAGTCTGAAAGTTGTGAGTGCTTCTGGTTACTACACTGAAGAGCATAAAGAAACACTAGTAAGAGAAGAGAGGACATCAACAATGATCAGAAGTAGGAGATAGTTTCTGGGTAAACACAGATTGCTAATCTTGAAGAAGAGATGCCTGAAAGGGAATCACAAATGGTATGGAGAATGTCAACAAAGAACTAACATTCATGCAGTTCCATATCACAAAAACTAATGGCACCTGATAAACTGGTTAGGCAACAGGTTTAAAATAAACAAGCTATGGACTTTTCCACGTAGGCATCAAGGAATAATGGAACTCTGCCACAGACCATTGGTGGAAGGCAAGCCATGAAGGGGTTGGGCACATCTATGCAGCATAATTCATTTGGAGGTTGTCAAATGCAGCAGCACAGATGTTACCTCTGCATCAGATGTGTCCTAAATGCCAGGCTTCCGGGAGCTGAGAAGGCGGACTAGGATACAGTTTGGATTTCCTCTGTTTCTTATACTTCTTTCCTAAGTAATGGTGGCTGCAAGAGAAGAGATACTGCTTCTTCAGTCTGGGATAGCACAGGCCATCTTACATTTCTAGTAAAGCTGGTTTTTGGGGGTTTTGTTCTATGGTGATTTCCCACATTATTATTTGGCCACTGGTGAGATATTGCAGGAGAAATGGAAAGTGAACTGATGAGCTGGAAAAGAGAACAAACTTCCAGATGAAGAGCTGACATCTCTTAAGGACATTCCTAATGTTCTTTGCACTGGTGTGCACGGACATGCCATAATCCAGAAATAGGGACTTTTGAATGAAAGTAAGCAAAGACTGTGGTAATGTACTTGAAATGAAGAAAACATGTTTTTCCCTATTAGCTTTGCCAGGGCAGTAGATTTCCTTAGACATTTAGGATATAGAAGAGACATAGTCTTCCCTTGCAGTAAATGTAAGTAAATGCAAGTAAAAGATAGATCTGGCTGTCTGATCCAAACAGTCACACCTGTCCAAGCAGGAAATACCAAATTTTCTATCAACAATGAAGTCTGGATTCTGTGCATTTGCAATTGTGAGTAGTACATTTTCAGAAATAACTGAGAGTAAAATTTGTCCCCAGGGATGTTGGTCTTTCCAGCTTGCACAGATTCATCGCTTGGAGACAAATTTCAATTAAGGAGAATAATTCTGCATGGATAAGCTGAGAGGAGGTATAAGCTGTCCATAGACAATCTTTTCAGAAGAACAGATAACTAGATACAAGTCCAGGACTGTGGGGTGCTGGTAAGAGAAGCATGTTGTTTGTGGTTTAGCACAGTTTCACCCAGAAGCCATCTTAGACACAGCTTCCCTGGAGGTGTTTCACAGTTTAAGATCCTGTCACAGCTCTGGGGAAGGAGAGAATATTCTCTCTGCAAACAAAACTATGTTTTGATTTATTTGGCCTTTTCCATTTCAAATGCCTCGACTGCTGATGCCTGCCATATTGTTTAATTGATTTGACCAATTCCTCCTCAGAGACTACAGCTTTTATGATGATACACATCCTGAACTATTTCAGCTGCGGTCCTGCTTTTTTTCCCTATTCTGTTCTGCCCAGTTTCTGACTCCACCTTCTCTGCTGCCCAGCCTCCTCAGTAGACAATGTTTTTCCATTTAATTTTATAAGACTAATGAAAGGCATTTTCATCCCCTCCCTCAGGACTGGAGAAGAAAAGTCCACATCTGGAGGTCATTCACAGCTGGAAGATCTCTTCTGACCTTCATTGCTTTGAAATCCAATCCATGTAACCGTCTGTCTAAATACTCTGTTGCAGACAAGGCAGAAAGAGGCTTTGTGAGGGTAGTCTGTGAAGGAACCAGTGACCATGACATCCTTTTACAAGTGTGAGACTTCAAGACTTTCTTCTCTAAAAGGGGATTTTTATTTGGGTTTAGGGGTTTTCTTGTTTCAACGTCTCCAAATACACACTTTGGAAGCAATTAGAAAAGGGAGCTTTATTCTTCTGGAGTGTTAAACTCACCCAGCAACAGTTAAAATGAGTTGTCTGAAGCATTGTGTAGGTTCCAACATCCACAAGTGACTTTGTCCAAATGGTCCAGCCAGTGGCCTGTGGGCTGCATTTTATCTGTAGAACAGTTCACCCAGGCTTCTAGTGACTTTCACCACTGAAGAATAAAACTTAGATTTCTTGATCCTTCTTGCCCCCTTAGAGTAAATTGCTGTAATCTGACCCCTGCTTGCCAGGAAGCTGGATAATTTGGAATTCAATTTTAAATACCTCAGAACAGAGGCTTAGTTGTTATGGCTGGGTTTGCTTAGCCTGTATAGGCTTTCTTCTATGACTACATCATGGAGTGCTTTACAGTGCTTACAACCACACTCATCACTGTCGTAAATGCCCCTGTCATGACTAATAGGACAAAGATCATTGAGCTGGTGGTCTGGAACAGAGGACACAGGTGTGCCTTTTCCTTAAAGTAATTTAAAAAGAAAAAAAAAATAAAAATTAAGGCGGGTGTCCTGTTTGTTATGGCAATCTGTCTGCTTTTATGTCCTGAGAATGGCCAGCAGCTCACTGTGCCTTTCCTGTGGGAGTTTTCACCAGTAGCCTCAGGTGTTTCACCCTGCACTGGATCTCTGTGACCTGAATGGGTCCAACTACTTTAACTTCTGGCATCACACCAAGGTACTGTTCGCTTCCTTGCCTGGAAACATCTGCCTTGATGTTCCTCCTTGTATTGCAAATCTGAACAGACTAGAGAGTCTGTATTCTTCTATGTTAGCATAATTTGGGAACCATTTGTGGCTGCTTGTTGAATTTTTACTCTCAAAGTAAGTGAGCCCTGTCCTGAAAAGGATTGATGTATTGTGTATGTACATGCACTTAAGAGCTGGAAGACTATATTGTAATAGATCTATCTCAATTTTCTAATCCTCAGTCCCAGAGAGACTAAAGGCATCCATTCACCTTTTGATAGGTTAACTATTTCAGAATCTGATTTATGCTGTTCTGTTTCACGTCATACCACTACAGGCACTGTTCAGCTCGTGTGTCATAGCTCAGAGGATGGCAATAAACCGCTGAACAAGAGTGACTTAACCATGACAGATTTTATAGGTACTTGTCTGACTCAATTTATCTTTCCAGGCTGCCCCACAAATGTAATGTAATTTAATAGTCTGCACCTATCTGGGCCATATTCAGCCTACGTGCTGCCTCAGTTTGACTCCTGTATTATGTGTTTCCCTGGTAAACCTGCTGAAGGAACAAGGAGTTAATAGCTCTGGGGAATAAGTGACTATTTTTTTTTCTTTTCTCAATCTTGAATTGTTCTTTTAGTGAAACAGAACATCTGGAACATATATTTTGGGGAATATGGCTACTTGTGCCTAGAGCTAGTGTCTCTATAGCCTCATAGAGGGAAACAAATACCTTTGTAGCATTGGAATTAAATTTGCACCGGCATAAAACACAAGCACAATGCTCATTACTCTTACTGACAACTTATTCTAACAGTCTGAGGAAACAAACCCAACCACGTTGTTACTGATGATTATTACTGCTATCTGCTCTATGGCAATGCTGAGAAGCCAGGCCCCACCCAGTGTGCCAGATGCTGGTCAGAAATACAATCAGCCACCGCTACCCTTGGAAATCCATGTGATGTTGAAAGGCAGTAGTCATCACTAGCATGGCTATCGCAGAGATCTGTCTCCCTGTTTCAGACTGCGTGATTGGCCTGAGAGAAAACCATTTTCTTTTCATAGTTCTCTTCAGTTTTGATACTTTGAGGAGTATTTCTGCAAGTATGACGCTGACCTTCACACCTCAGTTATTCTGTTTCTGGTGATCACAATGCTGTCATCAGGAGCAGCAGGACTTGCCTCTGGAGGTAACCAGTCCTGTCCCACTGGGACTGTAGCCTCCTTGCCTGCTGTGGCAGCTGGATGTGGTCACTGCTGCATCTCCCACAGACTGCTCTGGGATTGTGGATCCTTAACAATTCTGGAAATCTGAGTCTTGCTCCCAGCATTGCAAGTCCTGTGCTTCCTTTTGACGGGGTGGTGAACCAAGGCAGGGCAGGGCTGGGACAGGCAGTTCTGCTGAGGAACTGAGCTTGCATACACAGTGATGAAACTTTGTCTTGGAAGGACAGAGGCAACTGGAATATGCTGCTTAAGGGAGAAGATCCAGAAGAAAGTATCTGGTGTAATGGAAGGAAAGGAAATTTTTAGTTGAATATCAGGACTGACTTTTGTTGGTCTGTAGAGTAGCTTCCCAAGGGAAACCCAGTAATGGAAGCCGATCGGTTCTGTCTCCAGTGCTGGACCGGACACAGCAGAACATACTGCAGGCCAGGAAATTAATTTGCTTTGTCTGGGATGAAGACTATGGGAGTGACGCTGCACCACAAAAACCCAGTGTAAGTGTTGCCAGTGACCTCAGGGAATACAGGCTCCTAACTAGCAGTCCGGTGCTGATTTTCCATGTCTCCTCTGCACTGGAAGGTGTTTCTTATCAGTGCTGCTGTGTCACTGGTATATCCAAACCTATGCCCTTGCATTCAATTCTACTGCTTGCTTCCTTTAGGCAGCTGTTAAGGAATGGTCCTGAGAGTTTCAGACGCACAGAGCATGAGAAGAAGAGAGCTAGATATACTCCTCACCTGCAGGGATGGGAGGTAGCACATCCCTGTTGTGCATGAGGCCTGCTAGACTGTGTTTATTTCACGGAATTATGGGGCAATTAAAGTTGGAAAAGACCTCTTAAGATCATCAAGCCCAACTGTCCAGCCAGCACCACCACCATGTTCACCACTAAACCATGTCCTCAAGCACTGTTGATTAACTGAAACTCACCCTGGCCTCTGATGTGGCAGAGACAGGCAAACGCAAAGAATTGATGCCTTTCCACCCGGTTTGGTCTTATTTCCCTTCACCTGTGCCCTCTGCTTCCCTGGGGCTACACTGCCCCATAGCCCTTACAGCAGAGGTAGGTGACTATTTTTACTCTTTTTGTGCTAATGGCTAGTCCCAGTGGATATCTGTCTCTTGCCAGATGCATCCTGGTGTCGCTGTCTTCCTAGAGCTCTTTGCAGTTCTTCCCAGTGCTCCCAAATGCTAAGGTGTGTTAGTACTGGGGTACACAGGGCAGTGGTGGGAAGGGTGGAGGCAAATAACTGTGGTTTTAAAAGTAAATAATTTATGCAACAATAACCTCTCCACCCAGGTAATCACCTTGAACAAACATTCTGCATGTCAAAGGTGTTTCTGGAGATAAGGGTTAGCACAATGAGACTCCTGCTTTCTTGGCTTTATCTAGTGCTCAGCACTCAATGCCACCTTGCTCCCTGCTGAATGCAAAGTTGTCCCTCTGAGTGCCCCAGCAGAGGTTACCAGTCAGGGGCAAGACTTCAGGGGGAAGTCTTTGCACTGACAATAACGACAGTAAGTCCAGTGTGCTAAAGAGGGCTGAACATAGCCCCCAAAACTTTGCCCATGATACAGATAGTTCTTCTTCACAGATAGTGAAGTATTTGCCTTGAGGAGAAAAGGGAAAGATATGGAGAAAAATAATTTCTGAAGGCTGGGAAATTAAGCTCATAGCTGCAAATTGTATTTGTGCTTGCAAAGCAGGCTGAGGTTTTGTTTTTGGGGTTTTTTTTATTAATCACACAAATATTGGTTGGTGGAGAGAATCTCTGTCTCCTGGCCTTCCTGACCATGGAGAGCTCAAAAAAAGAAGTGGAGTTTTCTGCTAAAGATTCAAGATTCAGCCTTGTGACCTTCCCCTGGTATTTTGACAGGCCATTACCATGTTGTGATGGTTGCCTAGCAAGGCAGTGACACTTGTGCTGAGGCACAGTGACAGCTGTGTCACACCTGCGGGCCAGTGAGGCTGAAACTCGGTAGAATTTGTTTTGCAACAGGGCAAAGCTTGCATCAGTGTATCCCTAAGTCAAGGAGAGCTGGTGCGGTGACAGGGTGACACTGTCTACGTGCTCACCTCACTTGTAGTTCCCTGGCTTGGCGGTACCAACAGCCCTGAGAACAGAAATGACAGAGCCTTGCTGCGGCCACAGAGGCAAAGAGACTGAGTGGCAGCTATTTTTGCCTTGTGATGGAATGAACAAGACCATGGCGTGTAAGAGTCCGTGGGCTGTGATGCAGAAACCTTCTTGTGGGTGGCAGGGCTAGAGGCAAATAACCAACACCAGCCCTGCTGCACAGCTGGAAAGCATGTCGAGGGTTAGACCTCAGAAAGCACCTGCCAGGGGAGATCCTCTCATGAGAAAGTGCTTCTAGTGGGGTTTCTATGGATGTCATCTTTTATCATCTCCTGAACACATTTATCAGGAAAATTTAATTTCTGCCATATTTGCGTATCACATAAATAACAGGGAGGAGGACCACAATAGTAAGGTCAGCTCAAACTGCACAGATGGATCTCTTAAGTGCATCTGAACAAAAAAAAAATGCTGTGGCTACCTTTCTATACCAGAGTGTGTATTGGGACGTGACAGGGAGATTGGAGATGGTATCCTGTCTCACAGTGCCACTATAGAGGATATGGGAATCAGAAGTCTCCAGGCTAAAAACCTCAACAGATTAGGAAAGATGTCACCCTGAAATGTATGAGGGGAATAATGAGTGGGACAAGATTTTAATTTTTTCAGTCCCACTAACTTCTGTGTCCAAGTTGAGCAGTAGAAATATAACTTGGCACCCTCTAAAGTTTTGGTCCCCTGAGAGCTCATATCAGGGATCAGTGTATTCTCCAGTTGGAACAAAGGTGTCAGATTCCTGACCCTGAACCTGAGGGTCACAGGTGAGGACAAGAGGACTTGTGCCTTGTGCTATGCTTCTAAGAGGAAGGCAAGCTGGGAAGGGCTTGCAGTACAGGCCTGGCTAGTGAGATCATGCTGCAGTACTGTCTTATATTTCCCTGTTTGAAGATCTCAAAGGATGCTCAAAACTGGAAAGGACTCAAAATATAGTTTATGTAAAAGAAAGTTAGGAACTGACTTAATCAAAGTGCACAAATATTTCACTTGAGGGATAGATTTCTAATCGTAAACAGTGCTGGCAGAAAAGGTCTTGTTGAAATCTAGGTTACACCTACACTGGTAAATAAAGTGATCCAGGGTCAGTTCTCTGAACCTGAGGGCAAGTGGCACAGCATCCACCTGAATAAAACTTCTCCCCCAAAGAAGGTAGCCTTGCCCAAATAATCTGTTAGCAACGATGCCCTTACCCATGTTGTCATAGTCAGCCCTGCTGTGAGGAGAGTACCCCCCTGCTGTTCAGAGAACACTGCCTGCCACAAGCCAAAACTTGCCACAAAGCATGTGAACAACATGGAAAATTGCCTGTCAGGGCTTGTGCATGTCTTGAACTGCTTAGATTGCTAATAGAGAAATCAGCTCACTGGCTGGCAGTGAAGACCATCTAGAAACAGGGTGTACACTCTGAACTGTGAGGCTGGTTAGCTAGTGGGACAGTTTAGGAATAGGAAATTACTTGTCATTTGAATGCTTAGATGTCACCCTAAAAAGACAGAGATTTAAGAGAAACCACAGCCCCACTGCGGACTGGAGAAATCCCGAGGGTTAATGCTGTGCCTGGGGTCAGAGCAAGTATCTGCTGTGTCCAGCTGATGCATCTGTGTCCCTGAAAGGTGTGACCACTGCAGGAAAAGTCTCTGTGAGAACCTCCAAACGATTGTAAAGAGAATCATTCTCCATCATCACTGCTAGGAGCCCTAAGCTCTGTGGAAAGCACTCCATTAAATCTGCCTCTGGGATAGGAGATTGAAGTGGCACACCCTGCATTCCCTGCTGCTCTCTTCTGTGGGAAGTCTCAGCGCCTACACACCTAGTAGCTGAGAGAGGCTCTGGGCTCAGAAAAAGAGAGAGAAGCTTTTTGGGGGTGGACATAGACATCCCAAGCCATGGCTATTTTCAAAGCAGTGGTGGAATAAGCTGGCTAAGATCCTGCAGACACCAGGTCACTTTCCATGCCTGTACATTTTGGTTATGGGCTAGTGAGCCAGGTGTCTGAGTCAGGACACCAGCAAACACCTGGGAAGGTGGAGAAGGGATAGTACAGGAATCTTCCCATTAGGAAATATGGTAAACAAAGCCAGATTGGATGTATGGCTCCTCTGACACCCCTGCCTACGCTCTCCTGAATACATGCCCAAGGCAGCAATTGGTGCTGTCTGGGACAACCTGTGCCTTACCAGATTTGATCTGCGACCCACAGGTTTTTTCTTTAGCAGCAATGAAAAGGCATCAGCAGCTCTTCTGTTCTAGAGGATCTCAAAGCTTCTTGAGGACCTCAGAAGAGCTTTTGAAACAACAGTCTCTGAATCTTCAGTGCAGAGTTTAAGCCAGCTGTAAAAATGGCTAAGAAGTTCTGTGGGGAAGTTCAGTATAGTTTCAATTTTTCATTTAAAAATTAAAAAATGCATTTTAATCTATGAAGAGAGTGGAACAGTAGATCTGCTCCAACAAAGCTGTGAAGCACACATTTAAGGTCTGTAACAGACTGTGGGTGGAAAGAAACACCAGTAAACTCAAGAATGGTTTCATCTGGGAACATAGCAAAATTGTACTTCCTGCGTCACCTTTGTACCAAACCTGGGGCATGATGATTGCAAAGGGAGCTGTTTTCCTGGTCTGCTGTGTTAGCCCTAGAGTTGTTCCAAGGCTGGAATAATAAATGTAGTACAGTAGGGTTGACTGAATTGTCCTTGGGCCAGCTGGGAATTGCTCAATAAGGTTGGACTTCAGGTGTCCCTTAGCAGAGCCCAAAGGTGTCCTTAGCATTGCAACACAGACGGATTTACCAGAAGTGGTAAAGGGCCGAGCACAGATCAGTGACCTGCTTTGAAAGGGGAGTGGCTGACCTGCGACTGCGTCCAGTCATGAACTGAAATGCTAGGGATGTTGAAAGTCGGGATTGTAGTGCATTGGTAAAGCTGTGTGAGTCTTCATGACTGATGGGAGTAATTGAGGATATTTATTTTCCAGCACTGGATGGGAGTGAAAGACCAGCTCTTCAATGTCTTGTTTTAATCCAACCATCTGAAATCTGAGTTCAAACCAAAGCAAAACAGAAAATTCTTGTTTTAAAGACAAGGAGTGGGAGAGAAGCCGCTAATCAAAATGTTCTGATAATTGAAAAATCTGTCGGTGAAAACGAATATTGGAGAGTCATGCAGAGAGCGGGAGCTGAGCCTTCCCAGTTCTTACCCAGAGCTGAAGACTGAACATGAATGATGGCAGCATGCTTAGGCAGTGTCTCTGCTCTCTCAAAGCCATCCTCTTTACCACTGACCTACCCCCTAAATCTTCACTGTGGTGTCCTCAGTGTATCTCACCTATGATTTCAGCCTGGTGGGAGCAATCCCTCTGAGCTGTGTTCCCTCCTTTTTTCTCTAGCCAGTCTCCCAGTTTCACAGCTTCTTCCAGGCTGAAGACTTTATTTTTTTAGTCCTTTGTGTTATCCAGGAAACACACCCACCTCTCTTGCTCCAGCCTCATATTCTGCCTCACTCAAAGATTCTGTAACTCGTGTGAAGGAATTTCAAGCAATGCAAACTGTGGCAATAGTTTTTTTAACCATGGAAATTAGAAAAAAATTATTGAAAAATCTTGCTAGCTCATCCAGTCCATTATTTTACATTCCAGCCTAGCCCAATTCCTGCAAGATTCTTGCCTGCAATACATTTTCCAGTGCATTATCCAGTGTGCATCCTTTGCTTCCCATGAGAAACTGTACCACAGAAGACTACTTTTCACTGTTTGAAAGAGGTTTCTGAAGTTTTCTTTCCATTCTGACTGACCTAATTTCTTTAAGTTCTGCCTGTGGTAACATGCTAGCTGGGTTCCCCTGACTTCATACTTACCTTGTTAGGTGATGGCAAATAATTCTTGTTCAGTCAAGCTGTTTAGCCACAATGCTTAATGCTTAGTTGTAAGGCTCAGCAATAATAGTCCTTTGCTACCTGGGAAGGACTAACGTTGAGATTAGCATATTAATAGATGCACAGAACACAGCAGACATTGCTGGTAGTGTTGCCTCTTTATTTTAACAGTCACTTGACACATTCCATCACAAGATCTGGCTTTGGCTGCTTTTGCCTTTGCCAGACTTGAAACCAACATCATTTTGTTGTCTCGTGTCTGCTTTAGTGGTTTTATAGAGCTCTTTTTGGTTTTGTTTTTAATTTCAGTCAAGACCACTATTTCTTGAGAACAAGGCTGGCAGGGGAATATTCTGGTTTATCCACATTTTAAAAAAAAATCCTAACTACTTTTTATTAAAAAAGAAACAAAAACCACATTTTGAGCAATGTATTGCATTAAAATAAATTACACTTTTTCTGTTTGCAACAGATCTTTTACCATCGATGACAAAGGCCCCGCAAAGTTGGCTAAATAATGAGCTTTTGAGATATTGCAGCTTGGGCCTGCTCAGAAAAAAATGATGGGGGCTAGAAAGGACAGTTGTTTATCTTTTTTTTCTTAAACTGTGAGCCTGGTGGAAAAAATAGCACGTGATTTAAGACCCAGGTTATAATGCACTTGCACAAAGGGCCCTGGCTGTGGCTGCAGGGTCACCTCGTCCTGGCCTCCCCTGGGCCAGCTGCTGTCACTGCACATGGCCCCTCCTTTCCATGGCTGGGTCACCCCAGGGAACTGATATCCTTGCCCCATGAATGCAACTGGGGTTGCCCAGGCATGCGGAAACCTGGCTATGAGGAAACAGGGAGGTGTGGGAAGAGGAGGAGAGAAAAAAGAAAAAAAAAACAAACCAAAACAACCAAAAGAATGCCAACCAAAAAAAAATACAGTAGAAAAAAGAAGACACCCTATTTCTCTGCTGGCTGTCTCCAAAATATTTTGTTTTTGTGTTTTCAGCAACTGGGGCACTCCTCTCCCTCAGGACTTGTAGGGAAGCCTGGGTTCCCCGACACTCCCCAGGCACAGCATACATGTGCTGCGTCCACCATCCACGCCATGCCCATGGCAGTGACACCATCTGCTCCCGGCACTCCCTGCTCCCACTGGACCTCCAAGGCATGGGCCAGGGCCCCAAACTGGTGTCACCATTGCCCTGGCCTGACCTGTCTCCTTCCTGGTGCACAGGAGGGTTCAGCATGCTGCCTACAGCGTGTAAAGCCATGGGAGGCATGAGCCGTGGAGATTGGATTCAACAGCAGGACTGTCGAGCCACAGCTCCAAAATGCCGTAAAGGAATGGAAAGGAATCTCTAATCCACATCAAATCTGGAGAAAAAAAAGGAGCTGCCCTCAATCCTGGGTAATTACCAGGACATCCAGAAAGATAACAGGTGCAATTGTAATAGCTAGCATGATTATTTTCAAAGCATACACTGTAACAAAACCCCTCTGCTCAGCACTGTAAGGAAAGCTGGTCTTATTATTCTCTTCAGACAGCATATTAGACCTTGACTCCTCTGATCTGTACTTGCTACCACCCCTGCTCTGTCAGGGAACCCAGCCTGAGAAACTTGCTGGTGCCTTCTGGCCACCGTGCTTGCTGCATCACTTGCCATGCTGCCTCTTTATTCATTAATCCTTCCCCTCCCAGTTTTCTCTTCCCCCTTTTTTTTCTTGTCAAAGCATGGAGTTTTTAATAGCTAAAGAACGAAAACACCTCCCACGCCTTGCCTTAAAAAAGCTAACTCTCTGTCTTACTCACTCTTTTAGATTTCCAAACCTTTCCTGCTAGCTCAGATGTTTCCTTTGAGGCACTGGTTCCTCAAATACTAGCATGTGAGTAGAACTTTAATAAACCATGTAGCTCCAATGGCCTTGAGAGGACAATCCATGTGAATAAATAAATAAATCAGATGTGGAATAGACACCATGGCATTTAGCAGAGATGGAAAAGCTTTCTGGTTTATGTTGTGATTTGATTGGGAAAAAAAAGATATTACAAGGGGCTTTATTCCAGGATGGAGCTGTATCTCCCTTGCAACAAAATTTAACAGTAGGCTTGAAGTTCTTCAGGGTGCTAAGGTCATGCTGATGCAGATGGATTGATTAGATAATCTTTGTAGGCTTCCTCTAACTCTGCTTATTCTGATTCAGCATAGTGAAATGTAGGAAAAGATAAATTAAAGCAAAGAACAATTGCTTCGGCTTTCTCATTTCCATGAGTGAAACCAAAGTGCAGTGCAATTTAACTGTATTGTTTCAATGATTTTTTTTTGTTTGTTTTAAACATATTAAACATATCTTTGACTCCAAGATCACCTGCATATGTGCGAACTACTGTTTGCACAGATTAATTTTAGGTCCTCAAATCTTGTCATTACCGAAACAGAATATCTCCTGCTGTCTTTTTGCTGACTCCAGTATCAACAAGGATCCCCTGTGCTGTAGATTTGCAGAATGACTCCAAAGACCCAGCTTTACAGTGTACAGAAACAAGGGCTATTTTGAACTATCAATCCAGCCATGGCAATGTGGAGCTTAGCACAGTTTACTCTGGTTTTGGTCTTAGGTTTGTACCCTGCACTGTGCTCCATGTTGCTGGAGTGAAATTCCTAGCAACACCCAATTAAAACAAGCACTGAATGTTTACTCCCCATCACTGCCACTGCTTTGACTGCAGTGTAAACGCACCACTAATGACTTGGCCGATGGGAGGGGAAAATTATGTGTCAGAGCCAAGTACAGAACTAGGAATTTGGGCCACCAGCCAGCTGGTTAGATCACACTGTGTGCCTCTAATGAAATGCATTGATTTGTGACTCTTACAATAACATTTTTAGGAAATCACTTCACTGGGTATTTATTTGTGTGTTGGAGCAACCTGGTCAGGTTGGAAAACTAAAGCAGACACTGCTTACAGAGCAAGAGCAAAATTTTAAGAATGAGGCTAATTAATCATTGGAATAACTTTTCTAAGGATGTGATGGGCTCTCAATCATACTCTGCTGCACAGTCAATACGAGTTAGTTGTATAAAATATGTGCTGGTAGGAGTGCTGTGTGTCACTAGAAATGATTATCTAAAGTTCTTTGGGTTCTGTTACATCTGAGAGGAGACTATGTTGTTGCAATGGTTCTTCCTGCTGATGAAAAACCCTATGAGCCTGTGGTAGTCATTGAGTCTGTGTGTTTGTGATTCTGAGTAGTAACAGACTGAGATCTCGTCAGTGGTAGATTTAAAAGTAGCAACAATTTTCATAGAGAGGACTACCAAATTACAAAGGCTCATTCTGCAGAAGTGGACGCCCTGCCAAACTAGCGGCTGATATAACTTACTGTGATGATTTAGCGAGCTCAGAAAGAATTAAACCATCAGTAAAGTGACAGACTTGGTACATTTCAAAGCATCCGGTCAGATCTCATGGAATTTCTTGGCTACTACGTGTTCAGTCAGACAGAAAGACATGGGGGCAAATCCATGATCACCTTGTAGTATTTCACTGGACACCTCAGAAAAGCAGATGGGAGTAGTGAGCAGTGGATGAGGTAAGCATTTATCTACTTGGAGTTTTGTACAGACCCTTTTCTGGACTGGCACCTCTTTAATATCCTTATAGATCTATGTATAAATGTGTGGTTTTCTTATCTGTCTACAGTTTATGGTTAGCTAAATTAGATAAATGCTATTTTTTTTCTGTGTGCTCAGGTGAATACATCCAGAGTTTAAATACTCTGAAAAGCAACCCCCTAGCCTTATATATAATATATAGTCTTATATTTCCTATCCAGAAATTGAGACACCTAGAATCTTTAGTGAGTCCTCAAAGTCTTTGTTGCTGCATCTGATTTTTTTCCTTTTCATGACTGCTTTCTGCATCTTTTTTGAGTGGCTGACAAACATAAAGATTAGAAAAATAATCCAGCCAACTAAGACTTGTTTCAAGAAAAAAAGCAGTAGAAAGAAAAAGTAGTTAGGTCCAAACTGACTGACTTGTTTGTCCATCTTTAAGATGCATTTACTTAATCCAGTTCAATCTTTATTTCTGCCACGGTCTCAGTGTCTAGCAATGTAAGCTGATCATCTTTGAAAACAGAATTCACCTTTAAATGTGCTTAGACTAGAAAAAAACGCCTGGTGAGGTCATTTTCAGAGCAAGAGTTAATGCATCATGCAAACAGCTAAATAAAGGTTACAATCTGAGTGGAATTATTCAGAGCTCAGGGAGAAATCTGGCATTTGCAGTCTGTCACTGGGTTTGAGAAGTCTGGCTCTCTCCATGTCACTGTCACTCAGGAGACATCCTGCTTTCTGCGTGGCAGTAAGGGAGGGGACTGCGGCTCGGAATGGTGTTCCTGTAAAAACAGCAAAAACAGGAGCGGTGGGAAGTGTCATGTGCAAGGAATGTGTGGAATGAGGGGTGAGTATGAGCCTGTCTTTGTCCAGTTTTCACAGAGTGACTCTATGGGTGTAAATAGCCAGCCTTCCTCCTCTCCTTTCCTCTTCAGGTCAGCTGAAGAACCAATGTCAGGACAGCAAATGGTCCCTGATATTCCTGGAAGATCGCTGCATGGGGGGCTATGGGGAGTCGTGTGCCTCTTGAGACCTACCAGTTAATTATTGCAAGATTAGGGCCCTGTCTGGCAAGGTCTCCTTGACCTTCTTTTCCACCAACATCCCTGGGAGATGAGTTTGTCACTTTGGGGCAGGATACACCCAAGCTGGGGTGTAGATGGTGATAGAGCCAGGATGAAAATGCATCACTTGTCAACGCCCAGTTTTTTTTAGATCTGGCAATCTCCACAGTGGTGCTGTGCAAAGACTTTGGGGGGTTTTGCATTTTGTTTCCTTGTTTTGTTTCTATAAGTCAAGCATTTGGCTGATTGCACAGGAAATCAACTGCTATGGACATTCACTTCAATGGGCGAATTTTAAACGAGCCACCAGGGACTGGCTGCTGCTGAGTTCAAAGAGAAAGAGACATCCAAAAACTCTAGCCAAGCCAAATTATGGTGGGAAATATCAGATACAAATACAAAGAGGAGAAAACTGGAGGCACAGCAGGGTGAAAGACAGATACAGCTTGATTTTTGTGTCTATATTAGGTCAGATTGAGGTGAGGTTAATATAGAAAATTTAAAAAAAACAGCCAACCAACTAAAATCCAAATCAAAACCAGATAAAATCTCCATAATTTTGTGAAGGAGAGTTTGTTGAACATTAGGAAACATATTCTGTTGTTGGTGTTCTATGAGTTGTGTGCAATAATCTTGGGAAATTTAATGTGATACTTGACAAAATATTGTGAAAAGTGTTAGGAAGAATAGTGGTATGCAGGGCAGAAGGTGAGCAAAAGCTAAGCTCCTGCAATCATTCCTTTTTTCTCCTTTTCCCAGTGATTTCAAGAGTTCCCAGGCTCAGATAACTCCAAGAGACAGACCCAAACCCCACTTCAGAGTCAAGGTAAAGAGTTTGTGCTCATAAAAATGTAAAAAAAAAAAAAAAAGGAGGGGAGGAGGAATTTCAAGGGACGGAATAGAAGTCTAAACTTCAGTGTTGCTTCCCCCCAGCATACATGTGAGCAGCAGACTCCTGAAAAGAAGACTAGAGAAAGATTGCCATCTTCTGGAAGGATAAATATCTGCCATTATTCAGAATACTAAATATGCTATAAGCATATATTTTTTTAACCATAGCATATTTCTGATAAATTTATTTCCCAGCATGAATTCTTATCTATATAAAACTAATTCAGTTTAACTTCATCAATGTCTATGCCATGAACCCAGCTTTAGAAACTGATACAGAATCTTGGGTTTTAATGATATTCTAACCGAGCTTAAAATGAGGAAGGTGTTAAGGATTATCAGTAGAGATGGACTTTATCTATTCCTGAGATTGTAAATCAGGCTTTTTTCTTTCTTCTTTTTTTTTTTTTAGCCGAGCATTTAGAACTTAAATTTAAGGTGTCCAGGTGTGGACAGACTGAAGAAAAGAAAGAAAAAACAAATCACTCTCCTTTTAAAAGGCATCAGCTGTTGTTCTACCTACTTCAGTAAATTAAGTACATCTGTTCCAAACAGAACCTTCTTGTTAATCGAAAACCTGCAGGCAGTCCATGGGGCACAGGGACATTTAGCATTGCTTTCAGTTAGTCCGTCTTAGGAATGCTTATCTATATTAGAGGAGTTTATGCAGCGACTGGGATTAAAATAACCACAGAGCTGCTGCCCATTCTGCTCAGGGCAGGAAGGGTCAGGAGCACGGGACAGCACAGCCCATGTACTGGACCGTGAACTTCTCCGTCTGCTGCCCGTGCTGTGTGAGGCTGTCACAGGCTGTGCTGTCACCCAGAGCTGTTCCTGCACTGCACCCTGGGCTCTCATGTTGGACATGGGGGATGAGAATGGATGGACCACTGGCTTCCTGTGTCTTGGCAGAGCAGCATGCAGGGAATCTGCCTCCTTCCCTCCCGGTGGTGGTATGAGCTTCACCCTCTTGGCACAGGGCAAAGTGCTTGTGGGGAAGACAGGATGTGTCTTCCTTTGGGATGTTCCCCTCCCTTGCAGCTTGGTTCAGTGGAGCTCTGCTCCATGGCATCTAGTATGTTCTCATGAGAGGTGAAGTTGCTCTTACTTCTCATGGGTTTGGTGGCAAACAGGTATTTTGAGAGCCTTTAAACTTTCAGGACAAGAGCTCAGACTCCGTGTGAATGTGAATCTGTCTCTTCTTACTAAGTTCCCAAATTCATCTAAGGTGAACCAGCTGGGATTTGCAGTGACCTTCACATTTTGGTAAAAGCTGCCACTACAATCTTGGCACTGACAATCTACCTCATTCTCCTATGTTTTGACTATTGGCTTGACTTGTTGCTGTTTCAAATAGCTCCTTTGTGGTAATGATGCCATGGTGTCAGTCTGCCACTCAGCAGCTCTTCAGCTAAGGGGCTCCTTTTGGCATCAAAATTTCCAGTGCCCGTGGGGAGACCTGCACTGGTATCTCTTCAGGGACTGAAATCTTCAGTCCTCAGAGCAGATGCAGTTGAAGAAACTTTCTTCTTTCAAAATTTTTTTTATTTTTTTATTCTGCCCTTTCTGCAACTATCAGGTGTGGCCAGGAAGATACCCTAGGGCTGGGATGCTTTTGGTCTTTACCATTCTGCTGAGACAGTGCACAGAGCAAGGGATGACCTGATGCCAAGGGGGCTGGCAGTTTCCAAGCTAAGGTCACTCCTCCCCTGTAGCATTGGCCAAAGCTGCCATCTTCCTCCATACAAGCTCCCAAAGAACTACCACAGGGGGATGGCTGGAATCTTTTAGTGTTTTAAAGAAACTTTCTACTCAGTTAATAGAGGTCACTCTTCTGCACTTAATCCCAACCCACAGCACCAATCACTTCCCATATAATCTCCCAGAACAGCTGTGCTGTGATTGCATTGTGGATTACAAAATGACCATTTTCCACAAAACAGCTGCTGATCAGAAGGATAGCATTTAATAATCACTGGCGAAGCGAAGGAGGAGGGGACCAGACAAAGGAGGAAGGGATTTTGCAGCAATTTGGTTTCTTGGAGGATATAGAGATGAACAAAACAGCAGACAAAGTGTGAGTCCCACTTCTGTGCTGTTCATCCAAATTACCAGGACTTCAAAGACTTGCTGCTAAGGTAAATTCAACTATCATTCCTTTTGGGGCTATCTAGATATTATGGTTGGCTATTATCAGTGAGTGCTTGGCTTTTGTAAAGGGAAGCTTTTCTAACAATGTTTTCAGGAAGTAGTTCAGATTTGCTTCTCATTCCATATGTCTTCTGCATCCTTGATCCACTTCCTACTCTGACTCATTTGTTTCTTGCATTTTTTATGTCTTTTCCTTAACACTCTTCCTGAAATTATACGGCCTTTCAACTGCTGTCATAAATCAACTGGAGAGAATTTTTTTCCCACTATTGAAGATTTAAATTAGAAAGATGATTTTTGTAAATATTGTGAGTGGAATTTTTCGTTAAATTAAAGCATTAGCAACCCAAAACCTGATGACAGAAAATCTTATAATTAAGCATTGATGAAAAACTCAAAAATTTTGTGTGCTGAAGTTTTCAATTTTCAGGTGAAAAATTATGTATTTGAGAAGAGCAATTTTGTCTGTAATTTCCTTTTCAGTCATAAGCCAAAATTTCCACCAAAAAAACTTTCAGTGAGAAGTGTGCCACTAATCTTAGCCAGAAACTCTTCCTAGCAGGTGTCTACTCTGTGAAAATGGTGCTATTCAACATACCTTCATATCATGAAAGTCATTAGTTATGGCATCACTGAGTCATTACCATCTACATGGTGCAGAAAGAAATGTCCTAGTGAAGAGACAAAAGAAGCCAGAGTATGAAACAATACAGGAAAATTTCAGGAACCTAGTATTTTCTTGCTTTCAATGAGGGTTTTCAGGGTCAGGCACTGCTTTCTCAGTGTGATGAGATGCTAATAAGGTCGTGCTTTTCAAGAGGAGCTTCAGCACCTTCTTTGTTGACCATGTTTCCAAGCTTGCTGGTAAGCAGCAAAAATGATTCTAACTGCACCACTTTTATCTGTGGTGCAGTCACAAACAATGCAGAGCTGGGTCTTGTATTGTTTATTTATAGTGATGTCCACAGAATGCTGGGTCTTTCTCACGCCTTCAGCGCTGGGTGAGTCAGCCGGAGTTAAGTGAAGACGACCAGCAGTAGGCAGCGTCTGTGCAAACGGAATCTATTCAGGGGTAAATAGATTTTCAGAGTCATAAATAGGAAAGGGTGGGAGTATCTGGATGATGTTGTGCCAAACCTAAGGGAGTGCCACGTGGGAAGAGACATGCATTGATTACATGAAAGTTGATGTGTGGGTAGATGACATCTAATCAATCTATGGAGTGATATTTTGGGGTTCACAGGAGTCAGAGCAGGGTTTTGCAGGAACCCTAAAGTCTTTGTCTTCCCTCTGAGTGAGAAAGTCTTTGGTTCACAAACTGCTTTCTCAATTACTTTTAATGATGAGATGAAATCACTAAGGATGTGGCAACATTCACTCCTATAAGAAACAAAACCTTTGTCACTTTGTGTGAAAGCAGAGACGCTGCCATCCCACCACCCTACCAAGTTTCTGATGTGCAGATGAGAGCTCAGGTGGAAGGAAGGTGCTGCTCTGTGGCTTGTACTTAAGATGCCAGGTCTGGACAGCTGGGTGTCCTCTCTGAGCCGGTCACTGCTTTGATGTGTGACCTTCAGCAATATAGGAACATTTTCCTGCCTTTCCCCACTGAGAAATCACTATACTCTCTACCTCCCTATGTACAGTAACGAGATGCTTGAAAAAATGTTTTGGGACACTTGGCAGCAAAATTTCTCATTTAGTTGGAGAGAGCATTCATTGTATTTCATGTAAAGGCAACACATGGTATTCAGAGAAGTTGGTTAACAGTTTCTCCCTTTCATCTCTGAGATGGATAAATGTGATGTTCCTTTCATTTTGCTCATGTGCTCAGACACTTCAATGCACTCAGCCCTGCTATGTCACCCTCTCTTCCCCAGTACAGATATTCAGCATACTTTGAAATGGTTGAAGCTGACCTATTGGTCCACTGCCCTGGCTTTCAAGAAATGGTTCTTCCATGCTGGGTGAGCTGTTGGGATGTTGTGAGGAGGGCAGAGTGCTCATAACCCCTCCCCACAGATGCATGCTGGGAAAAGGTGGGATTCATAAGGCTGTGTGGGACAAGTGGCCGGTGTGACGGTCTCTCCTGTCTGTGTGTTGTAGATGGAGCTGCTGAAGGGACTGCCGTTGCGCCGTACTTTCCTGGCTGTCATCCTGAACCTGCTGGCCCTCACCCTCTCCACCACTGCCTTGCTGGGCAGCTACTGGTGCACTGGGACCCAGAAAGTACCCAAGCCTTTGTGTGGGAAGAACAAAGCCTCCCAGTGCGTGGGTGTCCCCATGCCATCTGATGAAGATACGAGCAATGTTTCGTCTGAGGACACAGTGCACTACAGCTGGGAGACTGGAGATGACCGCTTTGCCTTCAGATACTTCCACACAGGGATGTGGCTTTCCTGTGAAGAGAGCATGGAAGGGCCAGGTAATGTGTTGCCCAGGCGGCCACAACTTATTGTCTTGTATTTACTCCACAGAAGTTTGAAACTGAAAGGTGGGAGGCTGAGAACACCTAGGAGAAAAGTCTTCTTCCTTTTCCTAGATGGTATCAGCCATATGCACTGGTGTGGTTAATATATTTCTGATCTCCACTAGAATGTTCACAGAGCAGGGAAATGGATGGAGGATGGTTGACTCTAGTGTGCCCTTTGGTCTGAAATAGGGGCTGTGAAGTGCAAGTGATAGTGGTGATGGCAGTGACTTTATGATGGCACTATTCATCCTGATGGGAACTTCCATGAGCCCCCTTTCCCTTTCCCTTTCCCTTTCCCTTTCCCTTTCCCTTTCCCTTTCCCTTTCCCTTTCCCTTTCCCTTTCCCTTTCCCTTTCCCTTTCCCCATATCTCCATTCCTATACACAGCTTACTTCATGCTCCTCAGGGTAAATTTGTGTGTGTCCTCTCAGAAATTTAAGTACAGTGATTTTATGTAGATGTTAATTTTTAGCTATCATGATGAGGACAAACAATAGTTGGTTTTCTTAAATCACCAAACAGAGTAGTTTTGTGTTATTAAACAGAGACTGGGCTTTTCTTAAAAAAAAAAAAAAAATAAAACAGAGAAAGAGATTTACTACCTTACAGATTAAGAGAAAACCTCACAGAGAGAACCTGAGGGATCTGAACCCAAAGGAACTAAAGCTAGGAGGCAAATTCACCTGAGGATTAGAGCTGAAATATGTAATTTTTCTTGGTTTTTGTGATATTGTGACAGGTTTCATTTGTGATTTTTGACCATGTGGGACTGGCACTGTAAATCCTGAAGTGCCAGGGACTGGTTGTGCAACCTGTATTAGAATCCTTTAGTGCTTCCCTTTACCCTTGCCTTGTTGCTGCCCAGACCTGTTTAAATCCTTCTGCTGGAACCTGTGCCAGGTCAGCACAGGTGGGTGCTCTGCAGTGCTCAGATGCCCTTTACTGCTTGGCACACCCATCAAGGATCAGGACTAATCCAGAAGGTGGCCAACACAGAGATTTGTATCTAAAGGTAGAGTGATGAAAGTCACTTGCATCAGGGCCATTCCCCTAAGGCCACCACCCTCTCTTCAGCTCTGCCCAGGTGCAAACATCTCACCTTCTTTAACCAAGCCATCCTTCCACTATAGTATTTTTCATCTCTGTTGCTGTCAGAGTTTGAAAATAAATAACTGGTGAAGAAAGGCAGACAGAAGGAGAGGTTGGAGCAGAAGGGAATGCTTGAAACTCTCATGTCCTAACAAGTGGGTTGCTTTTTGTTATGAGCATTTCCAGACGGGCTGTGGAAGATGTGTTTATTTAGGACTGGTTTGGGTTGGCTTGTGTTTCCATGATGCTTGTGGGAATGAAACTACATCCCTTGACTGATTTATCTAAACGACTTTTCTGTCCACTGGGCAGTCCTGGAATAACCCCAGTGCCTGAAGGAACACAGAAAGTATGTAACATCTGGATTGCAGCAGAACACGGGGCAGAAGTACAGTCAGTCTGTGTCTCCTGCTTCCTGTAAATCAAGCACAACACACCCACTACTGTGCATCTTTGAAGCAACTGCATAGACAATAAAAACAACAAAAGAGGGACTACTCTGAACAAAAGGAGTTTGAGTTGAGCTGGAGAAAGGATTTCATTATTCAGACTAATCTCAGGATCGGTTTAGATGAGCCATTACTGAATATCCTCATTAATGCTCTAGGTGAAGTAGCAAATTGCAAGTTAATGAGAACCGCAGATGGCACTAAACTGGGTATCATCCTGAGAGCTGTGGATGACAGAAGTAACACCGGAGATTTGAAAAGATTAGAACTGGGGATAGAAATTAAGAAAATGAGATTCTTGCATGAAGCGGAAATGTCTGGGAGAAAATACTGTGCCAAGTGGAGGAGAGGACCCTCAAACGCACTAATGCAGTATGTAGGGAAAGAAACATACAGATAATAATGATGGACCCTAAGCTGAGACAGTTTGTGCCTGGCCAACATAAAAAGCCAAAGCAAATATTAATACAATTTGTTGAAATAACATGCCTGAAATGTGAGGACCAAGGACCATATTTCTGTATGAGTCTCTGCCACAGAAGGGGGACTTGAATCTCTCTCACAAAGTATTTCACTTGTGAAGTTCTTTTTTTTTGCTTTCTTCTTTGAGAAGCAGTGCTAGAAATGCTCTTCTGAGATTAGGGTGTGTGGGAATTCAGCAGAAGTGGTGGATCTGCAATCTGTTACAAGCTACACCCTTAATAGATCTGATCATCAGTAATGTTCTGAATGAGTAGCAACAGATTTTTATATTCAGCAGAGGCTAGTAAGATTTATGAATTGCTGAAGCTTTTTTTCTGAAAAGGCCATTTCTAGTTTTGCAGGCAAATGTTGCCTTCTTATCCTTTATTTCAGTGAAGGTCTGTAAAGATAGAAAAAGACCAGAGGTGAGAAGGTCTGATGGGCTGAAGATTCAGGGATGACTGGAAGTACGCACTGAAAGGAGAGTGAGATGAAGATATTTTCTTTTCCCCTATGTTCCCTGCATTGTTTTATATACTAAAAGCTTTGGTTTTGTGTTTCAGAAGAGAAATGCCGCAGCTTTATTGAGCTTTCACCACCAGCAGAGAGAGGTAAGAGCAAATCCCTGTATTCCACTGTAGCTGTACAGTGCATCTCTTTGGGGCAGGGGGCATGCCACATTTTGCCTGTGTGGGGACAGCAAGGTGAGTCCCCAAAGAGCCAGGCATGAAATCCTGTCTTTGTGGTGACTAAAGGAACAAAGGTTTCCTCCCAGATGTTCACTGTTATTTGTGAAGTCAGTGCTAGAAATCTATATTCCCTTCAGTATGAAGTGGGATGTAATAAGTTGCCTGGTCTGGGATTGTCATCTTGCTGTAGTAAAGGGGAAGAGGATGGATGTAGCCTCAGGGCAATCCCTCCCACACAGTTAACACCATGTTAACTCGGTGCTTCATTTCTGGGGTCTAATACAATGAATCTGGAAGCTGAATCACCTCTTTGTGGGAAGTGAACAGGACATTTGAAAGTTATGCTTTCAAGGTGAAGTCCCTGCCTCATTAAATACAAAACTACATTTGGGAAGGAGAGATCACCCTTCCTGTCATTGTCACGTTTCAAATCACCCTGTGGATAGCTTCAGTATACTTTGATGTAAGTGTACATATGGTATGGAGATTCTACTTAATGAAGGCTTTTCAATTGGTGTGGGCTTGCTGACTATTCCCTGAGCTGGAGGCTGGAGGCAAGTCGTTTCAGAAGATGTTAATATGTGAAGGGAAAGGCCCGGGGTGCATAGCCTGTGTCAGCATTCAAACCCTGAGAGCAAGGGTGTAATCAATGCTGGGGATTTGCAAGCGCCATTTTCAGCCCTTCCTGCACAAGGTATCATCTTAACGTGACCGGTGTGAGTGCCATTGTGTAGCTGTGTTAGCACCGGACAAGGTGGTGTGGCTGCTGGTTGTGGGATGGGCTGGCTGAGCTGGGTGTGTGCACAGCAGCTCCACAATACACAGGCAACATTACAAGACCAAGTTGCACATCATCAGTAGGAAGCCTGGACTCAGAGGGGAAATGATGCAGAGGTCTCTGTGTATGTGTGGTGCCTGCAACCTCCAGAATACTGTTGACAGTCTGACCTTTAATGAAATATTCTTCTTGATGGTGCTGCAGCAAGCAAGCCAGCTCCTTTAAACAGGGAATGCAGCTCATCTATTTCTGCTAAAGAGCTAGGTGACTCTATGGCACTAATGATGTTGAGTATTCAAGTCAGTGCCACATTAATGAGGGTTTTCTTCACACTCCTTTTCCCCAGCTGAATGTCTCCTCTCAGCCATTAATAGTTGCTAACAGTGGTGTTCACAGTACTGCTTCATTTGTCAGATTAATGTTTCTTCCTCAGTGAATCCTGTGCTTTTCCACAGCCCAGCATTACAGAGTGCCTTTCTTCATTCTCCTTCAGTTCTTACTGCACAGCTGTAGAACTCAGCTCAGCTGTGGCCTCTGGTATCACTTAAATCCCACTCAAAATCCCAGCATGAAAGTACCTGCACTCTGTTCAAGAAGCAGGGTGAGTGGTCAGTGTTACTGCCCTGGCTGGATATCACCCCCAAGGAATGTACTTTCATTTTAATTGGGGTTTCAGTGAGAAATACAGGCTTGCAAGAGGCTTCCTAAATTTCAGAGGCTGTGTCCCAGACAGTCATGGATGCACCATATAGCTGTTAAGTAGCCGAGTCCCAGGTTAAAAGTTGTTTTCTTTCATTGTCATGATTAGAGCTCAGGTATGTTCACAGCAAATCTTTGACCATTAGATTTTATGCTAATAGTCAACAGCTTCCCCTGTCTTTTTCCTTTTGCTTTCCTCCTTGCTGTTTATGGATAATGCTGGCTTGTTTACAGAGGGCATTTTGTTTCCTCTCAGCTCTGCCATGCTGGAGGAGCCAAGCCATCCTCTCTGACAGGCACTCTGTCCTCTACAGCATCCATTGATCCCTTGCTCACAGGCTGGGGAGATTGCTTTTGGGTGTTTACTGTTTTCCTTCATTCCCTTCTATCCAAAGGACATCCTTTCAGGATTGGGTTGAGAGAGGGGAGTACTCTTCCTTGAACATGGTTTCATCCTGTATTCCTGTCAGGAATCCTGTGGCTGTCACTGGGATCAGAGATGCTGTACATCAGCTTGCTGCTCATCAGCTTCATCCTCCTGATGGTAGAAATTCTGCATACTGGCAATCCTGTCTGTGGGATGAAGCTCAATGCTTTTGCTGCTGTCTCCTCAGTGCTGTCAGGTAAGTGTAGTAGTGTAGTCTTAGAATCTCAGCACTGGAGAGCCTGCTTTTCCACTCAAGACTGAAGTATGCTGATCTGGCTCCTGCTGCTGTAACTTCTTTGCTTTGTCCTTTGTGTCCAGGTCTCCTTGGGATGGTGGCACACATGATGTACACTCAAGTCTTCCAGGCAACAGTTAATCTGGGACCGGAGGACTGGAGACCGCACACGTGGGACTATGGCTGGGCATTCTAGTATGTGAGCTCTGAAGCCATCTTCATTCCCCCACCGTTAGAGCTTCAGCCATGTCACCTGCTTCCTCCTCCTTTCTTGACCTTCTGTGTGTTCCAAAGACAGGTGTACCATGGTTCTCCTACTACTAATCTGTCTTTGCCTCACCCTGTTTTAATAAATGGTGGCTGAGCTATTTAAATGAATAGCTACCAAAGGACTGGGAAAACAACGGGGTCACACCTAAACAATTGCCTTCAGCCCTGCTGACTAATTAGGCTTGCCCCTCTGCTGGTTTGCCCTGTTTGGTCTCAACTCTTCCCTGTGTGCAGAGGCCAGTATCACATTTGTGATGATGCTCTCAAACACACCTTGTTTTTCTGCAGTTTTAGTAAATTGCTTTGCTGATGCTGGTTTGGCGTCTGCACTAACCAGTGTGGGGCCAAAGGGCCTATTCCTGCAACACCAAGCCTAGACATGTGCCTAAAGATGTGGGCACAGCTCAGCCCCCAACCAGCAGTCACACCACCCTCTCCAGTGCTGACCCAGCCATATAATGGCAGCTGCACTGGAGGCCAAGGTGCAGATGTACCATTAAGATGGTACTAAATGCAGGAAGGAGGGAAAGCAGGCAATAGACCACAGTGTCACTTGTGAGCTAGGAAGAGGAGCTGTGAAAAGCAAGTGGGTCAGCCTTCCTCTAAAGGATAAACCAGCCAAGCACAGCTGACACGACATACCTGACTTGAAAAACACTTGGATGAGCCTTGCAGGTGCCCATGGAATGGGCAGATACAATTTGCAATGCTATATTGATGATGACCACATCGATTCTTAAAGACTCCAGTGCCGTGTGCCACCCATGGATATCAAATGCCAGGATGGCAATTTGGTTATGCTCAGGTAGACAAGCCTTATGGGCAGCAAGACACCGAGCAGCCCTGCAATGCAGAACTTGCTTCTAAGCTGTGCTTTCCTGTTCTGACCAGTTACAGATGTTCCTGCTGCCTTCTTCCCTGTATCACTCCCTTCCCTGTCACAGGGATGACCAAAATTTATCCCACTGATCTAAGAAGAATCTTGTGGTGGGATAACCCCTAAGAACTGTAATGTTATGAGCCTTAGTCACTCTAGTTCATAGAGTGAGTAGAGTTCATAGAGACACACTTAGTCTGTGTCCAGTAGGTTCTGCCCAGCAAATCAGGGAGAATAGGGGTGTATCACAGTGTTCCTTAGTCTACACGGCTTTTCACAGCATGTGCTTCTTCTGTGTGTCTCTGGCAGCATGGCCTGGGCCTCCTTCACCTGCTGCATGGCCTCTGCTGTCACCACTCTCAACACCTACACCAAGACGATACTGGAGTTCAAAAGGAACCACATCAAGGGATATGATGGGACCCTCAAGGATCACCCTCAGCACCACCAATGCTTCATACAGCAAATAAGCAGCTACTATGAGCCCAAAGGCAAAGTCTTCCATTCAGTTTCTGAAGGAGTTGACTTCTACACTGATCTGCAGCAGAAAATGCTACAGCGGGAACCAGAGCTGGACCTGGATGAAGTCTTGGGCCAGACAATTGGGGAGGATCGCTGTTAGGGATGAGTGTACAGGGACAGAGCAGTGGGGTTTGGGATGCACAAGAGCTCTGAACCAAGCAATGGCACCACTGTTAGCAGGTTTTGTGGAGCTCTTCTTGTCTCTACAGGGAGTGAAGAGGTGGGAACTGGGTCAGGGCAACTAGAGTAGAACTTTGGGGATCCTCTGTGGTCATATACAGTATGATAGGTGCCCTCACCTGACAAGGGTGAAACTGGAGGGACATGCTGGTGCCAGCGGTCTCTAAGCTCTTTCAGAGTTGAGTCAGATGGCCTAATCCCAGTATTGCACTTGGGAACACAGTCAGTACCATCCAGATGGCAAATTGCACTGCTGGGTAGTGTCACACTGACCTTCCATCAATGCCTCCGTTTCAGTGCTATGGTGAAGACAATCAGTGTTCATATTGATCAGCTGCCACCCTCTCTGAACACCCTGTTTATTCTTCATTTTCAGGCCCAAACTCTTCTCCCTGCCCCCAGATTAAAAGTCCTGCTGCAGTAAGAATAGGGGGTAGCTTTCAGACATCTCTCTCCTCCTCTTTCCCATCTGTAATGACTCCCACATATTCCCTTCTTGCTTTTTTTGCCCAAAAATCTCCCATTCTGAGGTACTTTGCTGTATGCGTCTGTTTACTGTTTCTTCACAACCTTTAAGAATTTGGCAGGACTTCTGCTTTTTATGTTACTTCTATTGATCTGTTCCTTTTTGTCCATTGTAAAAATATTGCAAACAACCCCTGAATCAAAACCCCAAGCAAACTCGTAATCTCTCAAAGGTGAAACACTGGTTCACATGACACATGATGCTGTCCACGTATTTATTTTGCTTCACTGCAGTTCAAATACATTTTTCCAACAATATACAGACAGACTCTTTATTCACAGTGGGGGCAGGGGAGGGGATGTGGCCAGGGTGAATTCACATTAAAGAGGAGCTAACATCACTGCTTTTGAACATCAGTTCTCTCAGGAAGAATCTCAGAAGAGTAACTACTTAGGTAACAGCCAATTCACCTTTTCCAGCAAGGTGGTGGCTGGACAGGAGGGAAGAGGCACTCCTGTTTAATCCCTCATACGTTACTGGTCCTCACACTTTCAGTCCTATTATGCAGCTGTATTAACTGACTACATATTATAAACACGAAACCCTGTCTGGAGGAAAATGCCAGGCCTAAAGCCATTGCTACAGTTGTGCTAATATATACAAAGCTATTTACACAAAAATACCATTAAACATATACAAACTGTTCACAGGCTCTGACATTAGGAGATCAGGGCCCGAGGACCAGCCTCGGGGTTTGCAGCTAAACCTGAAGGGCTATCCTGGAAGCTTTATATAGAGATGTGGGATGATGGAGAGGGTGATACAGCAAAGAGAGGTGTCAAGGGCCCAGGAAAGCAAACACATGGCTAATGTGCCCAACTGGAAGGAGGGTCAAAGTCTGCTGTCACCTCACAACTCATGGGGAAATGTGGGGAGGCTGGAAGGGCACATGCTAGACAGAAGAGTCCTTTGCAATCCTCGTCTCACCTGGCTCTGTTTAATGTCAAAGGCCATAGAATGGCATACAAAGAAAGCAGTTCCTATATTGTTGCCCTGAACTGTGGGGAACTACTGGGGCACCAAAGTGGTTCCCTTTTATATGGTCTTTTCTACTACAAGAAAATTCATACAGATGCTCTTCAAACACAAGAGAGAATGATGGCACACTCTGGGACACAGTTCAAAACACCTAACACACTGTAAACAAATGTGTCCCAGGGGTAGCTTGTTCCTCCTGGAGCTGCACACAGGGCTGGCAAGGGAATGGCAATATTGAGCTTAGAGTAGGGTTAAAATGTACAGAAAAGCTTTCTAGTTCTGTCTCTCTCTGAACTTCTAAACCCTGTAGCAGCAGCATAAGAATCAGCTTTTCTGTGACAAGATTGAGTGACCTTTACAGTGACAGTCTGGATGTGCTGGATTTCTATCCCAAGGGGGCTGTGATACATTTGCAAAGGGGGACTCTGCCCATTGGACTGCAGTGTGATGTTACAGTGACAATTTGGGTTTATAGAAACCTTAAGGATGGAGAGAAATAAGCTGTGAACCTTTCACTTCTACGTCACCCACATATGTCTGAACTTGGTGTCCTGAACGTGGAATGGGAAAGAAAGACACAAGTGCAAGGGGCCGGCAAATGCTGTGGAGACCATCTTTCTCTAGATCAGGTAATTCAGCCAGAGAACTAGTTTGTTTCTGAGTCTGGCAACAGCATGGACAAGAGAGCTGAGAGCACAGGAGACATCGGTAAGACCAACCCTGCAGGAGGCAGAGGCTTCTCTCCAAAAATAAAAAGATTAAAGGTGTCCTTTAGCCACACCACTTGCCTTGACTCATCATGGCCCACTCTAGGCATAGAGCTTGTTAGACTGCTTGAGAACACTGTTTGGACATAAAAAGTTGTGTCCTAAATCTCGTTCATAAATTAAACATACAAAAAATATACATATATTGTATAAATTAACACATATATATATAAAGCCTGATTTTATATATATATGTATATAAACTCTAAATTCACATTTCTGTGTTACCTGGAAGGAAGCATGCAAGAACAGCATATGGAGGGGGAGTTGTTGAACAAGGTTTCTCTGGTACAGAACAGGTCTGCCTAGGACAAACCTGCCTCCAGCAGCCTTCCCCAGACACCTGAAGAAAGGGGAAGTGCTTTTAGCCCTCATTCCCTTTATATAGCCGTTTTCCTGAAGACACACAGAGTAGCTTCCTATATTCCCCATACAGACCACAGGTCCAACCAACATCTGAGGAACCACCAGGCTAGAGCTGAAGAAGGAAAGACAAACAAACATTAAAGCCAAAATCTATTATCATCCAGTCTGGTAAAGTAGCAATTTACAAGTCAGCAACAGAACCTGGGCACCACTGTATGGAGGACCCTTGTTTGCCCACGTCAAAACAAGTGATCTCAGTCCCACCTCTCTGATCCTCTCAGCAAATCTCTCAGTCTCTTATGATCATCATCCCTGTTTCTTTCTAAGATCCTGTGCTGTGTTCAACTGCCTAAGTACATCTTTGCTTCACAATCTGTCCAGCTTATGCCCAAAGGGGCAGCCAGTCATCTTGCAGTCACTTTGCATCCCACCAGTCCCCTTCCATCCCAAAGAGCACCTTAACTGTGTCTGTAAGGAAGAGATCAGACGTTATCAAAGGCGTCAATTTCATTAGGGATTCCTGCACAATCTCACCTTCTGAGGAAAGTCAGCAAATTTCATCCGGGCAAGAAATCGCCTCACTTCTCCACGGCTGATTTTTGGAGAGCTGCTGTCCTTTAACCACACCATTCGACCTTGACTCATCATGGCCCACTTCAGGCCCAGCTTGCTGACCGAGAGAAATCCTGGCTGTTTTTCAGAGGTTGCGGTTGTTGTCACAGTGATGTGAAATGCATCCTTTTGGAGATCATTAATTCCAACTAGTCCATCAGAAAAGGGCAAGAAAATAGTGGTGAGAGGCAAATCAATACATTTCTCCCAAAAGAAATCTTATAGCCCTTACTCAGTCAAAACATCCACTAGATAGTATATTCAGTCCGACTTTACAATTGCATGTAACTTAGTTGACAAGGAAAAATTATTTTAACTTTTTTTTTATGCAAAAGTGAAATATAGACCAGAAATGGAAAGGTTTTGTCCTAGGTTATGCTTTTGAGCTCAACATAGGATATGAACATATTTCAAGATACAGTTCACTCTCAGCTTTCCTTCCCACACCTGTTAGTAGCTGTTCCTTACCTCTATAAAATAAGAAATTTGTAAAGCACTGGCAAGTCAGGTGACTCCAGCCACTGCAGAACGATCTGTACAGACCTCAGAAATCTAGTTTATAAAAAGCCCCTGTAAAAATAATATTCTATTTGCTCTTGACTGAACTGTGTTTTTGATACAAGTTCAACTAGATGTTACTATGCAGCAGTTTTTCTATGCTTCCTAGCCTACTTCTCTCAGTTCTGGATGAACTGATCTTTTATCCCACACTCCCATGCACAAGAGTCTGGTTATTCACTGAATGCTTTAGAAAGAGAAAGGAAATTGAACAGGGCCTGTAAAATCTTGTATAGATGTCAAATCCAGATCTACTTTTCCCTGAAAACACACATATATTTTTGACTCCCCCTTACAAAAAGAAAGATGAAGAAGCAGAACAGCTCCTATCCCAAAGAGCAGGAGATGTCAAACAAAAGCAAAAATGTATCTGAAGTGACAGAGAAAAGTTTTATAGTGATTTTTTATGCACTGCATGAAATTAAAAATAGCTCCATGAAAAGCAACACAACTTCTCTGATGTAAAACATGCATTAAGTCAAACTTAAACCTTTCCTTGGTTAATCATGTAAGAAACCTTGTGAGTCTTTTATTTGCAAAGTAGGGGGTGGACAGGATGCTCCTTCAGAAGGATGATGAATCTTATTTCCCACTGTTGTCCTATGTGTGGTGGACCTTAGGTGCTACCTTTAAAGGCACAACTACAGTCCATTGTTTCTCACAGTTACTTCTCTCTCAGTATTTCTAGCCTAGGTACTATCTCCTCCATTTGTACTCACCTGCTGAAGCAATGACATTGTCTGTTGCATTGGTGAGGTCCAAAAGAACTGTAGGAAAAACAGGGTGGAGGAGATAGAGGTGGTGCAGCCCTGGGCGCTCAGGTCTGGGACCAGGCTGCTGTTGGAATGCAAGAGACAAAAACATAAAAACTGGCTAGCAAAGGGGAGTCTAGCTTTGTCAAAAAATAAAGTTTTCTGACACTGAGTTGTTTTAATATGGATCAGAGGATGAAAAACTAGGGTTTTATGAAGATTAACTCCTAAAACCCTTTTTTCCCTAAAACAGAATTTGCTCCACACCTTCTGTTTGGTAAGGTTGAAATCTAGCTCTGTCATATGCAGCTTAATGGGCAAAGCTACAGTCTGGAAGTTAGAGTCTCTGTGCCAAACTGTGTGCCTGCATGGACAGAAGGAGCATTCTGGGCTGGGAACAAATATGCAGTTACAGCTCCTCAGTGCTGCATGAAAAAATTAAATTCTCAAATTTTGGGGTTTGTGGGTGCAAAATTTCTGTCAACAAAGCTCTATGGTGAAGAATTTGCATACAAAAACTCCTATGCTCAGTCTCAGAGAAGTCAGAATGTCAAAATAAGAGATGTTCCTGACAGCCTTTTTATATGTTAGGTTCAAGTTCAATGACAACAGGAATGAAAGACAGAGACTGAATGTGCCTCACAGAGAAACCTCAAAGTGAAGAAAGGATGCGTGCTCACCAAACTTTGCAACACAGGCTGTGTTTCATCAGCCCAGAAGAGAAAAACAGACTTCTTGTCCAAAGTCATGACTGAGAGTGCATCGAGTTGTTGCCTTTGCCATGGAAGTTCCTGGTTCCAAACAGGGAGGCCAGATTTTCCATCTACCACCACCACCTCAAGGCAGGGAGAGATTGAGCATTAATTGGTATCAAGGCATGGGTATGCAGAGCCCCCTTGCAGAGGCATGGTCTGTGCTGTTCCCTTTCATGCCTGTGGCCACACAGTAATGAGTACCAGCCAAAGAGAGGGGAAAAGCAAGGACCAGAAAATGTTTGTTGCTTTTTTACCCAACCTCCCCTACTCCTGTGCTGCCACTGCCCTCCATGCCTTCACCTGTTTTACCTTTTTGTTCCCATCTCCAGTCTGTGCTTGCAACATGAAGTCCAGAGTTTGGTCAGCACCAAAGTAACCTGGTACAGGCTGGCTGTAAATTTGGAAAAAGAAACACTCAGCCCCATGGTAGAAAAAAGTGATTTCAGATGGAGGCAGAATAGTTGCCTTCATCCTCCATTCTGCCTCTTAAAATGACAGGATTTGTCATGCTAAATAAGGTCTTTCATCCACTCAGAACTGTTCTGACTGTCAGGAATCATTTGCTGGTGGATCAGAAAAGTGAACTAAAATAGTAAAATGGCCCATGGTGTTTGTCAGCCATTCTTCAGAGCTGTCTATGTGGGGGTCATCCCTCGATGGGCTGCGTAGACATCTGTTTATCTCCCTGTACACAACTCTATCATTCTTTCCTTTGCATGAGACCCTGTACTGTTGTTGCTATAATTATATTAAATTACTCAGCCCTTCCAAAATGCATTTGTACATTTGGACTTCTGCAGAAAGTGGATGTCCGAGGCTGCCTTAGCTGTGTGAAATGGATTTTAATAAACTCAACATTAATGTCAGCCCATGATTCCTTGTATTTTTACTGCTGGGAGGTTTACAAGCCTTTTTATGACCTGAAGCAGGTTAAATGAAGCCCCTTCTCATCCTCTCACTTCTGGGTGTCATAATACATTAATATCTCTCATTATAACTGTTTTTTAATCATCTTGCTTGCTTTAGGCCTTCTGAGCCTTGACTCTGTCTTCCTTCAATTCACCACAGCTAGACATACAATTCTAAATAAGCATAGTTGAGTCCACAAAATTCACAGAACTAGAGATTTTATGGGAAGGCAAGATCATCAGAGTATATCCTCCCTCCTCTTATTTACTACAGATTTCTGTGTATCACCCAATTAACCAAGTATCAGTGGGCTGGTTTTGCCTCATCTTTGATGAGATTAATTCATCACTTCTCATGTCAGTCCTTGTGATTAACTGCACCCAAAGAAAGATTCCTGCATCTTCATTTTCTTGAACATGAATGGCTATTGCTTCAAGGCACTTCTTCTTGCTATGCCTGTTAGCTTCTGTTTCTTACACACACTTATGAACTCACCTCTTAGGTTTCTCTTTGATCATATAAACTCTGTAATTTAAATCTTCCATGCTAAAGCATTTTTTCCAGACCACTTTTCCAATTTTTTTCCATCTTCCCCTTTAAAACATGCATGATAGAACGGTTCCTGAACAGTAATACCACAGTACTGCAGAAGCTTGACTTTATATTTACGACATCAAACAATGTCATTTGCTTTACAGACACCTTTGGCAACCAGGTGTTGCTTTCAAGGCAGTATAATGAGACACTCCTATAGTTTGAAAGCTCTCCAGTAGCAAAATGAAGTAACAGGCAATTCTACCCTATGACCACAAACTCAAAACATCTCCTAAGGTGCCTCTTCTCATGTCCCTTATGGGTTACAGTCAGTGGCAGATCCCACAAACTGAATGCACACAAATATATTGGATGCTACCAATCAAGTGAAAAATCCCCTGGGCGCTTTCTCAAATGAACCAGAAGGCTAGTAATTATTCTGCCCAACAGTAATCCCCCCAGCAACCTGCTATTAATCCTCTCTCATCTGAAACATCCATTTACAACACAATTTGCAACTGCTTACTCAATTTCATGGTCTCTGAACTTCACCCTTGTTTTATGACTACTGATTGTCCTTTATGGTTTTCCAGGGATCTTGTCAAAAGCTATCTGGAAATGAAGCACATCTGCAGTAGCCATGTTGGTTTTCTCAGAAATTATTCCCGTAGGTCTGGACTCAGTCTGCCTGGATGAAGTGGCATGCTTGGGGCAGGTTTACCCAGGAAAAGGGGTGCTCACAGTTGGCTTTGTAAGCTTTGTCTAATAAGGAATTTGTTATGTTTGACTCTGTGGTAACATCCCTGACCTGCCTTTGTCCTCCAGCCTGTGATGCTTAAGTAGAACTTAAGTTCTATAAAAATCCAAACAAACCTCTTAATAAAATGCTTTCCCACAATACATTCAGTGTAGTAAATTTTGTCTTAACTCTGAGAAAACAGGTAGTCCAGGAGTTTAGCACAGTGGCCTAGAACAAGAATTGCTTTCATTATTTTTCAATGATTATCTGACAGCTCCTCTATGTGTATTTTACTCTGTCCCTTGGGAGGTCAGGGAATGGGAAAAAGCAGCAACCTTGAATACTATCTGTCCAGAGATATTGTGAAGTCTCTGACCTCAGAGATATTTAAAACCTGACAGCACACAGCCCTGAGTAATTCGTTCTAGCTTGTCTAGAGTCTGCTTGAGCAGGTAGGTGGGATTAGGAAATCTCCAGAGGTGCCTTCCAACCTCAATCATACTGGCAAATAAGTTTTCAACCCTTCTTGATTGGTATATTCCAATTTATTACTGCATCCATTTAGAAATTTCTTGTGTATAACTGATTCTACAGCACCTATGAAGTGGCTTTGCTTAGTCAGTACACACCCTTTAAACTTGATGCCAGACACATTCAGAAGTCTGCAGATGCTGGGCCCAAAACTCTTCTAGTCCCATTTCCTTTCCCCATAGCATGATCAACTAGCCATAACCCATTCCTAAAGTCATAGATTATGTCACCCATCAGCCCTCAAGAATGTGGACATTACCTGAATATCAAAGAGAGTTGAACACACCTTTTTTTTTTTTTTTTTTAAATGAAGTTCCAGTGCTTTCTTCTCATTTATGCTCTTGACAGTTGGGTAACACAGAGCTGAGAGCTGTTTTCTTTATTCTCAATACTAAAGCAAGCAATTGTTTCCCATGTAATTTCCCTCAATTGTGCCCAACTGCCCTTTGCAAATATTTAATACTGGGCAACCTGAAATTGCTGGTTATGAACAACCCAAAGATCTGGAAAATGACTTAATTTCCGTGTGTGAAATTAGAGGATGAGCAATATTATTTTAAGGTTTACATTTAGTATAGATGGTGTGCTGACTGTCATCAGAATGCTCATTTTCACCTTTCAAGGAACATTAAGATCTCTGGGCCATATTCATTCACCTGCTCTAAATTCTTAACATGACTAATGTAACTGACCCTCTCCACTGAAGCCATGGACAGCAGGTGGGCTGAATCACACATCAGTAATCAACTAAATTCCAATGCCACATGATTCCCATGACCTCAGTGTTGGGTACCTGAATCAAAACACTTATCTGTGATCACTCACAAGTACACAGCTCAAGTTTCCAGTCTTCTGTTCCTTGCTCCCCCTGCCCTCCTCACTTGGCTCAACAACACAAACCTCCAGGTCTTATATTCCTCTACAGATTTGAAGAATTACTGTCAATTGCTTTCTAAGGAACGCATGAACTGAAAGTCAGGAAATGGTACAGGAAGAAATAGGACAGAAAAATGTTCTCAGCAAGTAACCTGCTGATATTCTGCAGCTCCAGGGTCCAGCGGCGCTCCAGGTCCTGTCCCCTCAGCAGGATCAAGCTCTCTTTGGTTGTGATGAGCAGGTTGCTGCAGTTCGTGTCAGGTGTCCTCACTGTCTGCAGAAAGTCAACACCCCCACTGGGACAAATGGGAAACAGAGGAGATCAAGGCTTGCATCTGTACATCTCAGTACTAGCTGCCTGTCCACATGGCAATTCCTAGAGTCCTGGAGAAGCCCATCTTTTCCCCAGTGCTGTGGGTTCCTCAGTTAAGTGAGCTAAACTCAAATGTGCGGTCTTTTGAACATCATGAGTTACTACAAAAAGCATAAAGTTAGGAGTTCACATTTGCTCCACATTTGAGGTCTGTCTCACAGTTTGGCAGTAAAGAAGAATGAGCTGAGAAATCCAGGCCCATAGACTGAGTTTCCCAAAGAGACTCCATTAACTAGGAACACCTCTTTTTTTCCCTTCAGCAATGCATATTAGGCTGAAGAAAGGAACAAGGAGCAGAAGAAGCTAAGGACTCCCTTTTATTATACTCTGCCCTCCTTTGGTTAGGACAACCAGAGACAGGAAGGAAATTATGGGTTCCCCATAGTATTCCCCAGTTATCAACTGGACAATGAAGAGAAGGACAGTATTGAAGTAGAAGCAACCACCTCTAGGAGTACTAATAAGTGCCTACCCTTCCCTTCCTCTCCCAGAAGAAGCAAGATGACAAGTCCATCTTCTACCTGTAAATGTCAATGAGCTCTGACAGGTTGACAGATCTGCGCTTTTCCCACTCTGGCTCCTCCTGCTGCAGCATTGCAGGAAAGTTGTCCCGGTTTCTGGCTTGGGTAAAGATATCCCTCAGGGCAACTGCTTGAACATTACCTGCCAGGAAGAGTAAAGATGAAGAGTCCTGACTGCAAAAGATAACCTAGTGGAACAGAGGGTGATTGGGACCACCGCAGCTGTGGTAGAAGGCAATGAAATGCCATGAGCTGGAACTTCCCTGACATGATGTGCCTTTGGGAAACTCCGAGGTATTTGAGACTAGCAGGTATTGGTGCTCCTGTACTTTTCCACACCATGGCAGTGAGACCTGTGCTTTTGCCCTCCTAGCTTTTACAGCAGAAGGCATGGCAGAAGTGTCCCAGGGACATTCTGGAACATTTCAGGTAAAACAAACGTTTTCTCAGGGAGGTGAAATGCTGCAGAGGCAAGGTGCATCTTACCAAAACCAAACAGGATGTAGATGGCTCCCCGGCTGGTGATGTGGACTTGGGGGCCAATCACTTTCCCTTCTCCATTGGTACTGTACTTGACAGGCCCACCCAAAGCAGTTCCATTCTTTCCTGATACCAAGATGAAAAACACATCAGGCTGCAAAGAGAGAGAGAGAGAGATTTTTATCAGTGTTTTCAAGCACCTCTGCACTCAGAATCTTCTCCCAACCCCACAGCATGAAGCTGCATTGATCATTTCCCCCTCAGCAAGGTCTAGATAGTGTTTGCTTTGTCTTTGCTCACATGCTTCCTGGGCATCTTACATTCCTGTTTTTCCCTTGACACAAATGCATCAAATATGAAAGGGACTTCAAAAATCTGAGTTCTTCTAACAACATCAATGTTAGAATTGTGGGGAGAGATAAGCATAAAGGAAATCTGCATCTGAATTAATCACACGAGTATTTCTTTCTTTTGGATAAGCTAAATGCTCCTTTCACCAGAGATCCATCCCTACACTGCTGCTAAACCACATATTCACTGAACAGAAACAGATAATTCTCAAGTCTCAGTCAGGTGCAAATAATGACCCTTCTGTTCATTCCCAGCTGTCAAGAATGCAGGTAGTGTCATTATTGTTTGATCTCACTGCTCTGACCTACTGGAAGAAAAAGGGTGCTTTTCTGCAAAATCCAAGGGAATGAAAATTAGGGGCTCTTGCAGCTCCAGTTACAGTCCTTCCACATCAGTTGATTTTTCCTCTACATAAATAGTAAAGGTCCTTCAAAACCTCAAGTAGGGATATGTTGTACCTGTGTCTCTTTGAGAGCCAGAATAACAATATCCCTAATCCCATCTCCATCTACATCTGGAAGAGTTGCAGCTGGTGCAGCCAGGATCCCACTTGAGAGATGAATGGGATTCAGTGTCCAGATGGTCTTGCCTGTGGAAAGAACAGGATAAAAGAGATCTGTACTTAGAGAACCAGAGGGCATCCCTAGAGGGTTCCACAAAACCTTCTTGAAAAGGGAACAAGAGAGATTATTTGTCCCATTCTGTGTGAAGGAGAAAGACACATCTACACTGCAGACAAACTGCAGTGGGAAGCAAAATTCTTATCCCAGCATTTCTTCAGACTGCCTTTGAGTCAGGCCTCAAGTCCTGCTGTGTTTCCTTCTTAGCATCTCTTTAAAAGACCTGAGCCCTAAACAATTTCTGAAGCAGCAGAGAATATTTAAGGTTCATTTTACGATGAAGAACCTAAATAAGAGTGCTGCTCTGCAGGACAGCAGTTGTTTCTCTCAGCCAGCAGTAAAGGCTAGGTAGATGTGAGGAAAGGAAACAGATGGACAGTTCTGATATTCAGAGTGCAAATCTGTGTCTCAGTTAAATTCCCAGCAGCAAATTACCACTCCAGCATGACAAACATTACTCCACCTCAGGGTGAAAGCATGTCAACAGACGTGATGTCAAATGGTTCAGCAGTCCAGCATGGACCCAGCTGGAAACACAGTAAAACCAGACATGCAAACTTGCAAATAAACATCAAAAAAAGGGCAACAATTAAATTTCATGCTTTTACTTTTTCATCATTCTTTTGCTAACACTAACCAGAACTTCTGGTTCTTCAATCTTTAAAAATGTTCTGCTGCTGCTGCTCTGTAGGATAAAGTTTGCTCCTGAATGACAAAGTAAACCAAAGGCTAAACTTGTACATTACTACTGCTGGTAAAGGAGGCAGCTCACGATCCTGACCCTGCAAACACTGTAAAAGTAACCTGGTCCCTAAAAGCATTTGAAAAGTGTGGGAAGATAGCTGGGGGTAAAATTAGAGGAAACTTGAGAAGTTGTATTCACATCTGAATAGAAGTTGGAACAGTGCGGAAATTATAGGGTAAAATACAGTTGCTGCTCCCTGGGTAGAATGTGACTGGCATGCCTGAAACCTATTCCACAATGACTGCCCACACCCACAATCTGCAACCATAGCACCTGCTAAGGGGCATGGAACAAAGAGTGGAGTGAAGTGGGAAGTCTGATGGCACTCTGCAGCTGATAAACACATAGCACCCGTCAGCCAGGGGAGATAGGAGAAGGTGTCTTGTTGCTGAGCCAGCAACTGTGGTGAAATCGTTGTCCCTGGATGAACTGGGTTCATTGAAACCTAACTGTAATATTAACACACACCTCCATCCCAAAGTCACCTGCCTTCAAGGTTCCTCTTGGTTGATTTCAAAAACAACCCTGTACTACCTATGACTACTTCTGCCAATATAATTAATGTGTTAGAACAAACAGGAATCAGAGAATGAAGGTGCGCATGATCAAGTGATTAAAAATGCAATATTCATTCACATCTAATCAATTCAACTATTCTGCTGCAAGGGTTCCTGGATGTCGTGTATATCCTTATGTAACTTCTCCAAGAATGCTCTTCATCTTTGTATCGCTGTTAGGTAGGTCCTGAGTTGTACCAGCAGCTCAATGCTAATGAGAACAGACTTTCCATATTCTTTATAACATAGAGATGCTACAGAATAAGATCAACACTTTGAAATATTCTGTGATGTAGGATGAAGATGTTGCAATAGAGATGAAATGTTTAGGATTCTCTTATCCTGTGTAACTAGAAACTCATTAGTGTTTTGACTCCTTTCTGTGTGTCACAAAGTAATGGCCACTGTGATGTGCCAGAGCCAAATTATTCATGCTTATTAGTCCTTTAAAGAAAACAAAAAAGCAGTAGCATATTTCTAATATGCTGGTAGTTGACTTTACCTGTGGAGGCACTGAGAAGGCTGAGGAATTTTGATGTTCCTGTAACAAGGCAGACAGGCCCTGCAGCTGCCCCCAGTGACAGCCCATTGCACTGCACACTTCGCGTCTCTTCTGGAAGCTGGATGGACCACAAAGTGCTGCCATTCATACCAGAAAGTGCCACCACAGTTACAGAGGGTCTAGAGACACCTAGAAGAGGCAGGAAAGACAGAATGTAATCCTTTGGTGTCAGAGGGATTACTATGACTACGTTACCTTGGGTCCTTGTGCTGGAGATCCAGCTCTAGCTCCTGAAGCTAAGTGGTTCAAGATAGACAAATCCACAGTGCCCGAAAGCAAAGGTCAAATGTCATCTCATGGCTGCATTTCTCTGCTGCAGAGTCTAACAGTGATCTCCAAACAAGATGGGCTGAAAATCAACAGCCCAGAAAATCATGGAGGTTGGACCTGAGCTCATAGCAAGAAATGTGGTCAGTTGGGCAGGAAAACCAAGTTCCTGGGGTCAATGTGCTCACTTGTGGTTACTTCCTTGTGTGAAATTTATTGCTGTCAAATCAGACTGATTCTTCTAGTCCCCTCTCCCACAACAAAACAGCTACCATCAAGGGGAAACCTTAAGAGACTCCCAAGGCAGATGTCACCTCCAAGCACTGGCTTATTTATAATTCTGGAGCAACAGAAAATGATTGGTGGTCAGAGAGTTTTTTCCTTTGTTTTCAAAAGGAGTTTCATTATTGTGAAAAACAGACTGAATGCAACAAAGTGGTGGAACTCGGTGTTCTTTTTCCCATTCACCAGTTAGCACAAAATAATTGTAAAATAGGCTATGCTGTTTCAATTGACTGTTGGCTCTGATTCCAAACTTTTAGCTCAGCCTACCCTCAGACATAAGTGTGGTTATTGTAATTAATTTCCCCCTAGTATGGTCATATCTCAGTATAAGATGAATTCCCACACATTCCAAAATAACAACAGACCCAGTCAACTTCTGTCTTACTAGTAACACATACAGCATGTGACCTAATGACACAAAGGGCATATACAGGCCACTGGCTAAATACAAGGCTGAGTCCAGTCTCTAAATCAAACTCACTCTCTTCTCAAACTGAAAATCATGTGGCTTATGCTAAGGGGTTGCCCCAGATCAAGTTATCTTTGTTACATTGATAGGGACCAAGAACAACTAAGTCCTGAATGCAGCTCACAGCCGCTGTGTGTACAAGCTGGAGAAACAGTTAACAATGTCCCAGATTACTCCACTGGGTGCCTATTCCAAGCTTATCTCTACTTGGCACTGTGTGAATGCTCCAAGCACAAGCTACAGGTGGGCTGATATCCAGCTATGTGAGTTATAGATTGTGATCTGCTTACACCTGTTTTAGTGTCTGGTTTTTGTCTTCCAGCACAGCTACAGCCCAGGATTCAGCTAGGTATGACTAGTTTCATTCAGAGCGTGCTGACTCTGTTTGTATCTGGGATGAAAAATAAAAGTAATGCAATGGCAAAAATATAGAGTGCAAGAATAACCTATATAAACTGAATACAGCCTTTATATCAACCATATATATCTTCCATTTATATCTTTCTCTCTCATTTTTTAAGTTACTTTACAGTTTTCTCTATGTTCATAGGTTTATTTTTATAGAACTTGCTGTGAAATACCAAGGGCCTTGCTTGGGCCATGGAGAAGAGTGGCTATCCCTACGCTCCAACAATATTTTCATTATCTCTTTCAAGAGCCAAGGCATTTTGCTCCAAGAATTTTCTTCAGGTAGTGCAAGGTATGCTTACTTCCTATATCTCTGAGACAGAATAGATTCACCTGGTACCAAGCAATGCCAGGATAGGCAGAGGCAGTACAGCAGGCAGCTGGGAACCTCCAGGACTTCAGAAGCCCAGTTCAATACGATTTGGCAGCTGCTGTGTAATGGTGGCCAGTATCAGCAGGCTCTGCTGTGTTACCTGGAGGGTGGGAGGACTAACAAAGAAAGCAAAGCAGCCAGGAGGAGGAAGCAAGGCAATACCTGCTAAACAGCCAGGCACAGTAGCCTCCCCATCAGCAGTCTATTATTTGTGAATTAACAGTGATTTGGAGCCTAGCAAGTATACAGAGTGACCTGGAAAAAAAGGCAGCAAAGTGAGGGTGTTTCTAAAAACAAAGTGTGCACAAATGCAGGACAAAGAGACAGAGTTGCCCCAAGATGAGGTAAGGGCAAACAGATGATGCTGACCAAAAGGTATAGAAGCACAGGCTTGTAATAAAAATTTTAAGCATGACCAGCCACAGACACAGTACACCAGCAATTTTAAAGAACTCTGAAAAGAGCAACACAGTGGATTTGCAGTGGCAAGAACACAAACATACAAAGGTCCATACTGACACATTAGGAGGAATGGAAAGGAGCTGCGGTGCTTACCCATGACACTGGCATTCATCAAGGCAGTGAAGACAATGAGGATGTCAGGGAGGCCATCACTGTTCACATCACACAGTTCCAGGGGGGATAACACACCACCTGCAACAATTACAGAGAGCAGGTCAAAAAGGCCACCCAGTTCATTTTTCTCACTGGGAGAGGAGAGTTGGCCCAGAAATGAGACGTGTGGGTAGACAAGCCTCACAAAGTCTGCTAAGGAAGTCACACCATGGTAAGATCTTTCATTGCATGGAAAGGCAGAAGGGTAGCATCTAAGTCAGAGAAAGGAAAAGGAAAAATGGAAGAGCTAACAGAAAAAAGATTCATGTTTCCCACTTCAATTTCTGAGGCAATGTGAAGCCACATATCTTACGAAAAGCTTAGATTTGGAAGCCAGGGGTGGAAAGCAAGGAGGGAGAGACATATCTAGACCTGGCAGAAATTGTTTCACAAAACAGTGTTACTTTATTGCAGAAGCCAGAATGGGAGATACTTTAGAAATGTTACCAGTGACTCATACAGTTTATCCTGTATGGGATAAAAGATCTCAAATGTTGACATATGGAATAAAGTAGGACTAAAAGACAATGGAATAAGGTTAGTTAAGCTAGTTAGAAGACATAAAGACTTCTATCCCTCTCCACTCAAACACAACCACATACTCCACTCCACAGCATGGAGGTACTGGTAAAGTCCAGGCTGTAAAAAGGGAGGCACTGTATTTTAAAGTGGGCTGGGCCATCTCCGTCTGGAACACAGCACAACATCCACACAAAAAGGCAGGATGGAAGAAGAGTCAAAATAATTTTTGATGTTTGCAGAAACAAAATCTTGTGGCACTGTTATCTGTGGATGCCAGATTTCATATGCCTCAGCTTCAAGAGTGAGCAGGACACAGCCACCTGTCTATTATTTTGGAGCATCCCTAGTGGTGAGGAAGGGTCTGTGCTCTGACCTGGCTCTCCTAGATAGGTCTCTCCCACTGATGCCCAGCCTGGGAGCTGCCACCTCCCCCATGCCAGATGCTGTTCCTGGAGCTTTCTCACCTGCTCCCTGACCTAGGTTGCGGTTCCAGGTGTTATGCAAGTCTCTAGGGGGACAGGGAATTAGAAATGCGCACACCAGCACAAGAATCATCGAGATCACCACAGTGAGCAAAAAGATTGCAGTGCGCAGGTATGGCATGAGCGAGGGAGCAGCCTTCTGCTCCAAACTCCCAGCTGTCTCTGCAGGATAACCCTCGGGCGCACTCTCTGACGTGTGCTGCTTTGTCATCCCAACCTCCACATCAGAATCAGGGTCCTGTATCTCTTCAGGGGGGCTCTTCCCATTCTTGACCCCCCCATTCTTCTGGATGTTGAGTACAAGGTCATCTTCACTTTCATCACTGTCAGCCTGAGTGAGGGGATCATATTCCCCAAGGTCTGGGCTCTTCTTTCCTGAGAAAAAGAGATGGAGACAGACAATAAAGCATGAGTTTTTGCAGGATCTCAGTGGAGAAAAGGCTGCAGTAGACAGTGATACAGAAGGGACGACAGAGTAGTCTGTATTTGCATGGATCCAAGTGAGAAGTGTGAGAGAAATGATAGGGTCTCTCTCTCCATAGTCGCATCTGTGGGAGAAAAGATGCTGACAGTTTATTTTCCTCAGATAAAGGGGTGTGTGTGTGTGTGTGTTTGGATACATATATGTACGTGTATGCATATGTCTATATAGAATTCATGACTGATTTAATTCTCATACTTTCTTGATTGGTGATGAAACTTGAAGTCTCCCTGAAGATGAGGGGAAAGTAATTTTGCCCCTTTCAACCAGTAACAGGCTGATGTCTGGAGGAGTCAGGCTGCTCCTCCAAGACACCACCTTCTCTGCATGGCTCAGTTCTGCAAGAGGGAATGCTCCAACTCCTGCCCGAGGCAACCACAGTGCACCTGCTCTGTTCCTGCTCCCACCAGAGCCAACAGTCTGTGCTTAGCCTGGCCAAGATAGATAACTCAGTACTGTTCCCTTCAGGTGGTGGTACAGCAAAGTAGCTTAGCTTTAGGTGTGTCCTGCACAGATGCCTGGCACACAGATGACTTCCCCCAAGCCCTAGACAGCCGCAGGGAGTGTGGCGAGGGCAGGTGTAGAGGCCGGTCACACACCCTGGCGTAAGCCCAGTGCCATCTGTTTATGGGGACAGGGAAGATCACGCAGAGTCACTGCCCTGAGCTACGAGTGGAGGGTCACGTCTCAGGGAGCTGCCCTGTGCCACAAGGCTGGGCATGGAGCCATGGCCAGCGCTCTGATGATTGCAGAGTCTCAGTCTGGTTCTCTCTCTCCAGTTCCAAGGTGGGACTTTGCTATCCCAGGTATTTGTTTCATTTCCTTTTGTTTAAAGCTGATCTGAAACAGGAACTAGCTTGTGCCCAAAGATTCCAGAAGTGATACATGCAAGGCATAACTAATAAGCAAAAATATACAAACTGTAACCCCTCTCGGACACTAAGATAATGGGAAGGCTTTACAAAGCAAAAATTTTAGGGCTTTCATGATTATTCCTCCTGAGTAAGATAGCATACCTTACTTCTGGTTTTCCTGTTAAAGACACTCAGATGTATTGTAGTACCTAGCTAGTGCAACACACCTATTTTGCATCATCTAGAGTGTATTTTGCAGCACATCTTATCTCTTATTTCTTCCTCATTTTTCACCCCACAAAAGGACCTTCATTTTCCCTTTGTCTACCACTTATGAGTGGCATTTCAGCTTTATTTTTAGGATTTAAGAAAAACTTTCAATCACACTAAAAACCAAATGTCCCACACTTGGTGGATCAGCCAGGACAATTCACTAACATTGAACAGAAGGAAATAAAAAAAACCCCTCACATTCCCCTATCTAAGACAGACTCTTCCTTTTTGAATTAGGGGCTTCTACAAAAGACTCAAAAAATCTGGTGCATGAATAGATTCCTAAAAGCAGTTCCTTGTGGAGGCAGAGCATCCAACCAAGAGATGCTGCATTCCTGAGGGTCGATCTGGTGTATCCCTGTAACACACTGCATTGTTTAGCATAGGTCTGCTCTAAACATGCTCAAAATGTGGGTTTTTCAAGAAGTCTTGATAACCTTGGCTCTATCCTGTAAGTGCACAGAAGGCCGCCGACCCTAGTGGCACACAGCTCTCTGCTCGGAGGTTGCAGTGTAAATTGCACAGGTGTCTAATACCATAGGTTGTGCTAAAAAGTGACTGAAAGGCTACTCAGTCAAAGCAAAAACTTCTAGAGAGGTCTCGCCACCAGGGTACTTGCAGCTTCTCATAACAGATCCAGATGTGCCAGTTCAAGCCAGGTTAGAATGGCATGAAAAACAAACATGTCTGGCCCAAGAGTAAATGGTATTAAGCCTGGGAAGTCAAAGCTGACAGCTATGTTAACTAGACTGCTCCTGATTTTGGAAACTGGTGATTTTTGAGTAAAACAACTCAAAGCATACTTATGCTTCACATATACTATGTTTTGTTTAATTATTTTAATTTCAAACAGTCAACCAAAAGACTGGAACCTGCTGTTCATCCTTGATGCAACTGAAAGCACTGGTATCAATTAAATTTATCTGGACCAGTTTTGTTCTGGATCCCTTTCTGGAGACACACAGGACCTTGAAAATATGGCTCACCCACTCCTTGAACTGGCAGAAACTGATACGCTGGCAACATCGACAGTGGTGTCAACCAGTCTGTAACAGGAACACCTGTCCTACTGAGAACCACTGATCAGCGGCTAGAAAAGAGCTACTACACAGCAATGACAGCTTTTGATGATCTACATAGTTAAGAATCTGGAAAATTATAGGAGAGCTATAAAGCAGAGAGTTGCTCAGTCCTAATTCATGTCTAAGCCAGAGTAGGAATCAGAACTGGCATTCCTTCGCCCTGTCTTTCCTCAAAAGGCTATGTGGCACAGCCACAAGGCACAACCATGCAGTAAACTCAGGCATAAAGTGTCCTGCAGGTTAGTTTTTTTTAAGTCTAAAGGAGAGAACATATTGCCCTTTAAGAAGGGCTGCTGGAGCACTCATCTAGCTCATGTAAAACCCAGTTGTGTATCTCATCTCAGAGGATTCAAACACTTATCTCCCACTGCTCAGAGAACCTTAACCAATATGTAGGTGTTGTGGGAATGTGTATGGAATGCTGGTAATCATGTGCTCAGCTCAGCCTCCCAAGGCTGGTCTGTGGTGCAGAAAACATGCAACTCATGATTCACCTGGCTGAAGAGAAAGTGGAAGGAACATGACTCTCCATCCGAATTTTAGGTCACTTGCTGTGGGAAGGAAGAATAACATACCTGGCTTTCACTAATCACTCCCAGATGATTTTTCAGCAGAAAAGCACAAACATAAAAACAAGTAAAGTGTGAAAACAGAGAGAGTCTCACACCATTTAGAGAATGATGATTTATTTTTAAGTGCTCCAGAAGTCAAATTCTTTCCTTTCTGGTCAACAAGGCTCAGGTTGTAGAAAAAGGGTTTGTCCGTCAAGAGAAAGCTAAAACTGCCTCTGTTGCAAGCAATCAGCTGTCAGGGAACACATACAATTTTCAGTTTTCCATTGTGGAAGTGGAAATGTTAAGATCTGAGCTGGCCTCTTGGTTAAACTCTCATCATATGTCCCGAAAGGATAACCGCTGTGTAGCCTTCATGAGAAATTAGTCTCTGTGCCAAAGCAAGCTGCAGTTCTGTGGCCTTATGTAGGTAACAGGTCTGTTTAACTCACACTTTGTTACCTGTCTTCCAAAGAGACTCCAAGTGTATATAAACCTTGCATCCACTTCACAGGTATGGAGTTAGTACCAGCAAAGTCAGTTTCCCTACTGCTCTGTGCTCCCTCCCTCCTACAGGTAGAGTCAACAAAGCCTCTTCTGTTCTGACCTGCTCTGAATTGTGTTCCATTTTTTCCACAGCACCCCTGATAAAACAGAGGTTCTCATTCAGTGGCCTGTGGTTACAATCAGAGCAAGTAACTGGTCATATCACCCTGGATTTTCTTTTTTTTTTTTTTGCAGCCACTGGAAGAAAAAGCAAATACTGATGATGGAGGCTTTCAAAGACAGAACAGAGAGAAAATGTCCCAACCTATTGGCTTTCAAGGGCAGCAGGTCTCTAAATCATGCTTTATGACTTTGAAAATGCCCCATGTATTTGCCAAATGCTACTTTCACACAGGCAACCATTGCAGTAGAAGAATGTGACCTCTCAGTGAAGAATAGATGATCATCGTGTGATCATGATCTGGAAAGAAGGGCCCCATTAGGTGATCTGTGTTGAAATGAGGTCCCAGTCATAATAAAATATTAATTTCTTGTGCTGATGGCTTCAAAGATATTAACTGTAACCTTATTTTTCCTGGTTTCAGCTGACTGGGAAGGCTTTTCTTTGCACTCACGTTGGAGTGAAAAGAGCAGATTTTGGACTTCAGAACTAGAGTGCAATTTTCAGTACATTATTCCAATGATGGTACACTGGTTCCAGTATCTGTTGTACTAATTTCATGTTCTATTTATTTTTCTGGCAGTTGGCAGGCACCAGTCTGGTACTGGGTACTGCAGACATATTTCTAAGACCATGAGGAGATAAGTCGCCGCATGTTGATTTTTAATTAATTTAATGAGATATGGCAGGAAAAACAGATATAGCAATAGGCCCTCTGCTTTCTCATTGCTGTTGAAAGCTGCATTTTTCAATAATTAAACACACAAGAAAGGAATGATTTCTGCAATTTAACCTAAGGATTGATGCGAGAACTGTTCTCTTAGGTGCAGCTGCAAGGCTTGATATGATGTTTTCCAAATCAGTGTTTCCCAACAGCAGATATCAAACAGATCATGCTGGTTACAAAACTCTCAGAAGAGAGCTGTACTTCTTATTGCACAGTTCCCCAGCAGTCACTCCCTAATGCACACACCTACACCTACCAGTTTGCACTCTTCCTAAACAGACTTCATGGTAATGTATTCCTTCCCATTTACACAGACATGTATATATATATATATATATATACATGTAAAACTAGAAAGATACCAACTTGCAAACAAAATTTCTTTGAATGAGACTCAACAGGCACCACATAAATGAAAACTAATGAATCCTGGTAAGGGTTATGAAAAGATGGCAGGAAGGACCTTGACAACATTACTTTGACCTTCACAGACTGATGGAGGAAGAAAGTATGATCAGTCCACTGAGTGCAGCCTCACAGTCTGGGGCCGTGCCAAGGACCACTGTGCCAAGGAGGAGCCCTCCCCAGCAGCACACAGCTGGGCCCTGTCTCTGCCCCAGGGCTGTCCCAAAGGCAAGACACGGTTAGAACGAGTAACAAGGCACTTTCCCATTGAAGTTAATGCAGCCAGGTGCATTGGCACCGTCCACAGTACATCCAACAGCAACTAGCATGCTCCCAAGATCTGGTTTGGCAAGGTGTTTTAATTCCCTTTTAATCTCTTTACTGAAGGGAATGGCTGTTGGACTGCTGCTTACCGCACACAATAGCCCCTTATGCTTGAGTATCTTTTCATCTCGCTTAAGATCTCTGACTGGAAGGTGCAAAGGTGGCAGGCAGGCTTTAAACATTTACCTGGGTAATTGCATTGGCACTTACCGAACTCCTGGCCCGGCTTCAGTGGGTAAAACCCGGCAGGAGCATATCTGAGAGGTCTGCGCTTCCCTTCCTCCCGCGCAGTCCCCTCACAGGCCCGCGGCCCAGGCCCCCCTCTGCCACACACGACGCCCTCCGAGCCCCGAGGCGCTGCCCCGGCCCCTGCGTCCCTGCCAGGGCCGCGAGCCCAGCGCGGAGCCCGCCGGCCGCCCCTCACCGCCCGCACCCCCGGGCCTCTCCCCACATCGCCACATCACTATGGCAACGCGCCCCGCAGCGCTCAGGCAGCGGCACCCGCGGCTCCCGCGCCTCCCGCGATCAGGGCTGCCCTGGACGCGGCTGCCCCTGCCCGGCCCGGCCCGGCCGGCGCTCGGTCCGTCCCGCGGGAGCGCAACCCTTACCCGGCAGCTTCAGCGCCCGGGACAGCACCGTAGCCATGCTTGACACGGCAGTGCGCTCGCGCGCCGCCCCCCGCCCCGCGCCGCCCCGCGGCCTGCTGGGAATTGTAGTTCCCCGGCGTGAGGAGCCGAGGCCCTCCATGTCCCTCATGGTCCGAGGGGACAGAGACCCGCAGGGAGGGGCGGGCCAGTGGCAGCGAGCCGTGACCGAGGACAGCCCAGATCTCCGCAGCCTGCACGGCTGTGTGGGCACAGACAGATGGAAAATAGGCTTGCCGTCCGGGGTGGTTTGCACAGAAAGTGCCAGTCCCTCTGAATTACTGTTGCTATAAATATATGCCTTCATTCTTGGAAAGCTTTTGGTTGGAAGAAATCTAGTTGTTTTCTTCTTATTTTGCTATTTTATTTTATTTTATTTTATTTTATTTTATTTTATTTTATTTTATTTATTTTATTTTATTGTCATTTATTAATTACAAAAGACGGCCAGGTTTTTTCTGAATCTGTCCTCAATCACCACCACAGTCCTCCGAGGTAAGTGCATAAGTGAACTCTCCCTTTCCCACAATGGGGAAGTTGAGCAAAGAGGGTTTTGTGGCTTCCCCAAAGCCACAAGGCTCCGGCTTCCTGATTCCCAGGCCCACACATGGGCCATCGAACACCGCCACTTTACAGTCATGATTTGTGTGAGAACTCACAAATCAACGTCCTCTGTCACTGAATGAGAGAAAGGAGTATTGGCTAAATACATCAAAAGAGACTCTGCCTGGGTAATGAGCACATCATGTTTCCTCAGCATCTGCTGCTGCTCTTGCTTTCCCCTGTTTCAGGTGCTGTTTCTGCAAATAATGTACTTACTCTTTCGTGTCCGGGTCTGTCCTGGAACTGCTGGAATAGTAACAAATAAGTAACAAATAAGGAGCAGAAGAGAGACACCAAGTGGTCTAGCTGGTGAAAAGAGATATTTTTTTCAGATGTGAACGGGAAAGAGAATAGTTCTGATCCAAAATCTTTTGGTACTAGAGGGTTTTCTTTCCACTGATGTCACCAGGTTTCAGAGACACCTTCCTGAGAACACAGCACTTGTGGGGGCAGTCCCAGGTGGGAAACTCTGGAGAAGCCATCACCATTGTTGTTATTCTTTCCTTTCCAGGTCTTTCTGAGTACAGAGTCTTTCTGTTCCATATGCCATTTCCTGTTCTCCAGGCTTTGATTTAAGAGCAGTGAAGGTCCTGTATCTATGTAAATATTTACAGGATAGATCCTGGATCCTTTTCAAGTCTCAGTTAGCAAAGCCTGTGATAGACAGGGCAAGAGCTGTCCAGCAGAGTGACTCCTCCTAAGAAAATGCTTCTGGTACCAATTAGTGCTGGGAGCAAAAGAATGGCAGAAAACAGCCAAAAGCAGGAACTGGGAAGTCTGGTGTCCTCATTTGTGATCTTCTAACATCTGGCACACACACATACAGTGCAAAAGCCCACAGTTTGCTATGCTTTTACATTTGTGGTGCAGCATAGCCCACTCTTAATTTCATGCATCTCCTCAAAAATGGCTTGTTCCCCAAGCCCAGAGTTCTCTGTGGGGCTAATGGATTGCAAGGACAAGTGATTTGTGGTTAAACTCATGCTTTTGAGGAACATATGACTAAGCAATATGTTCAGAGGATTTAATGATTTGCAGAGCATGAGAAATAAAGTTTTCCTTCTTTACGCTGTGAATGTAAGCTGATTTGCATATAAATTGGACCTGTCAAGTGTTCTAATATCAATCAAAAAGTTGCAAGTAGATCATTAATTTATGTGAATGCCACTGTTCATTTTATTTATGCCTTTTCCAAAGCAGTTTGAAAAAGCCAGATGCTGAAAAATTAGATATTTGAGATGAGGCTTGGAAGTCTGAGAGCTTTGTGTAGACAATGTGGTCATTTAGAAAAATGTTACAAGCCAAAAAGCATGAAAATACACAGCCACCAGCCCCTCATCAGTGTTAAGCCTGTGCTACCCCTTGCTTCTTTCCACCTGCTGCCAGAGACTACAGCCTTTTCCAGCCTGCTGGTACTTAAACTGTTCGTTGCTCCTTGACCCTGAAAGGAGCCACTTTAAACACTGCTGTTTAAGGTCCTCAAGCTAGAGAAGGTCACTCTTGCAGAGCTGCACAGTGGAGTGACTGCACACACAGCTCTGCTGGAAGATCAAGGCGCAGCAGAGAGCAGATGAGCTGCTGGGGCAGGAGCTGTTCTCATCTGTGCCTTTTTCCAGGTGTCCAGAGGGAAGAAGTAACCTGCATGTTTGCATTCCTATTAGTGCTAAGCTAATGTTTTTACCTTTTCTATTCATCCTGTCCTTCTATTCTGCATGGCTACATGATGAGGTCAGGAAGTCAGGAACACCATCCTCTTTTCTCCTGTGCCTGGCTGAGTCCTTCCATGACACAGTAGTCACATGGGAGTAGACATTGCAATAAATAGGAAATTCTTGTTCAAACAACAAAATAAATACAATCAAGCAGTGAAGGATAACAGTAAGAAAAAATAAAGGCAAGTAAACCCAGAAAAAGTGATAATAACATTTCTAGTAGGTGCAAAACAGCAAACTTCAGGAAGTTTTAAGTAGTGAAGATGACCATGGAGTTCCTAATGAACCCATGCAGTAAAACCAAAACCAGCTCGCCCTAGCATGAGGAAAGGCCAAAAGATGGTCAGAACTGTGCAAAAGTTTCAGCTGTGCAGCACCTGAGGTTGTGGAATGTGCCCACATGCTGCCTTCATGGAGTGTGTTAGTTCAGGGAGCTACTGCAGAGGGTTGCCCCAGCCAAACTCCTGATGGGCCTGTCTCTAGTCTCAATGTTGTTCTACCAACACTGGGCACTCTGTGGCTGAGAACCCAGAGGGAAGTGCCCATTATGCCCATTTATGAGCTGGAGACACAATGAAGAATAGAGGGTAGCTAATAAGGGGATATGTTATACCAAAGGGAAGGCAGCACCTGGTGCAAAATCCCACAAACTGCCCAGCAGCGAGCATACATCTTAATGTGCCTCTGGGAATTGCCCTCTTCCCTCTGAGCAGCTGGGTCTGCTAATACCAGCTCGATGCACACTGTCAGGTGCCACCAGGTTTGCTCACCCTGTGTCTCTGTGTTATGCCCCCATGGAGGGCTTCTTGCTCACAGCATTGAAGCTGGTGTCCCTGTCTCACACTGACCATCAGGAGTTTGCATCCTCTTAGCAGGGAGATGCAAAGGCATAACAGGACTGTGTTTGCCACATGCTGAATGGGGAACAGCTGGAGGCAGATGATTGTTTGGGTTATTTGCCTGTTGCCTGGACATTTTGTTTGCTTGTTTGAGCCCTGAAAAAATATGTTTCCAGTTCCTCCAGAGGCTGGTCTGTGTTAAGCCTGTGTATTGTGCGTTGACTTTAAAAACTGGTGTTTTATAACTTTGCAAATGAGCTTCCTGCTGTTTCAGTGGCAAGGCTCCATAAATAAGGCAGTCTTCTCAGAAATTTCCCTGCCACGGAGCCAGTGGGACTGGGGTAGCAGGAGCAGCCAAAACAACATGCTTCTGGTGTCAGAGAAGCAGATATCCCCCAGTCTGGTTCCAGTTGAACCTCTCCTTGACTGAATTAAAGTGGCTGGCTAAATGATAGTGCTGGCTGATGTTTATGGACTGTGCTTAAAAGCCACTCAGCTTCCCTCCTTCCCTGTTACAATCACAATACTGCATTTTTAACTGCTCTCTGTATCACTTGCACATATCCTCTGGTTCCTTACTTCTGAGTGTTCGCTTTTATTCTGAGTGGCTGGGCAGTACTTCACTCTGTGAGAAAAGTGTCTTTTTTTCTCACTGTGTAGTACAGCATCTTGGCTGTGGAAAACTGAGTTAAGTAAGAATAGGCTGGTCAGGAAGCAGAGAGGGTGTTCTTGCCAGTTGATACTGGAGAAGTAATATCAAGAAGAATGCAGATTTGGCCAAGGCACTCTCAAGCAGTGCCATGGGTCTAGTCATGAGTGAAGTGTGCAGCAATTCTGCGCTTCGGGTTGTGGCAGCTGCACACCTTCTCAAATCACAGCAAAAATATCAGTTTGACACAGATATGGGACCAGAGTCAGGGGTTTACCCCCTGCTTCACAAAATTCATCCCTTTAGCACCTTGCATTTGTTTGGAAATCTCTTTTTTAATTACTGACCAGACCAAAGCCTGTTTGATTTGGCAAGCGCAGACCTGGGGGAGGGGGTCAAGGGGAAAAAAAAACAACAACACTGAGCCGGTTCATCCCTCCTTGTTTATTCCACTAGAAATAGATTTGGCAGAGTGCTTCAGGAATGAACTAATCAGCAGGGAATTAATTGGCGTGTTAGTTAAAAGGCAGGAAGAATGTGGTGAACAAATTCATGACTGGATGGCTGGAGGGTTCAAGCAGCCAGAGAGAAGCAGTGCATAGTGGAAACTGTGACTAGTATGAGAAGTGATACATCTGTGCCAGAGAGCCAGCGGTTGAGAGCTGCCCAAAAGAACCCGGAGCAAAGATAACACGAGTGTCCTTGGAGACAGCGTTTTTGAGGAGGGCTCCATCACCCAGGCTTTCCTTCCCATAAGGCTCCCATGTGTGGGGAGAGATGGCTAGTTTGCAGGGCTGGGAGTGGGAGGGAGGGGTAAGAGAGGTACAGCTGGAGGAGGCTTCACGGAAAGACTGTGGAAATGTGGAAAGCAGGGAAATGAAGAGGGACACGTCACTCGTTGCAAACTGAAATGCAGAAGGGGTGGTAAGGGGAAGAAAGGATCAAGGAGGCAGAGATTTGGAAGCTTCATCACAGAAGAACTGGCCTCAAGAGCAAAGGTAATGCTTGTATACAATTCTCTGCCTTCTTTCCCAGGAATGTTTTGTTTCTTCCTCTGGAGGAAACAGATCTGTACACCTCAGAAAGAGGTGGTTGTGTTGGGGGACTCTAAAGGCACCTGTGGGAAGAGCCAGGAGAGGAAGGAATATGTGCAGACTGGCATGGATATGGAGGCTGGAGGATTGTTACCTACAGTTCCTACAGAGAACAGGGGTGTGTAGAATGAGAGAAGTAGGGAGAAAGAAAGAGAAGGCAAATCCTTAGAGTCAGGCAGACTGTCAGACAGGCAGACATGGAGAGTGCAAGATCTGTGAGTGCCTATCTAAGGAGAGAGAGGAAACTTCCTAACAGGAAGGACCAAGCACTAAATAAGAGAGAGTTGAAGATAAGACATATCCTGAAAAAGCAGGCACACCTGGAGAAGAGGCAGAAGGTGAATATTACCTTCCCAAAACCAACGGTACTTTACAGATGTATTGCAACAGATGTGTGCTTTGCATCCAGATGGCTTTTTTTTCTTTTTCTTCTTTATCCCCACTATGGCTGCCTGCTGGCTGTATCACTGTGGCTGGGTTAATATTGTAGGATCCAATTTTTAAAATTAGTTTTTGCCTTTTTCATGATCTTTCCACTATTACATAATTCTACAAGCAATTTTTTTTTTTTTTTTTGTGCTTGAAGAGCTAGCAAATGCCATCCGCTTTGCAAGTAGAGCTTGATTGTTCTGGACTCACAGGCTTGGCAGCTTTCTCCTCTAAAAGCTCAGAGACCTTTCAAGATCCCAGGCTGGGAGTCTCACAGAACTGGCATTAGAAATTGTATGCAGCTACAATATGCTTTTTATTTTTTTTTAATAAGAAACTGTTTGGTTTATATAACTTAAACTTTCTTGAATGTAATACATTAAACAGAACCTTTTAGTTGTGTGTGTATAAGTAATATAAAATATTAAAATATTGGAATGGAAATAAAAGAGAATAAAAAAAAGAGAGGAATTCCAACAATCTGCAAAAACAGCTTTATTTTCTATTGAGATCCTTTACAAAAATAGAGAATCTTAAACCCACTTTGATGTTTAAATACTCATTATCATTGAAGTGAGAGTTACATTTTATGTATTTATGATTTATCTGAGATCAAACTCCCTGATTCACTTACAAGTGCATTTTATTTCCCTGTAAACAACCCAAAATCCAGAATCACCCTTCTGCTTCAGTCTGAAAGTAGCTCAAAAGGAACCTGAAAGTTTTGAGATAAGAACAGACCTCAAATGGAAAGCATGAATGTAATTCACTTGCTTTTCAATGTTCAAATGCAGAAAAAACCTTCATTTTAGGTATCACTGCAGGGATTGATTAATCGACAGCAGCCTCTTCTCAAAGCAAGCATGGGCTTGAGCTAACACCCTGGGATGCTGATGCACTCAGGAGAGGGCATGTGTTTAGAGCAGCCAGAAGTACAGGGGAAGGTTTCCAGCCCTGTTGATGTACAAGGGGCAGGCAAGCTCTGCATTGTAAAGCAACAACTTGCACATATGCAATAGCATGAGTGTGTTCTTCCCAGGCTTCAGAGCAGAGAGCGCTTTCTGAAATGAAGCTGTGTTTGGTACTAGAAGCAGGTTAAAACCCCCCATACCCTGGCAGGCAGCACAGACCACAAGTAGTGGTGCACCTCACTCAGTCATCACGCTCAACCCCAGTTGTCAAAGTCTGATGCAGATACCAAGGAAACCTCAGGGCTCTCTTGGAATTACCTACTACATTGTGAGGAGGGATGAGCACCAGAAATGGAGGAACAAGAAACCAAAGGGGTTAATGGGAGAGGGACAGTGATGGGAGTTTAAATACTGGCAGTACTTCTTTGCTTTGGGGCAGGGATTCTGGCTTGGATGGCACAACTGCTGATCCCAGAAGGGCTGTCCTCAGGGTATGAAACTAGCTGAGCTCTTTTATCATGTTGAAATGAGGAATCAAAAGGTTAAAAGACGAAAAAAAAGACTGGACAAATATGTTGGTCTTCACTGCCTGCAGATGAAGGGATTGTCCAGTGAATCACGGAGCCTACCCTGCTCCAAGGGCAGACTGTGATGTAATTTTCTGACAGCACTTCATATTATTGCAATTAATAGTAACAATGGCAAAGTTATTATGTTGATATTGTTATTCTCTGAATTTAGGGAAGCGTTTCCATCCAAGGATGTGAGAGAGTTCTCCCTGCTTGTCCATCCGTGTTCTACCCTGATGGTACTTTCCAGTGCAACTCTGCAAAAGAGCAGAAGACATATTTGAATCGCCTGGGGATCTGATTCCTGTTACAGATGACCCTGCAGACTTTTTCAGCTAGGAACTTCATTAGTGAATATCCACTTGCTGTCTACAATTCCACCTAAGAGAGGGAAGACTGCTCATTTTCAGTGTGCCTGAGGTATGAGAATCTGCTTCAAAGATGATTATAACCTGATGTTTACTATGATAATAAATTACAGTAGACCCGCGGGAATGCAGGGAGCAAAGCTACAAAGAAACTGGTCTGTGAGAGGCCCTGCAAATAGAACATGTGGGTATTGTGATTCATTTGGACACCTGATGTTTTAAAAAGTTGGAGCTCAAGTAGGGTGGATTTTCAGTATAAGATGTAGGTGGAATTTATTACCACCCTACTTTTAACAAACAGAGAAAGATCAAAGTATCCCAGCTATGGAGTATTGAAACAAGTGGGAGATGGAAAGGATAAAGAATGAACAATGTCTTCAGGAAGTTTTTCCAATTAGCTTGGAAGCCACACTGTCTCCTTGATGTTGGCAGCATTTTCAAATCATTTGCAATTAGACACATAGGTGTCTGGTAAGTCCTTTCCCATCAGGGAAGATTAAAAAGGCATGTGCAGGGCATAGACATTCAAAGAAAGAGAAAGAAAAAAAAAAAAAAAGCTGTAAAGGCTGGCACATTTATCTGGAAAAACTGAGAGCTGGGGGAGGTGTGGTGTCAATGCAAATTGTTTCAAGAAGGTCCATGAAGACCTTTTCCTTATGAGCCTTGGTGGTATCGTCAGACCTTCTTAAAGATCTTTATTTTGGCAGCTCTGAGTTAGTGGGAAGGAAAGGTGTATGCATGTGTGAGATAGGAAGAAGGTAATTTATTTTTCCTTTAAATGAATACTCCAATTAGATGAAGAATACTAAATATAAATTACATCCTGACAGATGGAAAGTAATGTTTTTAAAGTATCATGACATTTTCCATTAGTATGGCTATATTCATACTGATACTTTAAATAGTGGAAAAATAAATGCAGTTGCAATTAAAATGCACTAGTGATCAAAAGTAAGAAAGGCACAAAGTGAAAGGAATTATTTATTTACTGCTTTATCTGCTACAGCTTCTGGTAGATTTTGAGGTGACTGAATTTTTCCCAGATGGTCAGGAGATGAAAGTTATATTATATTAAAAAAGAAATTTAATGTCCTCATATTTTGCAGTGAGATCTTGGGCTTTTGATGCAAGTACCTGAACAGGAGAATAATTCAGATTTTCTGGATGTGCCTGCTTCTCACATGAGCCATCACTCCATCACTGTGACTACAGATGACTGAAATCATCACTAAACCCCATGAACCTGGCAATGCATTTTTTCTATTTGCTATGTGCAATATGTGCATAATGGATATTTTCAGCCAATTTCTAGCAGAACAGCTGTTCATGACACTTTTTTTTTTTTTAATTAAAATGCCAGATTCAACACTGAGGGACTAATTTATTAGGACAGAATAACAAATCAGCATGAGTAAGCTGTGGAGAGACTGATCTATCCTCTTACGTTTAGAGAAGGTATTTGCCCAGGAGGGCGTGTAGATTAGGGCTGTCTTCCTTGGCTTGGGAATGATGGTAAACTTGTAAGAAAACAAGAAGTTAGTTAAGTCTTCACATCAGTTCATATATATGTCCTGTCAACTCTGCAGCTTTGCTCAGGAGGAATTCACCCCGTGACACCAGGGCATGGTGGAAATAGTGCATGGGGAGTGAGGTTACCTTTGAGGCTTTGTCAGTCTAGTATTGCCACTCGTTAGTGGATCAGATCAAAAAGAACTTTTTTTTTTTATTCTGGCCACTGTGAGACACTTGATAAATTGTTTAATGGTTGTTTACCTTGTTTCTGCCAAATACAAAGTAGGGATGCAGTGATTTTCACACTTTGTAAGTACCTCCTCCTGACACTGCTAGAAAAATTGTAGCTATGAGGTGCTATCCAAACACAGCTACACAGGAAACAAACCTATTTCCCTAGCTGCTGCAGGTTGATGAAGCATCTCAGTACCACTCTGTTGCTTGAAAAGGAAGTAAAGTTCGTACTTGTGAAAAAGAAAAGTCCCTGTGCTTCTGTAAAACCTATTCTGAGCAACTTGAAAAACATTTTAAATAAAAACATTGCCAAAGAGAAATTTGGTGTTGTGGTGACAGATAGGAAGTGGAGAAAGAGAAGAAAAAATAAATAAAGCACTTAGCAAGACTTTTTGTCTCCACAGGGACAGGGGAAGTCAAGGTCCTACAACAGTCATCATGGTGACTCTTCCTCTTTTCCTCCTCTTCATCCTTTTGCCCTGCAGTAAATCTCAAGAGGACTTTCTGGACCAGCCTCAGAAGTGGAACTACAGAGAAGGCGGTAGGAGGTCACAGTGGTGGTTCAGCATGATTCAGTAATTCAGAGATGCAGATTCACTTATTTTGTCCTTGACAGTGGTCATCCATGACTGCTCTTTCTTGATTCCTGGGTAGCTGTTGAGACTTCTGCAGAAAAAAATGGTTTTAGAAATAATCAGCTGGGGTATCCAGTGATCACCTGGTCACCTAGAGGCAGAGAATTACACTGTGAGAGAGAATTAACTGCTTTTTAGTTTAGATCCTCCACGTGTTTAATATCTGGCATTTCATTGCAACTGAGTTGTGATGGGGAATTGAACCAAACTTGGAGTACTGGCTCGTATTTTCTTGTGCTGACACATTTGTTTTCCTCTCTTCCATGGACAACCTGCTAACCTAGCTGACAAGGTCAACATAGAAGGTGTTTACAGCATTACTCAAACCCTTGAAAAATGGGGAAACGACATCTTCTGGCAAATGAAGCATACCCTGCTGAACAACCCACATGCTCTCCTGCCTGAGTTCTCCAGGTAATTCCTCTCATCTGGAGGTGGGATTCAGTCCTCTCCTGAGTGTCCTTCCTTGAGCAGGATTCATCTTCTTAAAGATGAATTTTCGTATTTCTCAGCTGGGGGGGAAATAAAACACTCTGTCTCAGTACCTATCATGCTACCAGCTCTGATTAGTAAACTGAATACTCTGATAACTCTTTATTGTGAAACATTCTCAACTGCCATCACTGTATTACAAGAATCTTCCTAAAGAAATTGCCCTTGGCAGCTCATACTTGTGAGAACAGGCTGGAAAAAATTAATTGTTCTACAAATCCACACATGGGTTTGGGCACAGGTCAGGGAAAACAATCTGGTTTGGTCTGTGATGTTTTTTTTTTTATTTCAGTCTCTAACACCTAGATCTGAAAAAGCTTCATTCACCTATTCATGTTATCATATTCCCCTTTTGCATTACAGGACATATTAACTGTTGAACAAACTCACAAAATTTACTTCAATCTCATATTTCCAGAAAAAGAGTAGGAAAGGCAGGGAAAGAAAGAGAGGAAAAGGGAGTACTGGGAATTACTATAAACCTTATATTGCTTAAATCAGAATTATTCATAAAGCAAGCAAAGTGTCTGTCTTCCATAACTAATTGTTCTCTTTAGGAACAAGAAAAAAAATAAAAATTTGCAAATGTTACACATTGAACCTGTTGAAGAGAAAAGGCTAGAAGAATAAAAAAGGCATTGGGCAGGTAGTCACACAGTATCTGTACAATTCAGGGTTTCAGAAGGATACTTCATAGATTATACACTGGCCTTTGGCATCAAGTGATTTCTCCCTGGCTGCATGGTGGCCGTTGTTACTAGCACAGGATTCATCACAACATTCACACTGACAGTGCTGAAATTCATTGGTGCCTCAATTTATGAGGGGTGATATTAAGTCTTGTATTTGGAAAGTTCTAACTTTAGTCCAGGAAGATGGGATGAAACTATCTAGCCATATATCCTGAACTGGGCTTTGAATTACAAGTTTTCTGCCAAGGACACAGACTGGTTCATTAGAAATGTTGAGGACTAAGAGTACTCCATGGGAATCACCTAGCCTCCATGTGTACTCCTAGTTAATTATTTCTAATTAAAATAAGGTGGTGGAAAGACCATGTTGCTCATGCTGGTCCTGAAGCTTGTGCTTTCCAGGGTTCAGATGGGGCCCCTCAGATGAACTCCCATCACCAAAGAGCAGGGCAGCTTTGAAGCATCTTTTAATGGTTACTTGCAACTCTTTCATCATCTTGCCCAGAAAGAAACAAAGGTCATGGTAAATTACTTTGCATGCTCACAAACACTCCCTAAACTGAGTTATTCTTCTACATTACTGTCTTTGTAGTCTCCGCCCTGTCTCTGCAGCTGTGGACAACCTTGTGAGGGAAGTCCAGTCAATAAGGAAAAGGCTGGAAGAATTGAATGAACGTCTCAATGTCATCAGCAAAACTGTCCTTCCCCTTCGACTGAATGCTCTGCAGAGCCAGAGGCGTGGAAATACTCAGCTGCGGAGACTCCCGACACACAGGAGAAGGTTATATGCTCGCAGGAGACCTCAGAGCACTTAATTCTCTACCAGAAAAAAAGGGGAAATCATTACTTTTTTTTCATCTGCTTAAGTCTTTCTCAATGGGACACTGCTAGAGAGAAAAAAAGTAAAGCACACACACAAGTCAGCTTTGCTAAGGAGACCAGAACTTCTGTATTTTGTTGCTGCCTTTCAAACCTAGGTCAGTAGGTGAAACCTGACCCTGTTTTTTAATGATGGCTGTTTTGTGTCTCAAGCAAAAAAGAGTTGACAAGCTCAGTGTACTTGAGTGTGAATACCTTTAGTCTATACAGGCATTCTTTCTGCTTACCAGAGGAAGGTCATTTTATAAAGATCAGGTGAATTTCTCTCTCTGCCCTATTTTTAAACCACTCCATCTGAAACAGCTGGGGAATCTGAACTTCAAAAGTGCTGAACAACTGATGAATGCAGAAAGATGGATTAGTGCTTGGCACTTCCAGCTGGGCAGGGAAAGGGAGAGGAAGTTATGTTTCAAAATACAGCCTTAATCTATTGCCCATGTTCATATGTTCAGAGGGTGGGTAGGGCTGGATAACATTGGTCTGTACATCATGCTTCAACAATGAAGACATATCAGTTGCTAGGGACCAAATTTGAACATCCACCTTCTGCAAAGACTGTTTTTCTAGCTACCTGTATCTGTGCACTCAGAATGGTGTTATTCAGTAGATATATTCAGGATTTCCAGCACTCTGAAACACACTGAACTGATTTTTGCCAAGTCCCATGAAAACCAGGAGATTTTTGTTTGGGTTTTTTTTTCCCCCCCAAAACTATTTAGATATCCAATGTCAAAGATAGGTATCTGGAAGGATTTTCCAAAATAGCTTAAGAGACTCTTCAGTCCCCAAAATCACAGATAATATTTCAACTGGTGTCTAGTTCACAGAGTATTTTCTCCAAATGCCAGCACTGACCTCTAGACATTTTCCAACCTCCTTTAGCACAATTAATATCTGTAGAAAATTAACAACCGGGCTCTCCAAAGACTTTGGTCCCTCAGGGATTACCCAGAATACTTTGCCTTCAGCTTGTCTTTGCCTATGTCTTCCTGACAATAAAGCTGGTTATAAAAAAGAGTGCATTAATCAAATTATACACAGAATGGAGGATAGAGTGCACTTGCCCTTCAGGTCTCTAAAGATTGATCCAATACATAGATTTCCATTCAGCATTGCAGTCAACTGTGTCAATGAAATGTGTTGAAACATAAGAAGGAGAGCCAGAAAGGAGAAGAAACAGGTTGTCTTTAAGGTCTGGATGAAGCAATTTATGAGAACACAAATAAAGAATGGATTGTGTCTAAATGATTGTGGAGGTGTCTGACATGACAGTTGTTTTGAAAACACTCTCAAGTCACAGTGAGGATGCAGACTAGCTATTTAAGGATTCCCAAAGCCTGAGTTTATGGAAAGAAATTCAGTGACAGTACAATAACCTCGAAAAGGAAAGGGGGGAAAAAACTAGTTTCATATGTAACCTTTCAGAGTGGACCAGAAGAATTAACACAGTAAGAATTTTAGCTGCAACCTGGGAGTTAGTTGAGTGGGGGAGCTATTGACAGTGTATGAGACAATCTGATAAATATTCCCCTGATGTAAATTCTCTGAGTTCAGGTTTTCAGAAAATAACAAAACTCAAACTTGGCTCTCTTTGGCTTTTGCTTGGGAATTTGAAACACTGCGTAGCCAGAGAAGGGAAAAATCAAGACTGAAAGGGCTGATAAAAGGATACAGTTGTGCCTTTGTTGAAGTTGTCATCATAATTTCTCAGGAAATGTAGAGCATTTTGATCCCAGAATATATTTACATAAATTACAAGGAATAACAAGAGAGAAAGGCCCCTAACTTCTTGTTATTCTGCATTCAGAGTTTCTAGGCTGTGCTGTAGCAACAGCTGCATCCTTGCACAGACTGCTGATCCCTCCAAGGGATGCTTTGCTTGGAGCTGTAGGGATTGCTGGGGTTTTTTTGCCTATCTGAAGGAAGAGTACAACATAAATGTTAGCTTTCATGTATATATTTTAGACACCAGCATTTTATCAGGCAACCTGAAGTTGTATAAATTGAGGACTCTTTGAAATAGAAAGATGAGACTTCCCTAAGTCCCTCAAGTTACAGATGGCTGGTGGTGGGAGGCCAAACCATGTCATTGCATCCTTTTACTTTGTACCTAGATGCCCACCAGCAGCTTCTGCCAGAGACAGAGGACAGGACAAGATGTACTCCCAGTTTAACCCAGCCCATGTATTCCTACGCTGATACGTGCAAGTTTATAGTCTTGGCAAAACCTCCTCAGCACAATGGAGAATGCCACCATTTGCTGTATAAGAGAATAAATAAGCTGCAGCATTCAGTGTATATTACAATTCTGCAATTTCATGCATAATGGTGAATAAACCAGGTAATATAAATGGTTAATAAATTACTAGTCTGTGACCTTGTCAGCAGTGATAGCAGCCCCTGTCATTCACTCTGTGAAAGCCCATGCCAGGCTCCAGCCCAGCTCCCAGACCTGAACACAGCCTGTTTGATCAGATGATAACAGCCAGCTTCTTTAACCTCTTTGCCTTTGCACGACCCTCTCTCTAGATGGAAAAGTTTTAGTGTCCTATTTCTTTTATAATTTTATTTTTTGCTCTTTAAGAGTGTAGGAAGGTTATGTGCCAGCCTACTTCTGCACCGTTCATCTTCTTTTTGAGGAGGCAGCAGTCCAGCTGAGCGACTTGAGATGCCTCTATCCCATCTGCCTGGGGAAACTGGTCTGACTCATGGGACTGATTCCCAGGGACTGGTATTTGATTTCTGCTTCTGCTAACCTCTTAAAAGATCCTGGGTAAGGAACTTTCTCTAACTGGCACTTGTTCTTTGACATGGCTTATACAACACCAAAACATTTGTCACAAGGTGTCCAAGTCTTCTATGCATATAAATGTATCCAGCTAAGCTCTCTGTTATGCTCATTTACATGTATTTCTGGGAAAGGATCTGGACAGAACTTTTAAACAGAGGTGACCAGTTGGGTGGTCAGTGGAGGGAGTTCAAGTATCATCAGGAACGTCTAAAATCTACCCTCACCTAAAGTTTACAATATCCAGTGGCACAAACCACTTCCTTAAAAAAACAACTATGTCCCTTTTTAGTTTAGTTCTCTTAATTAAAAAAAAAAAAAAAGCCCAAAGCCACAGAAGACCGAAAAAACAAGAGGTTATGATTTTGCAATTCCAGGAGCACGGTGCCCTTATGTGCTATGCATGACACACTTTGCCAGTACTTCCCTTTTCCCGTATTTTATTTCTTTCCTATTCCCTCTCATATTTCCTGTCTCCCAGAGATGAATCCCATCTGTTGCCGCACTTCACGACTGCTCACGCTTCCCGGCGCCCTCCACACTTCAGCTCCGGGGCAGCCGCTCCCGGTGCCCTCGCACGGCGCCGGCCCCGCGGCGCGGGCGGCCTCGGGCGCGCCCTGGGGGCGATGGCCGCGCTGCGGGCGGGGCGGCTGCGGCCCTCCCACCTCCTCCGAGCGGGGCCGGGCCGAGCGGGGCCGGGCCGAGCGGGGCCGGGCCGAGCGGGGCCGGGCCGAGCGGGGCCGGGCCGAGCGGGGCCGGGCCGAGCGGGGCCGGGCCGAGCGGGGCCGGGCCGAGCGGGGCGGGGCCGAGCGGGGCCGGGCCGAGCAGAGCGGGGCCGAGCGGTGCTGAGCCAAGCAGCGGCATCATGCTGGGCATGGTGAAGAACTCGCTGCTGAGCACGGTGGAGGCATGGCCCTACCGCCTGCTGAGCAAGGGAGAGAAGGTCTGTGCCGGGGCGGGCGGCCGGCGCTGGTCCCCGGGCGGTTCTGCCCCAAGGCGCTGCCGGGGAAAGCGGCTTTCAGCCCCGGGCAGCGCGCTCCCCCTGGCAGCGCCTCCATTCCCATCTCCTTCCCCAGGATCAGGTCAGCTACGAGGAGAGGGCGTGCGAGGGCGGCAGGTTCGCGGCGGTGGAGCTGGTGGGAAAAGCGTTCGACGAAGCCTCGAAGGAAGGGGCAGTCAAGCTCCTCAAGTACGTCGGAGGAAGCAATGACAAGGGTGAGAGATACTGCCCGCTGCCCCGCGGGGCTTGGCGGATGCTTGTGGCTTGGTGAAAGCAGGATGGATGGAGGCAATGGCACCGCAGGCCCGCCTGGCTTGTGCCTCCTGGCACTGGGAGTCATGCCAGGGGATGGCCCCTCACTGGGAAAAGTGAACTTACACCAGGTTAAGTCGTGCCCAGCCAACTCATGCTGTGAGTCCGCTTATAACCCATCTCTGTTTCAGGGTAAAATCTCAAAAATTATTAGCTTAAACAGGAATGAGTTACCTTGCAGGTGGGATAACATGAGGACAGGCAGACATGTATCTATCACAGCTCCCTGGGTGAGCAGTAGCTGATGAAATCCAGGATATCTGGGATACTTCTGTTCTATGATGTGCCCTTGTGGGCAGTGAAATAACAGTTATGACCTTGATGTTTTATCTGGCTATTTTTATTCATGAAAGAGTAATGAACAATGAGCTTCATTTTTTAATGGTATATTGTAATGTTTTATGGCAGTGCTTCCAGGTGATTGCTTCTAATTCTCATTTTACTAAAGTGTGTACACTTTAACCATGCATAGCAGAAGACTACAGAGTAACTCTGAGGCATACATATGTTCTTGAACACCTTTCTCCAGCATCAAACAGAGGGACTAGTGTAGTCTCTTTAGGAGTAGGAGGTGCATGCAGTGGGAAATGGTATTTACAGCAACATTTTTGGAAAGGTGATGATCACTGCTGCTGTAGGAGAAAGGGTGCCTTCCGTAACATGTGACACAAACACAGGTATGACATAAAAGAAAATAAATGAGACAGATGGTTCGATCTCAACTGTTTTTATGGCTGCTTGATCATGAGGTTTAGAGGTTCCCTAATGCTGCAAGAAGAGTGAAGAAAACTGGTCTTCAGTGCCATGTGGTACTTCTTGGTGGTAATGAGTAGGAAAAAAACATTCTGTTCCTGGAGTGTGGACAGCATGGACAGTCCTGCTGAAAGCCGTAACAGCACTGAGGTTTGGGGCACTGGAACTTGTAGGATGTCTGGAAGCATTTGGAAGGTTTTAAGAGAAAGTTCCTATCACCCAGTATTGGCTGTGGGCTCATGACTAAGTGCAGATAGTATTAATTTAAATGCTGATATAGATTTATATGTGCTGCTGGCCTGTCCTGGAGCTACAGACCCTGCTGTCTTACAGCTGATCTGTCAGAAGAACAGAATGTCTCACAGAACCACAAAAGCAGCACCATTAATAAAAAGCATTCCAGAGGTTAGTTGGGACAGTTATTTCCCAGGCTTCTGGTGTGGAGAGAGAGCGTGGCCCAAGCAGAAGCCTGATGATGGCTGTTGTGTTTCCCCAGAGGAGCTCCTGACAAGGAGTTTGGTCATAATGAGGAGTTTTCCAAAACTAAAATTAGCTTTTGTGAATTTCTGTTAATTGTGTGGGTTCCTGAGAGCCTACACTTCTTTAGTTACATCTGTGTGTCTGCTTCAGGGGTTGGAATGGGCATGACTGCTCCTGTCTCCATCACTGCTTATCCTGCTGAAGATGGCTCCTTTCAGCAGAAGGTGAAAGTCTCTCTGCGGATCCCAAGCCAGTTTCAAGACAACCCTCCTTGTCCTACTGATGAAAGCATTAAGATTGAAGAAAGGCAGGGGATGACCATTTATTCCACGTAAGGAATGCATCCCGGGATCTCCAGTCTCAAGTGATGAGGTCTTTAGGTCACTCTGAAGAGCAGTATTTGTTTTACCAGGTGACTTGCTGTACAAGGGGTGCATGTGGCAGAAGGAGATGGAGGATTGTTTCTAGACTGAAGACAGGTGTTTTATGTCACTTTTTACCTCTGGTTATTCTGCACTGATTTGGAATATGGATTTTTTTTCCATGGGGTAAACAAGCATGGAGGCTAGCCCTAAAAGATACTGTGCCATTTCTATTGTATGAATCTATTGTTTCTCCCACTTTCTGGGTTCCAGATTGTTCATAGTTATTAAGAATGTTCTTTGGTGTAGTTCACATCAAACTGTCCACTGAAGCCTCATTCAGGTGGACTCATACCAGAACCCACCATGGAAACAAGCAGCAATTGCATTGCTTCAAATCACCTTTGAATGTCTTGGGCTGTTGACTGACAGCCTGGACTCAAACTAGCACCACAATAGCAATAAGCTCTTCACCTTGTTTTTACCCTTTGGAGGTTCCCCTGCCTACTTTCTTCAACTATTTTGGCTGACTCTAACTGACTTCTTTCTTGCCTCCAATTGCTGCTTGGCCTTTGCTCTGGGTGTGGGCCACTTCTGCAATATCAGCCTGTTTTGTCTCAAACTTGGGCCCTGAGGGAGGATGGTGAGGTGCAGGCTGATGTGCAAATGGTTCCTGTTAGTGGGAGGTCTACAGAAACCAGACCCATTTCAGTCCACGGCTTTTAAATAACATTGTGTTCTATAATTACCAATTGTCTGTTCCTACCTCCCCTTCTTCTTGGGCTAGCTAGAGTTTGGCTTTCCTTCATGATCTTTCCAGCAGATGGTTGTTCACACCACAGTGAAGTGGTTGTTGGTGAAGACTGTGGGCTGAGCTGACTTGGAGATAACCTTGTGTTTTAGAAAGTTGTTTCTCTGATACAGTGCTGATTCACAGGGCAAGGCCATTCTGCTGGCTGGCATACATGGGGCTGTTTGGGGAGATCCCTGTGGGGCGTCCCCATGAATGACTGCACCTTGGCTGTGTCACCCACGAGACTTCATCTGTCCCAGATGAAGTGTGCTGCTTCACAATGAACAGTGCATGCATGAGTGCCTGTTGGCAGGGCCTGGATCAAAGTGCCTGCCTAAATATACTGTGGCCATATATTGTTCTCTTTCTCTTCCTTCTGTGCCTTGCCAGGACTGCTCAACACCTCTCTGGTTCCTTTGCAGGCAGTTTGGTGGCTATGCCAAAGAGGCAGATTACGTCAGCTATGCTGCCAAGCTGCAGGCTGCTCTGGGGAGTGATGCTACATACCGCAAGGATTTCTACTTGTGCAATGGTTATGACCCCCCTATGAAGCCTTACGGACGCCGCAATGAGGTCTGGTTTGTGAAGGAGTGAACGTCTGGCTCCCTGTGGTGCTGCCTTGCACTGATAACCTCCCCACACTGTCCCTGTCCTCTTTAAAATAAACTAATAATTCAGCAGAGGCAAAAAACTATCACTGCTTTTCTCCATGCCTATGCCTTACTCTTTTATGGACCATAAAAGTCATTTTAGGAGAACTCTTGCTGACCCTCCTGATGGTCCCGCTCCTTTATTCCAGAGCAGGTCCTCAGCCACACAGACTCTCTCGATCTCTCCTTGGCTTGTTTTTATCTCCTTTGTGCTTCCAGAGTTCAGTGCTGAGAAAGCCAAAAGTACTTAATTGACTGGTGCCTGACAAGAGTCACGTCCAAGTGTAGGCAGACTATTAGTCTCACCTGAGACGGGTAGGGGAACATGAAAAAAGTGCCTACAGAGACTTTTTTATCTCCTTTAGTTTGCTGCAGCTGTAAAATGCTGCTTTTATCTTTGCCATTCCACAAACAATCTAAAGGGACACTTGGCATTGCTGCCAACACAGCCAAGTGAAAATAAACGTCCTTTACATTAATTCAGAGTGTGCAGAAGATCAACACTTCTGTCATCTGTCTGAGAAATACCATTCCGAGAAAGATCCAGATTCTGTTTGCAGCTTTCCTCTGTTTGAGGAGAGATGTTTTGGCGTGTGATGTGTATTCATCTCAGCTAGCAGCTGGACAATTTGACCTGGAGACCTCAAGATTATTTCCTCACCTTCCTATTACTTTTGTGCAACATTTCTTTAAAACTAGCCTATGCAAGGGCCAGAGCAGAAATGTGTGTGGTTATCTAATTGAACTAGAGAAATGCAAGGCTGTGAAGAAAGCAGATGCTTATTACTTGTGATCTGAGGGTGCATTTGAAGAACGGTGAACATATGGTGAAGCTACCATTGGTGCCAATCTAAAAAACTTTTCTTAAAAGATGTCAGTTTTCTAAGGGCTCCTCAGACCAGGTGTTTTCTTTAGAGGAGGAAAAGGAAAACATGGCCATTCTGGAAAACAGGGACTTTCAACAATGAGTCAAATAATGAGTAGCCTTTTGGAAATTTCAAATACAATAGCAAGTGTGGGTCATGTTTCAGGAGGAGTGGCAATATTGAAATGTCAGGTATCAAACCAGCATTTTAGCTGTGTTGGCTCTGCTGGGGAGGCAGCAGGATGCCCACAGTGGGAACACTCACACTGCTACTGGGTGTGTGTATTTCGTTACCTGCACCAGAAGAGGTGTAGTTCTCTGGTGATGAAGTGCCCCATAGTTCAGATGCTTTCCAAAAGCCATTTTCCCCTAGAGCTGAAAGAGGCATTTGTCAGATGGCATTGTGGCTTCTGGCTGGTCAAACTGTTGCATGTACACCTGCTTTCTGAGGAAAAAATCTCAGCAGGAGATTCAAAGGAGAAAACCTGAAGTTTTGATGTGCTTTCCTTTTCTCTCTTGCTGAGCCATTTAAGAGCTTTGCTGTGAACTTCATGAGAGTTTCAGTCACCTGTGTGTAAGAGCAGCTAGTTCAGGATGGGTAAAAAGATATAATTTAATTAAGCAAAAACCAAACAACAGTGATGGGGAAAAGCTATTGGCTGTGGTTAGTGATTGCAGTGCAGAATAAAGAGATAAGAATAAAGAATAAAGGATAAAAAGAGAAATCAAGACGAACAAAGAAATAGGCTTTTGAAGGAATTTTTGAAGCAGCAAATGCCCTTTTAAGCTTGCACCTGAATCCAAAGGGACCATTCATGTCCTAGATTATTTTAATCTGGGAGGGTGAGGAATGGAGGAGCACAATATTGTCCTCTTTATGCCTTCCCAGGTTGTTTTGGAGCTTGCGTGGATACAGTCTGATGACCTGTGGTGAATGTCCTTCAAAGATCAAAACCTTGCAATTTCTCAAAATTTATGTTGTGAAATCTCAGATGTTAGGGATACCAGTAATAAACCTGGTATAAACAAAGCTGCACAGCTCAGCAGCATGGTGGTGTTCTTTTATATAATGCATACCCCCTGAACAGAGTGTGGGAGCTTCAGATTCAACGGTGAGAGTAAACATCTGTAGGCTCTGCCTGTGCAGCCCTGCTACCGGCCTTTTGCATCAGGCAGGCAGGATAGGATTTCATAAACATTGTTAAATAATGTCAAAGCCTTATGCAAATTGAATTGCCTTTTCTGTACACACAAAGATGCCTGTGTTTTGTCTGCATTTTCTACAGTTTCGGAATAAATAAAAATTAATATTGTGATTTACAACTTTTGTGCTGATCGCTGACTTTGTGAACTCAGTGGGAGTAGTTGATTTGCTAGACCGTAGGCTACCAGTTTATCTTTCTGTTTGGGGTATTAATCATGTCACAGCAATTATAAATAGTCATAATGCTTTTTCCAATAAATCATTATTTTGGGTATCCTGGTGTGGCCCTGCATTATCTGACTGTGAGAGACAGAAGCAGATTAAATAATCTCCTTCATTTGTTCCAGCCATTGGGAGGCTTTGAGCAATGCATTTGTGTTATGTAGAAACAAGGGCCCCCCTCACCTGAGGAAAATTATGTGTTCCTGTGGCTGGGGCTCACAGACAGTGAATGCATTAATGTTGAGGCTCGTGACTGATTTTCAACTTGATCTATGGTCTAGAAACATTAGACATTTTGTCCCATTGAGGTCCATCTAGCTCGGTGTCCTGTGTCTGTAGTGGACACCTGAGACAAGATTACAGGAACAGTGCAACTGTGGGCTCAGACCTCCTCTAAATATTTCCCTGTCTCTAGTACAATGTGGTCCAGGGATTTTTGTTGTGCTGGGTGGACCCAGGTAGATTTTATCTCATGCATTTGTCAGGTTGCTTTCTAGAAATTAGGTAAAGTTACTATCCATGGCATCCTTTCATCCTTCCTTGGTTATGGAAGAGTAGAAATACTCTTTGTCTGAGGATTTCCAGCAGGCTGTCTCTCTGCTCCTTAGGCAGCTGGGTCAGTCAGCTTTTTGATATGCCTCTGTCACTGCAAGTGAATGTTTGTTTGGACAGCCAGAGTCGCTGTTGACATTGGAGGATTTCCAGCCACCTCTTTGTGCTGGGGCCAGAAGTCAGAGGTGCATTCTGGATTTTGACCCAAGGCCAGCATGGCCACAGACACTGTTACATGCAATTGACTCCTGAACCGATGTTAAAACAAAAACAATTTTCTCCATCCCCTGCAGTGTTTGTTCTCTGAAAGATTAGAGCACAGCAGATTGCCTAGAGACTGCCTTGCTTCTCTTCTGAGCCTGTGCAGTGTCCTTTTCTGTCTCCAGTGAATGCTGAAATGGAGAGATTTTGGTGCTTTCCATCTGTTTGACAGGGCACCGTGACGTTGCCCGTTTTGTGTTGACTTAAGAAGACAGTGCTGGGGAACCTGCAAGGCGGATGTTTCTCCGTGCTGAGGCCCCTCAGGGCTGCCAGAGGTTGCCTTGCTGGGTTGTTGGGAAGTGGTGGGATTGTGCATCAGACACTGCATTGCTGTCTGTGGCCTCTTTCCCACTGCCTCACTTGCCAGTGCAGTGGAACAGCTCCACTGCTGCCTGCTGGGCTGGACAGGCTCAGCAGGGGAGCGGCCCTGGGGATTATCTCTGCCTTCCAGAGACAGGAGTGCCCTTGCTGCTTGTGAGCTGCTGGGCAGGTCCCTCTCAGTGCTGTGCAAAGCAGTGGTATGATGGCGATAGGAATGGCCACAGGAAAGGCTACGTTTAAGCAGAGCCAAATTTAAAAGCGTAATTTTAATGGGAATTATACACGTGCCATGTAGATTTAGCTGTGTTGGATATACAACCTTCCTAAGCTGGTATTTTCCTGCTGGTATTGACCATGGCAAACCCTATATATTTATATATATATAAATATGTACGTGCATATGGGTATAAATGTATGTATATGTAGTGTGTGTAGACCAGCCACTTTGATCTATTGTTTGGCTTTGTAGTCATTGAATAATTCACTAGAGTGAATGCAGCCACAGGGTGAACATTTGCAGACTGAAGTTTTAAGACTACTAGGATGAGAGCTTTGTTAGCTTCAGAAAGAAATACTTTACTTTGTAGACACATGCCTTAATACATCTAACACTGCATTAAGAAGACGACAGCTTTTATAAAAGAGCTAATTGGTTGAGTTGTCCTTATACATCTTGCCAGACTTATAATACTCCAGTCACTTTGAGGGGATGGGTGATCTATGGTGAATGAGGAAGTAACATCATTATTTCCCCATTTTCATCAATCCCCGTGGCAAAGACTCTGTGAGCAGCTATTGTGCTTATGGTCACAAATTTTCAGTTTTGCAATGCTGCCCCAAGGCAATGGGTCAGAGGAGGAAGATTGTGGCTCCTAGCTCACGTTGTCCCTCCCTATTGTAATTACAGTAATGCTTCTTTTAGAATCGCTCTCTGAGCAGCAGCTCTCTTTCTTCTGTGACAGCATTTCAGCCACACTGAGCTAAAAAAGAAATGCATCTCTTTTAACAGGACCATAAGTAGCTTTGGATGTATAACGCCTCTATAAAACTGCTTGGCAACATGATTTATTAGAGCAGGATCAGTGGTAAAAGTGACTTCTCTGACAGTAATGGATGAAACACTTCCAGCATAGCTACTCCATCTCTGCTTGGTGTCTATGCCAACAGCAGGCTGGTTTTGTCAGCTCATTCATAATCTCTGCTTTGCTCTCAGCAGAATCCATTGCACAAGACAGGCTTCAGCCACGGCAGATGCTTTTTTTCTAGTTCTCCGTGGGAGCTGCTGCAGAAGATGGGTCAGTGCAAATGCTGCTTGATTCCTGAGACTCTGCTTAATTCTATATCCAGACCCTACACCTTGGTGGGCATTGAGTGCATGCCACTCCCATACCCCTCACTGCTGATCACCCCCACGAAAAGAAATTGAGGGACTGGGGTGAAAGGAGCTGCACCGTTCTTAGACTGAGTGTGAAGTTGGATGATCCCAAAGTCCCAAGGAAGTCTCAGATGTATCTTCTGTGCAGTTCCTGTGAGAAGAGTGGGTTGAGGAGCCTGAATCTAAGGTGCAGATTTTCAAAAGTACCAGTGCAAGTGAAAGCTCCCAGAAACCACATCCTGCAATATACCATGTGCTGCAGCACTCTGATTTGCACTGGTTGTGCAGTGTGACCCTGGCAGTGTGATCTAAATCTGGGGCTCCTTGTGGTGGGACAGCAGAACCCAGCCTGTGCCATGTGGGCAACTGCACCACCCCCATACCCATGCTGGAACTTGGAAGCTAGGTGGGTTCCAAGAGGTGTTTGTGTTTGGAATGTGTCCTTCAGCACATGAAGTCAGGGAAGGATTGCCATAGCAACTATTCTCGAGTATTTTTCCAGTGTTTTCTAATCTTATTCATTTTTTCTTATATCTCTAGCGTTTAATTTAAGGCCTTTCCTAATTGGAGTCCAAAAAACAAATTGAAGTGAATTCCCTTATTAGACAAAAAGTTCAGACACCTTCCCACACAACTTGTGAAGTACAAGATCAACAACATTGAATGTTGCTGTGAGTAAGAGGAGATATGAAATTTGAAATGTATTGTAGCCAGACAAATGAAATAAATGAAGCCTTTTTAGTTAAAGCAAAGCATGGAAATAAAAGATAGTGTACAGCATGACAATTTTGGGCACTCCCTTGCTGGTAGATCTTTCTAGGCTGTTTAATCGCTGATTGTAGACCTTCCCAGTCTTCTTTATGACTCAACTTTGTGAAGGAACATCTTTCCAAATCAACATGAGCTGGCTCATTGAAGTATCTTTCATGATCTGTAGTACTATTTAGTCCGGGTACTTTGAAGGGGATAGTGACTGGAGTGGTGTTTCTTTGGGGTAATTACCATGCCTCTCATTTTCCAGTACCTTTCTTCCACTTTGTGTGTGTTTTGGCTGGGATAGAGTTGATTTTCTTCATAGTAGCTGGTGTGGGGCTGTGCTTTGGATTTGTGCTGAAAACAGTGTTTATAATACAGGGAAGCTTTTGCTATTTATTACGGAGCAGTGCCTACACAGAGCCATGATCTTTTCTGCTCCTTGTTGCAAGTAGGCCTGGGTGCACAAGAAGCTGGGAGGGGAGAGAGCTGGGACAGCTGACCACAGCTGATACTCCATTCCATATGGTGCCACACAGCATATAAAGTGGGGGGAAGAAGGGAGGGAGGATGTTCGGAGTGATGTCATTTTTCTTGCTGAGGAACTGTTCCTTGTGGTGGGGCCCTGGCATCCTGGGGATGGCTGAAACTCCTACCTGCCCACGGCAAGTGGTGAACTAATTCCTTGGTTTGCTTTGTTTGCATGGCCTATTAAACTGTCTCTATCTCAACCCACGAGTTTTCTCACTTTTATTTTTCTGCTTCTCTTCCCCATCCCACCAGAGTGAGCAAATCAGCGAGCAGCTGTGTGATGCCTCTTTGCTGGCTGGGGTTAAACCGTGACACACCTGCACGCCGATACCTAAGTGTGGGAAAGCCAGGCTGGAGGAGAAGAGGAAACCCTGTGGAGCTGTAGGAAGGAGAAGGTTGATGCCTTGGTTGAGTTTCCTCGGGGGAGGGCAGCGTGAGGGTTGAAGGCAGTGTCCTTGGTGCCCCGCAGCTCCCGCAGTGGCCCTTTGCCCTGGTGGGTGTTGGTGGGGAGACTGACAAGCCCCTTTCAATAGGCTTTATGCCCTGATGGCTGCAGCACAGTTAATCACAGAAGAGGTACCAGAGATTCCTCCCAGCTTCTCCAGCCCTGCCTTGAGACAGACTAGGTCTCCTCCCTACAGCAGGGCCCAAAGGAACAAAGATCTTCCTGGAAATTCCCCACCTGACTCCTCCCGCTGTGTTGCCATCTGCTTTGCACAAGATTTTGATATACGCCTTTGTGGAAAGCAATGCTCTTCCTCTGAGGACATCTTTGGCGCTGCTTCCCTGGAGGGGTGAAATCCTGAGGCAGCAAGTGCAGCTGGGACTGTTCTGAGTGCTCCTCCCTGTCCCCAGGCAGGGATGGAAACAGAAATGACAGTTTTATGAGATAGTGCATCTTGGGAACCTGGTCTGAAACGCTCTCAAGTTAGAAACCTGCCCAGCTGATTTCAAAATGATGAAAGCAGTCCTGCAGGTTTTGATCCAAATGGGGTAGCAGGGCCTGGAGCAAGTAGAGGTGGAAAAAATGGGTGCAGTTTCAAGCACAAAGAGTGCCCAGGTGTGGTTTTGTTCCTCCAAGGTGTTATTTGTTAATCTGCCCGTGTGCTGACCCCTGTGTGGCTTCATGCCACACCTCTCCCCTCTCACCGGGCATGGCAGTGGCACTGCTCACATGGGGGGCAGACAGTGCCCTGCTCCCCACTTTGTCTCTCCGGTGCAGGCGTGGTTTGTATCAGCTTCTAAGTGGCTGCACAGGACATGTCTCTGAATCCAGGAATGAAGGCCAGATCCTCAGCCAGGGGAGTCGTTTGGCTGGAGACAGCTCTCCACAGAGCTGGTTTGTTAACAGGCAACAGGAGTTCATCTATTTTTCATCATGATGATGCTATTTCTGAATAAGAGAGAAAAATGCAGGCTTATTTCTGAAGCGCATGATTTAGTTTTTGGCCTTTAAAAATTTGTTTATTTTGAATGGAAGCCCAGAATGCACATAATGTAGCAAAAAAAAATTGCAGACACAGACAGGGATTTTTGTTTCACCTTTCAAGTTACTCCCACTCCTGATGCTAAGGCAGTCAGTAGCGTTTGAAAAGGCTCTGGATGTTTTCCCTTTCCTTGGAAAGAAACAAATGAAAATAACAATCCTGAAGCAATACTGAAGGCACCTGCTTCCAGATAACTCTGCTGAAAGCAGCAAGTTGCAACCAGGCACACCAGGGAGGTGAGGAAAATATCCTGGGAACTGCCACCCTAACAGAGAGTTTCCCTGTGGCTGCAGTTCCTGCTCCTGGGACATGTAGCAAGGGGATGAATACGAGCTCCCCAGGCAGTTCTGATGTGAAGGTAAGCACAATTGTTTTCTGAAATGTTTGATCCCATAATCCACAAATCCGTTTATCATAAACAGCCTTTCAAATTGTTGTGACAAACTCCTCTGGACTGAATCCAGCTCCTGAATTATGAGAAGCTAAAAATGGTGTCTATTCCCATGGCTATAGACAGAGAGATGCTACTCAGCAACAAATGCACCAAGTGCCTTAAAAATAGCCCCTGTGGAATTATTCAGTGTTTGGGACTTGTCATTTCACAGGGGTAAAAATGGATTCATTTTGGCACAAAATATGCATAATATGTATCCACAGCTTTATAAATAGCACTTATAAAATTATGTGTATAATTTTATCTTAAATTGATGCTGAGCAAAGAGACAAAACAATCAACAAAAACTCAACACAAGTTTTGGTCTTAGATAATTGTAAGACTTTTGTCTTAGAAATGCAGGTGTCAAAAGAGACCTTCCTTTACCCTTCCTTCCTTTCTTTAAGACAGCTTTAAGGAAAAAACTTGAAATTGCTGCCGTTATGGCAAACGTTACAGCTATAAGCCAAAGAAGAAGCCTTGGCCAAAGTTGTCACCCCACACAAATTAATTCCATGGCTTTAGCAATTCTGCTTTTCAGAATGTGGGCCTTTATATCTCTTGGGGTTCCAGGTGTTGCAGGTGGAGTCACAAGTATGGTGTAAATTCAGTCGGTGAGATGGTGCTCTGAGAAATAACTGGGTCAATAGCTGGAGCATAACTTGAATTGAGTCTTAGAGTAGCATTTGGGGACCATCCTCTTTATCTTCCTCTTTTGTTATTCTGCTTCCTTTCATCTCACTTGCCCTTGCAGTACTCACGCATTGGTACTTGTGGGTGGGGAGGATAAGGTCTCTTTGGAGGGTCCTAGGCATCTTTCCTTTTCCACTTTTGGGCTCTGCTGAAAGGAAGCAGGTACAAACATGAAGGCTTTGCTGCTGCCCTGCTCCAGGCTTTCCTGTCCACCCTCTACCCTGTACAGCCTGGCTGCAGGCTGAATGTGCCTTGCCTCTAAAAATGCTCAGTAACAATCTGTAGCATCCCAAGCCCTAGGAAAGGGTAGAAGATAGGGCTGGTAAAGCAATATCCTGGGAAAACATTCTGCAAAATTGGAGCAGTAATACAGCAGAACAAAATGTGAGGCCTTTTAGGCACGGACAACCATTTTGTTAATGAACAGAAGGGGTTTCCTTCACTCATGCTTGCACACCTGCACTCAGGTGCAGGTGGATGCCAGCACCCAAGTGGTGGTTTGCTCTGGGTCAGATTGCCACAGCCACCAGGGACAGTCCTGAGTGGGGACTGACCACCAGAGGAGGGACCCATGGCCTTCCAGGAGGTGCAGGGTGGAGAGCTGGACTTGTGAGCAGGAGGATGTCACCCCTGTAACAACACCACCCCTGTACAACATCATGCCTCAGAGTTGTGTTTGTGAAGTCTCAGGATATAACCTATGAGCACTCTTGGTTGTCCTGTCCTGATCAGGGGGGAATGAGATAGATTAAAAGTGGGATTTGGGAATTGAAAGAAGAGAATAAAACAGACTTTCCCAGAACAGTGCAATGGCACAAGGCAGCAACTTTCCCTGAAAGATATCATTCAAATTGTAATGCTTTTCCTTAGAAATCAGCATTTAAAAAAAACTTTTAAATGAAGTGCATAATTTTTTATTTGAAAGAACTCTTAGAATAGTACATTTTTAATAAAGGGTTTTTTAATATGATTTCACAAAAGTCAGTAATATTTTCTGCTTAAAATGACATCCCTCTTACCATTTTACTGAAATCATTAAATGGTTTCTAGGGCAACTTACCAATAGCATTAAGGTTCACTTTTCTGTTTCTTGAGGGGTCAGGGAGGTCTTCATCAGAGAAATCAAGAGATGGAAAAAAATGTCAGAACTGTGCTTTGATGTTTTCCCACCCCTTGCTGAAGCCAAAAAAATTGCCTGTTAATGTGATAAAAAAGGAGTGAGGCTAGCTGGAGATTTATGCCCTCCTGGAGACATAGTGTGTCAGCTCTCCTCCAAGTTCTCTCATGCTATTTCCATGGCAACTCCATATAATGATAACTCCCACAGATTTTCTCCTTTTATCTGTTATTTTGGTCCCAGATAGTGATGGAGTTGAGGCATACATTTCTTTCACACCATTTGATGCCCATCGACAACCAAAGTAAATAATGTCCTCATTCTTCAGGTCTTTAGAAAGCACAGTTAGTTCACAGCCCTTTCAGGAATTCACCTGCAGAGCTGCACGGAGCTGAGGCAGGAAAAGCAGCGTTACAGATGCTCAGAGGAAGCTGCAAAGGATGAATGCTCACTGTCAGCACAACGTGACAGGATTACATTCCACTCTGCTTTTCTCCTCCTCTTGGCCAGGGTGACAGATGGACACTAAGGAGGAGGCCATGGTGTAATGAGAGGATGCATGGTTTGGGTGCAGGGAGCTGCATCTCAGCTTTTCTGCCCAGGGAGACAGGAGGTCATTCTGCCTGACTGGGAGATGCTCTCATTCCCCCTGAGGTCTGCTCATGACTGCAAGTCTGGTCCAGCTCATGAGACAAGGATCAGGAGCTTCAGCCAGGCATAGCTGCAGCCAGAAAAACCCTTGACCAAGTGCCGCTAACCCATGACTTCCTCCCTCTTTTGAAATCTCTGCAGCAAGATGCTGCTGGCTGATTTTACACAGCAGAAGTGGCAGGCAAGCAGCTTGTTCTGGGAAACTGCAGCTTCATGTAGCTGCTAGGGCAGGACAAGCCAAATATTAGTGCTGGAGTGGAGGGTCCAGAGATCCTGAAGTCCAGCTGCCAGTGTGGGTTGAACTGAGCTTCTGTGCTTGGTTTGCAATTGAGTGCCAGGGACAAGAGGACAGTCTGAGTCTGAAGACCTATACCAAACATCCCCTTCCTTTGTGCCCTGAGAGCATACAGGTATTTTGACCCTCCTTATTTCTTCCTACAGAGACTTCCATTTAAGCAGATAAGCAATGCCAGATGGGAGGACATCCTCCTCCAGGAAGGGATTTTAATTTGATAATAGTGTCCCTTCTGAGTAAGGCTGCTGCTCAGAAGAGCTGTCCTTCTGAGGTCCCCTCTGTCCTGTAAACCAGATGTTGGTGGGAGCAACCTCCGAGATCATCAAGTCCAACCTTTGATTGAATGCCACCATACCAACTAAGTCATAACATTAAATTCCATCTCTACTTGTTTTTTAAACACTTTGAGGAATGGTGACTCCACCACTTCCTGTAGTTAGAGTCCTTGCCTGGAAGCAGCCCAGGTTTGACTCTTTTCTGAAAGACACAGAGCAATTCATCTGGGCATGTGGATAAGCAATCACCTAAGCATGGTAAAAATCTGACGTTCACCTTCTGCCCTGAATGTAGGAAATATCATCTCACCACCATGATGGAAGGATAAGCATGTGGAAGACTTTCTGAAGGACTCTTAGCAACTCAAAAGACATATCAAAAACAAGACAGCAGAATTTCTGAATAGCAGATCTAAAGTTACCAGGGCAAATGGGTGGCCAGCACCTTGTCCACGTGTATTGTGCTGATCCCATCAAACACAAGCAATACCCCACTCCCCAGAGCAGGGCTGGGGATGAGACTGGGGTTAAACACAGTAACAAATCTCTGGTAAGAGGGAGGCCACAAAGACATGCTTTTAAAATCCTTATATGTTTTCAAGTTCATGGAGGTTTTCTTTTTATTTCTTAGGATTATGCTAAGATACATATACCCATAAAAATGATTCCTTACATACTTAGACCTATAGATGTCTCTAAGGTGAGAACTAAAGTCTTGTCCCCAATGTTCTCACTTCAAATGTATCACCAGGCTTCTATTAATTTCAGTGTGAGCATTATATGCACAGTTGGAGGCAGAGCATGCCCCAAAAGCTGACTACATTTGAAGAGTGCACTGTGAAAGAGAAATCGGGAGAGACGGTCCTGTAAAGGAACATGCAGCTTCTTTCAGTGTTTCCTCACTCATTCCATAAAACTGATTCCACTTTTAGAGAGTATTGACAATATAGGCAATAAATACAAATTATATTTTAAAAAGTGCAAAACTCATAATGAAACTTGCAGACAGGACTTTCCCTTCCTCCCACCCCACTTGTCTGAGGATTTGGAAAAAAGCACTTGTAGCTAGAACCAGGGCTAGACACCTCGGTAAATCTGGCTTTAGAGCCACTGCCGTCGGATGAAAAATGTGATCACCATCAAGAAACGAACTACTTATCTGGTGTGAGCTCACTCGAGTGCTTTGAACAGGTTAAAAATGGTTCATGGTGTATCTTGGCGCGTTCTGGGTAACTCGGCAGGAACGGAGCCGTGCGCTCACGGTGGATGCAGATACCGCAGTGCCCCCGCCTGGCTGCGGAAGATCCGATGTCACGGTGAAACAGATTTTGTATCCTTGATGCCTTAAGTTTTGGCTTTCATATTTTCCAGATTCTGTACTGCATTGGTATATAACTCTGACCTTCATATAAAATGTTAGCAAGTTCCCTTCAGTGACAGTGTAATTAGACAAAACAATCTTTTTCCAGCCTGAGAACCAAGAACACTGTTGCAGCTTCAGGCCTAAAAAGTACAAACTACAGGGAATTGAGGAGAGTAATCTGGGAGGATGTGACTTCATAACCTGAAGCTTTAATTGGACAATTAACCCCAATATGTAATGGACCAAAACTTACAGAAATGTGAAAACTTGTGACTGGTCATCCATCTTGGGTGTAGCTTCAGCCAGGCTCTTGTAGTGCCCAAGGTATATAATTTGAAGGCTTTTTAATAAATACCTCCTTTATTCCTTTCACACTGTCTAGCCTCCGTTCTGGGTAGCCTCTCAAGGCAGCATCTTCACACAGGACAGGTTTTTTTCGGCTTTCAGAGAGTTGACTAAAGCACAGCAGGCAGTAGAGCCAATATCCTCCTGGGACAGGAGCAGGGTAGCAGAGAGGGGGACAGTGGCACTGCAGTGCTGCAAAAACAGAGCACACAGCTCTCAGGTCATTTGGGGCAGTACTACAACTGTCCCACAGTCCTTCCATCAGCCTGTGCTCTGGACAATTGATCACACCTTGGCTTACCACACACGTCCTTGCATCTGCTTCTGAGCTGACTTGTGCTTAAGAGCTGGGCATTTAATCTTGGCCTTGTTGATGTCCCATCTCACACAAATCATTTGCTGATATTAACCCAAAAGTCTGCATGTAACAAAGGAGAGCCACAAGAGTCTCTGGACATAGTGGTGATGGTGGTGATGGGTGAGGAGGAGAAAGGACAAAGACCTGATTCTTCTTTGTGTAATAGATTTGTCCACGTTGTTGCCAGATACCACAGACTGACACTGGGGGTCTCCTGGCTTTCTGACTGGCATAGTCCCACCTAGGCAAGCCCAGAAGCAGGTGGCCTCCATCTGGGAGGCTGCACAGAATGGGGAGCAGAGCTGGAGACCCGTACTCTGCCTGGACAGTCAGTCTGCCAGAGCATGCCCAACTGCTGCCCACCCCAGCAATTGCCCATCTCTTGCAGCCTTGTGAAATGCCAGGGATCTGCAGTGCAGGGTCTGGGGGCTGGCTGATCTTCCTTGACCACAGACACCTCACCAAAGACCAGCAGCAGCCTCTGCAGGCAACCACTTCTCTCCAACAGCTGAAGTGCAGACAGTCAGGAAGAGGCTCGTTGAAATCAAACTAAACTGTGCCTAAAATAAAATGAGTTCAGAGACAAGCTCTCTGTGCTGCTGCATAACACAAGCAGAACATCACAGTGGACAAGCTTTCTTTTTTCAGGTGGAAAGTTATAGTTGCTTGCTTTATTTATTTTTTTTGTATTATTATTACTATTATTATTAATAATAATAATAGTAATAATGAAGGGACATGCTGAGTCAAAGAAATCATTTCATGGTGGCAAAATTGCAAATTTTACCGAAGTTCAGTGTCAGGCCATGAGATAACGTTATTGTCGCTGCTAACAATAACAACAACAATAAGAACGACGGTGCTGCTGGCAGTTTAGCACCAGGGCAGTGCCGAAGGGGGCTGTTCGTGCCGCTTTCCCGGAGCCCCGCGCCTTTCCCCTGCCGGCAGCGGCGCCTCCCTCCGCGGGCCGAGGGCGCCGCCCGGCGGCCGCTGCCGGAACGCCAGGAGGAGCCGCCCGCGGGCTCCAAATCCTGCCGCCGCCCCTCCCGGCGCTGCCTCCGCTTCCTTTGAGGAACCAGAATCCTAAACACAGCCTCCTCGCTGTTTTCGAGGGGGTTGCTTTCAATCCTACGGGAGTTGGCGCGGTGGGACGTGGCCCGCTGCTCTGGAGGGCGCCGTGGGTACCGGGTGGGTGCTGGAATCGCTCTTGGACGCTGCGTGCCTCATTCATTTCGCTCTTGGCAGCAGTCTCGGGTGGCTGGGGTAGGGGATGAGGAGGTGGCAAACAGCCAGTGAGAGAGGGTGGTTCAGCACTGCTAAAAACTGAGTGGCTGCAGGAACAGGATCAGCCTGCTTTTTGGATTATAGGGGCGCCCTGGGATGATCAAGTGACACTGAGAAGCACCTCAGTGCCTGACTTCTGAGATTCCTGTGTGTTTGTTCAGTCTGGCAAAACCAGTAAAGAGACAATTTGCAGGAAAACCTAGTTCCTTACAACACTGAGCAAGGAGCAGTACCAGAGGATATTGAGCTCCTTTTTCTGTCCATGATTAGAGATCTCATCAAAAATGTTCAGCATCTCCCTATACTCAAGCATTTGATCCTCACTGCAGACTGTTTTGAGAGCGAAACAACAGACAGTGACATATGTTGGAGACACAGCATTCTATTTCAGTTCTGGACTAATTAGTTAGAGAACAAGATCCCCATTTTGTAAGCCACAGCCTTTGCTTTCTCCTCAAATGTACCTGTTGCCTGTTTGATGGGAGAAACCGCTCAGCCAGGCAGAACCCTGGCTGTCTCTGGAGATAGAGGCAGATAAAATCAGCCTGGTCAGACTGGAGGGCAGCTCCTGCTCCATGCCTGGCACTTCAGAAAGTCTTTGCAGAAAATGGCACATCTAGCAGAGTGCTTCACTCGTCACCATAGCAAAAGCAAAGCAAACAGCAGTTTCCCTAGAAACTGCATGTGGCAGCACATGTTGACTTTAAGGGAGGGAAAGAATCCTAAATAGAAAAGTACTGGGTGCAGAAGGGTGAGTGTGCTGCAGGTAGGGAGAGGGGACAAGACGTGTCTCAGGCCCGAAGGAACCAAGGTGGCTGGAGCGGGGCAGGGACCCCCAGCAGACACTCTGGTGGCCACAGTCCCTCAGTGCTCAGTGTCAGAGATGCCTTGGGGCAGAGGCAGCTGGGTCCCTTGGCCGGGTGCCCCAGAGCTCTGCTGCCTGCAGCTGCTCAGCAACCCCAGCCCAGCCACGGTGACACACGCCAGGTGGTACTCAAGGGCTGGGCTTGCTGCTGCTGCTGAGGCACACCTGCACTTTGCATTCAGAGCCCCAGAAAGCAGGCAAATTTGAGCAGAAGCTCTTGGGTTTCCTTCTCCAGGGCTTCCTCCTAAGAGACGCAGCTGCCACTACAGCCCTCAGCTCAGTGGCCTTGGGTGCTATTTCTGGCTTCTGTCAAAAACCACCTACCTTACAGAGGGAAGTTCAGGACTGTTCAGTCCCCTCTATTTATAACCACACAAGCTCCTCCAGGGCAAAGGGAGTAGCTGGTGCTGGGGAAAATGAGTCTGCAGAAGGCATTGTCCAGCGAGGCACGCTTACGGCAATGTACACCAACCACATACCAGGCTCTCTGAGTAAGGGTGAAGTCAGCAAGGTGAGGGCATTGGTGTTCCCTTTTATTTAGTGCTCAGGAGGCTCTATCTGGAGTACTGTGTCCAGTTTGAGTCTCTCTCAGAGCTTGATCAAGGGGAACAAGTCTGGCATTGAGACATTGAGGGAGCTGCTTGGACCATGTCACTGGGGGAAAGGCTGAGGGACCTGCTTAGTCATCAGAGGAAAGGCTAAGGGGGATCCAAGTGCTCTTGTCTATTAACTAAATGGGTGCTATAGAGCAGATGGGACCAGACTTCTCTCAGAAGTGCACAGTGAAAGGTCAAAGGATGACAGAGAAGTTGTAAGAAGGGAAATTCTGATTAGACCCAGGTTTAAAAATAATCCAATGAGAGCAGTCAGACACCAGTATAGGGACCCCAAAAAGCTGTGTGATCTCTACCTTTGGAGACATTCAAAGCTTATCTCAAACTGGTCTTTGAGATGAGCATTGTTCAGGGCAGAAGCTGAACTGGACCTCTCCAGAAGTCCCATCTGACCAAAACCTCTGTAGTACTGCTAAACCTACTAAAAATGAAGGTTCCTTGGAAACAAGCAAGAACTTTGTGGCTTCTCAGAACCACCAGCTCCCTGCATGTTCTGTGAGCTTAAAGGAAGCAGAATATTCTGCTTGGGGCAGAATAAAGCAAGAGGTGTCCCATATATTACTCACACATGACTTTCATGCTGGCGGCTTTTAGACCTCATGTTTGTCTTTAAGAAGCTGCAAAATCAGTCCCTTCTTGGGGAATGTGTGTGTGTGTGTGTGTGTGTGTCTGTGTGTGTGTAAGAGCAGGGTGTAAGTGGAAGTGTAGGGTGGGTGGATTGCTCTCTTGCTCCCCAGTGTTGTTGCCCTCTAGGTGCTGCTCTGAGGCTGCAGTGCAGCTGCCAGGGGTAATTGAAGGAGACTGCTCCCAGCTGGTCACTTTGCCTCTGGCAGGGCTGGGAAAATAGGAGGCATTTCTCCTCCTCAGCTACCTCTGGTTCTGGTCCAGTGTGAATAAACCTACTGTGTAAGGTTTATATGGGAGAAGGTGGCTGATATAATTGGGCACTGGACACACCACCTGTACTGCCAGCCCTGCTATGGGACAGTCAGCCACCTTTGGCAAAGGAGCAACACACACACTTGGACCAAAAGTTGCCACAACCAAGTTGTGGCCCTGTGATTCTGTTCCCTGGGAAGCAGATGTGACTAAAGTGATCACCTGGCCCTGTGAACCTAGAGAAAGTGGCCCCAGCTGAGGAAGAGGGCCTCATGACCCCTGTGCCACAGCAAGGGCTACAGGACTTGTAGGAAGAGGGTGAATCCTTCTCAATGAAAAATCTTGTTAAGGGATGGTGGCACTGGCACCAGCAGGGAGCTTTAGGGAGGTGACCCCAGGAAGGTTCCTCCCATTCCAAGTTGTGTCACCACTGACCTGAGTCTGTGCCCCAAGAGTTTATTGCACCCTCCATGCTCACTCCTGGCCAGGCACGTGGAGCCCTACAGCCCTGGCAAGGCCATGGGATGGTGACCCTGAAGGTCCTGGGACCAAACAGCTTTTTTGTCCTTCTTTGTTCTTTTCCCACGACACCCCTGACCCAAAGTTCAGCAGTTTATCCTACCTCCTGATAATCCTGGCTGCTTTCATAATCCAGGTGTGCTGTGTGCCAAGCCTTCTCTGATGTGTACATTTCTGGCTCTCTGGTCTCCCTGAACAGGGAGAGGAGGGACTGGAAACCAGAGGGCTCTGAAGGTAGAGCACCTGCAACCACCACCGAGGGAGCCCTGTGCAGGAGAGAGGGCAGGGATGAGCCTTACTGGGTTTACAGACCTCCCAGAGAGCAGGTTCTCATCAAAAAAAACATGAGGATCCTGCCTCACTCAACTCACTTGTTCCTTTTGGGTCCTGTCTGGCCCCACCACTTCAGGATTTCCCTGGGACATGTGTGTGACTAAGTGGCCAGCTGGTTTTGTTTAAGCTCAATTATAAGGAGAGAGGAAATTGCTGCTTTTCCAAAAGTCTTTCCTGAGGTGTGAGAAACCTGCAGTGCAGCAGCACCCCTTACCCAGCAGCGCCAAGTTCCACAGGAACTCATATTTATTTTGGCATTTAAATGAGCTCTCACACAAAGCTGCCTTAATATCAAACAAGTGCAAAATAACTCTGGTCAGATTAGTATTTGTGTCATTACAGAGGTTTAAAAAAAATTACTCTAAAAGGCACTCTAAATCCGTGGAAGGAGATTTTCATTCTCTGACAAGCAGCACGCACACTAACAACCAAATAATCGAGAAAATCACCATGCTCTGAATCAATGGGAGTGTATATGATGTCTCATCCCTCCTAGTTCTGCCACCCTCTGGGGCCAAGGCACATTGGGAGGTACTTTCTGGTCTGTGGTAGTTAGTGAAGGAGTTGGTAAGTGCCTGGGATATGGAAAATACACAATAAGAGCACGCTTCACTCCTGTTTCTCCTGCTAGCCTGTTCCTTTCCTCCACCAGACTCCACTGAAGCAGAGGTGCTGGCTCTCTTTCAACACATTTTTGAATCATCCTGGGACATACTGTAGTTATCAATGACACCACATCTGCTTGAAAAGTTCATTTCCTGAAAGTTAGGTACTCTTTCCAGCATATCCTTCCTCCCTTCAGTCTGCAAGTCAACGAGTTGCTTTACAAACCCTTTTCCCAGCCTGCTCTCCAGTGTTACACCAGTATCCTTGAGTTTTCTCCCTCATTCTCTGTATTACAGCTGTGGACTGTACAGGTGGAAGGGAGAAGAGGAGGGATGGTTAGCATAATTTCCACCTCAATTTTACTAGAAAAAGGGAAGTTATCCTGTGATGCATTTCAAAATCAATCCTTAGGAGGGATCTTTCTCATGCCAAGGGATTCAGAAGCCTCGGGTATCCTTGTGTTGCCCTTCAGTGCTGGCAGGCAGAGTGGGGAAGATGCAGGCTGCCTGATTCTGGACAACACTGTGCCTGAGGAACAGGTTTACTTGCCAAGATCATAAGGGTATGTGGTATCATAACACACCATGTAGAATCTCATGGGAGAGTATCCCCTAAAAAGGGAAATCATAGCCTCATACTAGCAGGAACTTTAAAAATTATCATCACCATCTTCATTGATATGATTTTGCTTTGATATTGTTCCTACTTTCAAATAAAAATATTACATGAATTCAGAACATCAGAAAGACATCTTTTTACAAACTGAATTACATACCCACAAGCACCTTTCCTATTCTTGATCATGCAAGTACCCAACAAGAGACAAGTGAAGAAATACAGAAGTATTGACACAGCAGGTACAGGCATGTACAGTGATGAAGAGTCCACATCTTTCCTCTGGCATTTGCTTGCTGTGGCTTGGATTTGTATTTCCTCATTTCTTAAGCACTCCTAACATTGAATTGTCTTTATTCAAAAAAGAAGCTACTCACCCTCCTTCTGCACCCTCAAGCAGCTGATCTTTGCTCCACAATTACAGCTTCAAAGAAGCATCTCTCTGCCATTCTTCCCCAAGTGCAACCTCCCAGGTGGCCCACTCCAACCCATGGAGAGCTATTGTCACCCCAACAGCCATCACAGGAATCACATTCCCAAGGAAGAACACCAGTTTCTCGTAGTCAGGCAGTTTGGAGTTTTATTAATTAAACAGTCCATATACAAAGTACTAAATAAATATAAAGCTGTGTCAGACGCCAGTGTACCACACACACCCACTTGGAGAGCTCTCTGTAGTTACACATGAAATACCATGGAAAGCCATTTATCAAATGCAAAGCAGGTTACAGAATGATTCAGCTCTGCAGACTCATTGCTCATCAACAGGGTGCAGTCCACACACCACACACACACACACACACACACACACACACACACACACACACACTTTTGCTCACTCATGCCTGGGAGGAAGAGGGTCTGCCCTCTGCAACCTGGCTGCTTGGGAAATGTTTGTTCTAATGTCACAGACATGCTCAGGAAGAGGCCAAAACCCAGGGCTCACAGGATTATATCCTACCAGGGTGTTGCAAGGAGCCACGTGGAAGAGTCTTTGTCTTTGGGGATCCCAGCCTGGAGTGGCCAGGGTATGGAGGCAGAGTTTGCAGGGGGGCAGGCATCTTGGGGAGCTCAGCTGGGGCACAAGGGTAGAAGGCAGAGCTGGAAAGAAAGCTGTTAGAACATGGATTGTCAGGGTAAATTGGTGTAGATGGGTTTATGTCTTTTAAGTTTTCTTCCCCATCTCCAGCATGGTCCCTAGATGATGAAGAAGGTGCTGGAAGCAAATATGAAGATGAAAAAAAGGAATGCTTTCTCTCTCTCTCTGTCTCTTCTCCACTGATCTCTGGAGGACAGCCAGGCAGGGCTGGGAGTGAGCACAAAATAACAGTGGATAGATAAAATGTCCTCAGTAGTACCTGAGATGTCTTTGCGGGTGGGCAGGAGGAAGGAATGTGTAGGGCTGATGCTCCTGGTCCTTCCTCTTCTCCCATCACATGGGGGATGCAGGCATCCCCATGAGCTGATTAAAGCAAGTCCTGTCTGGGGCAAAGCCAGTCACAGACCCAGCTGATGATCTCCCTGCTTCTCCAGCATTCCTGCTGAAAACAGGCCAGGATGCTCGTCCATCAGAAGAGAGGAGCTTCATTCCACGGAGACAGAGTGAGCAGGGATAGGATGGCCAGGGCTGTGTCTGAAAGCTATGTTTGAAGAATAACAGGGAGCTAAAAAGGTGCCTGTGTGGGGGAAAGAGGATCTCTCTCCCTTTTTGCTGGTGTGGGTTGACTCTTCTGCAGGATCATCTCACTTGTCACCACATGGCCCCATGCCTCTGCTGAGGGACACTTAGTCTCTGCTCACTGTGGAGCTGCTACATGGGGCTTTTCCCACCAGTGTAGTCATGGTAAGGGCTTGTCCGGGCCTTGGGGCGAGGGATGGAGAAATCATTCTGGGGTTCAATGGCCTGAAAAGGAAACACACAAAGTTTACCTTTGAAAACTGGACAGAAGTTATAAAACAAGGCTTACGAAGAAAACAAAGGAAGGAAGGGAGAAACAGAGCTGAAGGTTTCCTGAGAATGTGACCAATAAGGCTATGGAAGAAGATCCTGGCTGAACAAATAAGTGATGGACACATGTCAGCAGAGGACATGTGGGAGCATGATGTGAGCTACTGGACCTGGCTATGCTGTGGTCTGGAGGAGGACTGGTGAGTGGACAGGTGGACATGCAGACTGCCTGCTCTGGATCTGCACTGTAACTTCCAGTGTCTGCTGGTGGGAACACACTCAGGGCACAGGCTGAGGAAATAAGCACAGTCTCCTGAGGAAAGGGCACAGTCTACTGTAGGAACTGTGCTCAAATAGAGGACTTGGTGGTACCAAATCCCAAAGTACTGAAAACCACAACCTCTTTACCGTGGGCCCCTCTTGCCTTCCCATATCCCTGGACATGTTATAGCTCTTGCCCTCCTCCCAGCCACAGGCACCTCCACGAACATGCCACAGAATCACTTGGCTCCATGAAAAGCACGGGCCTGCCTTCACAGAGGCAGCTCTAGGTCCATCTGTCTTTTCCCCTTCTCCCTCCCTTCCTTTCAGCAGCGGAACAATAGCCTATAGCCTGCATGTGGTGAAATGGGTGGCATGAACTTACCTTCATCTGAAAGTGAGAAGCGTACGGGGAGTAGTTGAGGTCTCCTGTGTCAAAAGACAAAATCAGGGGAAAGTTAGTGCATTAGCATTACACAGTAGCTTGGAAACACCACATCAAGGGAGACTCAGAGGGTCTGTGGCTACATGAGCAACTGCTTTAAGACTGGTTTAACTGTGCAATGTGCAGGCAGGAATGGGCTAAAATCCGAAGGTGGAGGCCATTAAATACTTCCTTCTGAAAGCAGGAATGAATGGTATTGCAAATAACAGGACACAAGTGGCCTTGGAGTTTAGACACCTCCTGTTGCCTCACAGCTACTGTCACCACCACCAGCCAAATCCCTCCCACTTGTATGCACAAGACCACCTTCATGGTATTCCCTGGAGAGCACAGCCTTTCTTGGCTATTCTTTCACAAAGCTGGGGGCCTGACTCCAGGTGACGAATGTGATACCAGTAGCAAATCCACAGCCAGAGGAATCACATCTCCTACCCACAGGTTTGGGAAACCTCAACTGATAAAACATGCTGCTTTGTCCAAGTAGGCAAAAGACTCATACAGGAAAGCAACACCTCCTTGCCTCCTTTCCAGATTATGGATTCATTCTTACATGGATATGGGAACCTGATCAGAATAAATAACCACCAAGGTATAACCTAGATAGGCCTGAAGAGTTGATGCATCACTAAGAGACAAAAAAACCCTCCTAATTTTTAACATGGACTTACTTGCCAGACATAGCAGGGTCATAGAGAAATATATTTCAGCCCTGACATGCAGCAAGTCTCCTACTCAGTCACTCCTCCTACACATCTTTAGCTTTTGCATTGGTCCTCACTCATTTCTCTCATGTCTGGAGATTAATTTTCATATGCATTTCCAAAGTTTCATCAGTCTCAAACTTTTTCCTAGCCTCTAATTTATCTATCATCTTCAAATATTTTCTTGTTTCTCCCACCTCTTTTATAGGTCATGAGTGGGGGGACAGTGGAGTCATTCCCTTCACCATACCTTGCACAATTTCATCCTGGGTGTAGGCACGGTTGTCCACTCCAGTTGCCTGCTTTATGAACCTGGGCTGGCAAAAGTCATTTTCTGGAGGGTAGTCCTCCAGCTTCAGAGGAGCAGTGAGGAAACAAATTTCGGGGACAATATACATTATCAGGAAAATCCAGCCATTGGACACCAGAGCAATGGCTACAACAGGATCATCCCACATTTTTTTGCCTAAAACCGTGTTGCCTTTTATGAGCATGGTGATCCACACTATCCAGATGGCAATGGAGAACAGGACAGTGACAAAGATGTGCGCCCCGTGCCTCTTCCAGCTTTTATATGACCCACAGAACGTGAACATGGAAACCAAGAAGGTCAGAGCCATCAGGAAGAGCACGTAGATCAGAAGCATGACAAAGTCCTTGTTGGTACTCTCCCGAGACATATTCAGGAATTCCTCTCTCTGGTTTACTAACATGGTGACTAAGTACTCAATGCTGATCACAACTTGTACCAGGGCAAAGGAAACAATGAAGAGCAGCAGCACCCGCCAGGAGAAGGGCTTTCTTCCTCTCACTAGTTTGTTGAGGTTGCAGGCGTGGGTGAGGAGGCACGAGAAGCAGAGAGCAAAGATGACTCCAAATAGGAAGAAGCGAGTGGGACGAGTCTTGTCATTGAGTTTAATGATGAAGGCAAAAGTGAGACCAAAAACGCCGAGTGTGCCTAAAAGAAAGAAAAAATAGACGGAGATCATGTGCCGCTTGCTGTTGTCTTGGACTTTGCAGATGAGGAAGAAGAGCGAGCAGATGAGGAAAATGGTGATGAGGATGCCTGCTGCAGCCAGCGACTCCAGGACAATCCCCCAGGCCTTCTCTGTGTCACAGAGCAGGTGGTAGTCAGCACCGATGCTGCCGCAGCCTGGGGGAGGTGACGTTGTCATCTTCTCGCCTTCTTGAACAACCTCTCCAAAGCTGTAGAAAAAGAGAAAACACAGGCTGTCAAGTCAACCATCTGGGCACTGTCAACAGTGGGGAAGGAGAGGCAGGACAGGCATCCATCCCCACCTCACTGGACAAGGGCACCACAGTGCTAAGGACACGGGGCAATGGGAGCACAGACACCTCATAGTTTGGCACCGGCTCTCCATCAAGGGCAAGCCAAGCTCCTCAGGAGGAGGTAATTCACCTTGCATGTCCTCTGCACTGTGCCTGATGTTGTGCAATGTTTTACAAGTGTGGGGAGCAGGGAGAAGGTGAGGTGCTGCAGCAGGCACTTGCTTGGTGCCCTGCAGTGCAGAGACTGAGCTGCCCTGTCACTTCTGTGATACAAGAGCAGCTGTTAGTCATAACAGCTTACACTGTTCTGACCAGTTCAAACAACATCAGTACTTTGTACCAAGGAGATTCAGAGATGAACAATGCAGCACAGGAAACTTGTTCTCTTTTACATTAATTTCCCCCCTTTTACATCCTCTTAAGCACTTTTGGCTTTTTTCACTGTTATGAACGAAGGGGTAACTTTAACACCTTTTACCTTGCGGATAACTAACCCGGATGCCTCCAGCACAGCCCTTCTCACTCCAAATTCAACAGCAAATACAGGCCACCAACCACTAGCCCCGAACTCATATTCCTCCTTCTTCACAGCAGCGTAGCAATAAGGAGTGTCTCAAAGAGCTCGGCCTCCTCCCAGGATACTGCCTTGCACTGACTGGAGGCCTGACATGTCAGAGCCAATGCTGTTCATCGTGTGAGAAGTAACCACCGAGTTTCTTCGTGAGGAGTCTGCAAGCCAATGATGTCAAGGTCTCTAACACATTCCTGCTGTCTCATCATAAGGATTTCAGTGCTGTCTGAGCAAGCCTGTCTCCCAGGGGATAAGAAAGATTAAGTGGGCTGTTCAGGCAGCACGGTGGGGGGCCTTTGGCACATCATGGCCCATTATGCAGGCACCCAGAGAGTTTCGACCCCAGGGGCCAGGTACTGATTTCTAAATACTAAATTCCTCAGTTAGGCTTAAGTCTCTAAGATCTATCAGAAGAGGAGTTTAGATGCAATGTCACAATGAAACATGAGCAAACCTGTCCTTAATGGTGACCCACACTGGAAAACCAGGGGCTTTCTAATAGGTAAAGAAAAAATTAACCTTGCAAAATTTAGGCTTCGGTGCTCACTATGCCATTTGCCTTGATTTTCCTGCTCCAGAACAACATACTGAACTTATGAAGTTGGTTCTCAAACCCTTCCAGCAGATTTTAGTGAGTGCAGATTGTGTTTTTACTAAATGGCAGTTGATCTAACCAAGGGATGAACAAAGGGTGAAAACATCACTGACTCACTCTCAGCCCCATATGCTTCAATGGACCTACTTATAATTGAGTTGGGGAAATATTTTTCCAACTTCTACCCTCACTGTGTAAAAGATGTGCAGCTCTTCAAAAGGCTGGCTACAATAAAATGCAAATTATTCAAATATGCAGGAACTTTGAACTCCCATGGAGAGAATGGAATAAGTGGGTAACAACACACGAAGGAGTTTCCACAACCAATATACACAAAATTCTGGAGATTAATGATCTCTTGAACAGACAGTTGGATTATCTGGACAATTACGAGTAATAAATAATGAACATTTCTGAAAATCTAGAGAGAAAATTCTAAAATTTTATCCAGGGACACTTACTGTTGATTAGACTAGCTTATGTGTTCACAGCTCTGGCAGATACAGACTGATGCTCGCTGTTGAGGCACGTGGAGAGCCCAGAGACCAGCGTGAGTGACCTCATGGCAGCACGGAGCACACCCATAGCTTTGGGTCCTGACTGCAAGCGGTGCTTGCCACAGCCAGCCACCACAGCCACAGGAACAACTGGGATGGAAATAACCTTCCCAACTTGGAGAACTGGGCCACTTACAACCATTTTTACTGCATTCACTTTTTTCCCAGGGCAGATGTCCTGTGAGACTGATGAGGCACAAAGAGCATCCACCCTGTCTCGTGGGTGAATGTGGCTCCCCAAAAGCTGAGTCTGCTCATCCAGCACCTACAGCACTGTCTAGGAATTCCAAGGGGCTCTGCAATCTGAGCGAGGGAGCCTGTGCTGTGGTAGCTGATACAGCACACCTCAAATCATAGCTCTCGCTTCAGCGAGGACTCTTCTCCCTCCACCTTGACCCCACTGATATTTGTACATAAAATACAGCCATTCACCCCCAAACTTCAAATGGTTTCCCCGGAGCGTCTCCCCAGCTCCAGCTGGCAATCCCGTCTCAGACTCAAGGGCAGAAGGCACTCCCAGTTCACCGTGCCATCCCCTGCCCCTGCTCGCCGCCCTCAAACCATGGTCCTGCACGCCATCCCAACCCAGCCGCAGGAGGCAGGCCCACCCTGGCTCCCGTAAACCATTGCCTCCAATTACCTTTCTGGGTGCCGCCTGCTGAAGGCGGCGGGGAGGCTCCGTCTAGGAGCGGCACTTTTCCAGCACACCAGGAGCCGGGCGCCTCCGCTGCCGCAAGCCCGGCCGAGCAGCAGCTCCGCGCTCGCCCTCCTTGGGAGCTTTAACAGCTGGAGGGCTGAGGAGGTGGGGCTGAGCACGCCTATTCCAGTTCCACCGCCTCTCCTCTCCTCTCCCACAGGACACGGCTGTGAAAATTGGGCCCCTGTGCCAGGAAATGAAGTAAGGGCTCCTGACGTCAGCGGGGCACTCACCCCTGAGCCGGGGTGGAGATGGAGCCCTGGGCCCGCGCCGAGCGCTGCTCACTCGGGCACCCGATAAGGACACCCGATAAGCTGCTCCCCTGGCTGACTCCTGGCACCCCAGGGTGGGGACCGCCACTATGAATAGCCGTGCGTCCCCTCCCTGCTCCCAGCCTTTTGTCTCTTTGCCTGCTTTCTCGCCAGGTAATCTGCTGGCTGAGTAGGCGACGAGGAGGCTGTGGTGTGAGAACCGGCCCGAGGTGGCCAGAGCAAGCCCGGAGCCAGAGATGGTTTTGTTTCCTCGGGGCTCTCGATGGGTGCTGCGTCTGCTCTGCTTGTGCCACTCTTCCACCCGTGCCAGTGAGAGCCAGCGGCTTCTTTCCTGAAAGGGACAGCTTTCTTTGTCTCGCTCAGAGCAGCCTTGCTTTCCGAAGGCTCGCTTCTGCCTGCTCGCGAGCACTGAGTCACTTTGTCCAAATTGCTGGCCCAAACGATTAATTGAGCAAAGGCAATGACAAATTCCCCCTTGCTCTACATTTTATGCCTCTGGCCAGACACACCTATCAGCACAACCCCATCTAAATCCTCGCGTATATCCAATGTGTTCATGACTTCATTTGTTATTTTAAATATTACTCACTGGGAGTATTTCATTATCCTGATTAAGGAATTAGACATCGAGACCTATCCACATGAAGCGCTCAGTCCCTACACACAACCCCAAACCTAAAAATCCCCCTCGCCTCATGAAGTTTGTGCTTCTTCCCAAAACCAGGGGTGGGGGTAGAGCAGCTGCGTATGCCTGTGCTGAGGTCTAAGTGCCCACAGGTGTCTCATCTGCTTGTTAGTTTTGTTTGTTTTAGGGCTTCTGGCTTATTTCTGTGTGCTGATCCTTCCTGAATCTCACCTGTGGAGATTGCCACAAAACTCATACGAGGGAGTCCTCTCTTCCATGCCCCACAGAAGTACATGAGGACCTGCAGGGATGAGTGGCTCATCCAGTGAAAGGCAACACTCAGTGCAGTCACTGTGGGGTGGGCCATGCTGAGCCCTAAGACACTACTTCATTCCTTCCTACTTTTATTTCAGTGTAAAATCCTGAGGCTTCTTAGGAAAGGACAGCCCCTCTCCATGAAACTAATCTAAACTTTAAAGCAGGTCCTGGGCTAATGAAAAATGAGAAGAGAAAATTAGTAGTGGTGGAGAGGAGCTTAGCAACATCTCAGTGGGACCCAGCTTGTCTTAGTAAAGCATCCCAAGGAGCTTTCAAAGGTCACTGGTCACTGCATCTTGTCAGAGCACATTATGGACTGCCAGCTACTTCCCTACATTTACACAGACACTCAAAACCTCATGGAATAGACCATGCCAAATCATTTCAGTGGAAAAAAAAAGAAGAAAAGATATAAGTAACACAGACATTTCTCAGAATGCCTGAGAAATCCATGAGAGTCACTCATCAAACATAACCTGTACTTTCAGAAGGCTAATGGGACTACATTTAAAAACAATCCCAAGTGATTTAGGAGCCTGAGGGCTGCTGACTCACTGTAGTGAGACGTGGTGTCCATGGCTCTCATGCTGTGCCAAGGAAGGTGGAGAGGCACCACTGGTCTACATGTGCCAGTCCAAACCTGGTGATCACACCAGGAAGGTGAGATGGCTGTCACCTCGCTTTAGGGATGGGATGTAACCTGCAGATAAAGGCACCTAAATTTAGATGTCTGATGGTTATTACCTAAATGTGAACTGAGTGTCTCAGCTCCCAAACAGCCATAAGGTCAGAAGGACTGTCCCAGCTGATTGGGTGCAGGTGCCTATTTCTGTGTACACTGAAATGCTCCCAGGTGTGGTTGCCTGGATTGCCTGGGGCCTCACTTTAGTTGCTTGCACACTAGAATAGTGTCATTTGAGATGCCCCAGTGTCTCCTGCTCAACCTCCAATGACCACTGCAGGAACCCATGAATTTCCCATACCTCCTCTCTCAGATCTGGCAGTCCTGTGCAGATGTTTTGGATCAAATAGTTTCCTGGGATTTGATCCCTGGAATCTCAAATTACCTTTGTAAGAGCAAATGGACTGAGTGCTCCATCTCTGTGGCTATTCCAGAGTAGAGATGCCCAGTTTATGTGTAGGTACCTCTTCCACTGTAAGGACTTAATTCTGGTATACCGGCATAGATAAATAGTTAATTGGAGGTGCTGTAGCTCTGTTACCTGTTACTCAGTGAACACTATAGGGATGGCATATGAGGTACAAGAGCAGTGGAAATCAATCCCTCTGGAGCATTCATGCTAAATAACACAGAAAATCCCAAATGACCCTAGGCAGCAGTGTATGGACAATCCAATTAACTCCTAGGTGTCTACAGAGCAGACTTCTTCATTGGAGGCAGTCATGTGGAGTCACTATAGTTGGTGGAGAGAAAGGGGCACTTCCAGGGTAGTTGCAGTTGATCTGCTTCAAGACAAGCTAAATCACACCTGAGAAGTACCCGTTTCTTTCCAAGAGAGGTGGAGACAGGAGAATGATACAGATCTTTACACTTGACAGCTGAATTGCATAGCAAATTTCCAAAATTATTTGAACACAAAATGCTGGTAATGTTGGAATTCCTTTAGGTGTGAGGTTGTTGGTGGCAACACTGTTTGCTTTGGCCATATTGCAGCCCTGGACAAGCAAGCTGGCTGCTGGTAGTAGGAGGGATAGTGACTGGTTGACAAGGAGAGTCAGGGACAGCAGCAGGGTCTGACCCACAACTCCCAGTTCTCAGGCAGCAGGATGAGGGCTGGGCTCTCCCTCTGACTCAGCTCTGCTCCCTGCCCCTTCTTGCTGCTGGCATTGCCTAACTCTGCTCCCTGCTGTGGGGTGGGAGTGCCCCGTGGTGCCCAGTGCCCTGGACCAGCCCTTCTCCACTGGCTTCAGTGTCACAGCAAATGGCAGAATGCTGCAGCCCCCTCAGCCCAGCCAGGCACGGGGAAGGAGGCATGTCTGGGAGGTGCAGGGACTGAGACAGTATCTTTTATTAAGACAAGTAATAAGGCAAGCAGATGCCCGGGGAGAGATGGTGCATTGCACTCTGGAATGTGTCTAAATAACATGTTTGTGTTTGACTGGTGATACTGGCTGCATTGTGAATAGGCTTGTGTCATTCCTTCTGCTTAGCTACCTGTGCACAACAGATAGCTTAATAACATAAGAGCAGCCTTGCTCCCTGAAAAACATCCCCCTGCCAGTACTTATCACAGTCATCCTGAGCTAACATTACAGCAAGCTCCACCCCATCCTGCTCCATCCATTTTCTTCATCTTTAAATCAGTTCAGGTATAACCACTCTTGGAAAGAGCCTGGCACAGAGATGATGGGTCCTCGCCAGCCAGTTCAGGACACCATTGCCTTAGACAGGAGAGAAGACAAGGGAAGGGGTTTCATTTCTGGAAAGGGACATGTGGGATCTTTCATAATACTGGACTTTCTCCTGGGTGTCCTGTCCTTGAATCCCTCATATTCTGGCTTTGAAAGCATGTATCCAAGGATTACCAAAAACTATAAGACCCTAAGTGTTGAACAGTTTTCCTTTGGAAATGCAGAGTGTTACACCAAAAACTAAATATTATCTAAAATAATCGCAAAAGAAACAATTCTGTCATCCTTCAGAGCCTTTACTTGTCTCTGCAGCTATCAGTTCCTCCAAATTGCATGCTGTGCTCCCTGCCATTTTCAGTCTCAGGAAAAATATCAACATTTCTGGTATGTAACAATGCTTTGCTTTCTGTGCTGATTGCTGTCTCCTCTGAAAGAGGTTCCCCTTCTTTAAATGAGCAGGTTTTGGTCAACCTCTTTCTCTTCCTGGCTCCTAAATGCCCTAATTCCTGGTACAGGGCTTTCATTTACTTGGAAAGTCAGAGATTTATTAAAATGACAATTTTAATAAATTTAAAAAATGTATTAAATTTTAAAAATATTTTAAAAAGACAAGGAGACTTATTGAAGTATTGAAATCAATGTTATTGAGTATATCCTATAAACAGAAACTTTCAAACCTGTGAATTAACTGCTACAGCATTCCTAATTGGTGAGAAGAACTTGCTTATGGAAACAGACTGCCTGGTCCTCCACTAGGAACATGATGCCCTGCAATGCTGCAAACAGGATCACTTCTGCATGCAATCCCAGGTGTGAACAGCCTGGTACCTGGAGACCCAGGGCCAGGGGGTAGCTTCTGGAATACCTGCTGAACCTGTGCTGAATTGATGCCTTGGACTTGCTCCTGTTCCATGGGGACAGGTATCACAGTCTTTCATACTCCACAGATGTGGAAGCTGAAGCAAGAATGGGCAGAAATAAGTGGAGAACTGCTGAAACTGTGACTGTGATCGCTTTTGCCAGGAAGAGCCTTTTCATACAACAAAACCGGTGCTTTTTAAAGCCGTGAACAAATTTTAAAAAATAGTTAATTTGTCACCTCCTTTAGGACTTTCAACAGTATGCTGTTAACATTTCACTCATGACAACCAAGCCATTCCTGTAGATGTTTCCTGAAGGTTTCCTGTGCTCATCCACTCACCAGTTCAACAAAGAATGCTCCAGCCCTCCTTTATGACAATAACCTCATCTGCTTTTATGCTGATGCATTTCCAAAGCAGCAAGTTGCCCTGATATGTATGACTGGGTATTGTAGATAAACAAACACTTTAGGAAGATAACTCTCAGTAAACAAGGGATCTGAAAACATACCCCTAGAAAGGAAGACAGGACAGGGGACATCCAGGAGGGCCTGCATTTGCTCACTCCCAGAAAGACTGACTCCGAGACTGGGGTAATGATTTAGGAGAGAGGGGATGTCTGGCTGCATCTTTAGCTGCTGGGACATGATGGAGAGACTCTCAGCAAAGCACTCCAGGAGGAGTGAGCTTTTGCTTTCTTTGTGTCCCAGTCCTGGTTTTGGTACCCTTGTCTGGCCACTAATGGTGTTCCTTTGGGCATTCCTTGCCCGCAGTGTCTGGAGTAGTTTTCCCTTTTCCCTCCTTGTCCACTCCACATTGTGGGATGTGGGGTTGCAAAGACTGGCTGAGGTTCTCACTGGCAGATTAGGGCTCCCTCTTTCATGGGTGGTTGCTGGCAATAGAGATTCTGAGACAGCCATCCATCCTGCCCTGGAACCTGATTTCTCCCGCCAGCAGTCGCTTGGGTAAGAGGTTCTGCAGGAGACTGCTTCCATTGTTTCCAAGAAACATTCCTGGGAATCAGGCTGCACACAAAAACGGCCCTGCTCAATGATACAGAAAATTCTTCTTTACTGCTCTGGGTCAAACACCACCATAACAGCACAAAGAAAAGCTGAGATCCAACATAAATCACTCCTCCCTTTTAGATTTCATCAGAAAAGAAAAAACAAAAACATTGATAGATTTTGGATTATTTTTTTTATCAACAAGATTCTTCATGCAAGTACAAATCTGTGTCCCCATGCAGCCAGCATAAAAGCTGGCAAAAACTCAATATTGTCTCTCCTGGATAAATTACCAAAAATACAGTTGTGTTTATATGTTTAATCAGACACATCTGGTTGGCCTTGATGATCTTGAAGATTTTTTCCAATTGAAAATTCCATTTTGTTGACTCTATGAAATGCCTACATACAAATCTAATGCTGACTGCAGAACCACGGCCTGGGAAGAAGCCAGCAGTTTTGGTCAGTGTGTGTAGACTAACCTTTAATCAATGCTATGATTTTTCTTGACAGAAATGAGCATCAGGGGAGAAAAATGTAAGGGCCAACTGTAAGACAAGGCCAAGTAATGGAATTCACAGCCTATTGATCCCAAATACTTTCTTACAGTTTAGAGCAGGTCCCCAGGGCAGGCAGTTTTTGTTCTCTGAGTGTCACAAATCCCAGTGTCACCTCCTGGAGCTGGAGAGTGGAATCTGAGTCAGGATTCAGGAATATGTAAGCAAAGAACATGATAACACACAATGCTCTGTGGCTAGCCCTGCTGAAGGATGTCTTGCTGCAGTCCTGGGAGAAAGAGTTTCTTCTGGGGTGCTAGAGGCTTGTCAGCAAAGCTGGAGTTGGGGACATCATGTGCCTGCTCTGCTTCACAGACATAGCCATCTCCCAGGAGCCATGGGCCTTACAATCTGTGGGTCCCTGTGATTTGAGGGGAGATGATTTGTGTTCCTGTGAGTTAGAGCTGGAGCCTGCTAAAGTGCCAGGCCACTGCTTACCTAGCAGAAATGCCAGTGAGTAATAATAACCAGATTATGTATAAACGATTTATAAAGCCAACGCCTCATTTCTGCTTGATAGTTCACTCAAGATAAAGTTTATTGGTTTGCCCTGATTATAGATGATCATAAAACTCCACAGATATCTTCCAGGAGCACTCAAGGACTCACTCAGATGTCAGCATCCATCTGGGGAGTGCTAGTTTGGTCCATGCTGAAGTCCTTCCCCAGCTCAGTGTGCATGTGCCAAAAAAAACCGCTATAACCTTGCAAATGCTCAGAGATGAGACAGGAGAAAAGCAGGATGTGTGCTTTATCAGGCTAGGACCAGGGCCATGTTTCCAACATGCACAAAATGCCTTTTCACTCAAATCCTGAGGACTCCCCTACCTGTGGTAACCCAGGAGCCTGGGGAAACACTTGGCTTCTGGCACAGGTAGATGGATGGTATGCCCTGAAAACCTGGACATCTCATGCACAGCTGGCAGTGGGTCCCACCACTGCAAGGGGAGCTCAGATGATGGCTTAGGACACTCATCCTGTGTGGAGGATGGAGCTGGCTGGGCAACAGAGCTCAGTGTCCTCCATTAAAAAGGCTAGCATATTGCTGAGCACCCTCTTTTCACTTGGCACAAGATTATGCATGCAGGTCTCCTTCCACTGCTTCTGCCATCATGGTGTACATTAAGGCAAGTGGGTTGTTCTTCCAGCTTCGAGGACAACACAGGCACATAAGCATCCCTGGATACTGCCTCACTGGAGGCCTGCATTTCAGTTCTCAACACCTCCCACCAAAACCCATTTCCTAAATGATTCCCTTGATGCAGTATTTGCCAGAAGTGACCAGTTGTTGCACCAGTAGGAAGGTCTCTCAAGTTTCTTCCCACCCTACTTGCTAATCACAACTGATGCTTTATGAAATCTCCAACTCCCAGGTATCACCAGAGACACTGAGCTCCCTAAGGGACATACCAACGACAGGGGTGTGTTTCAGAGGCCTGATAGCATTCCTGTTGGCCTCTGTAAAATGATGCCTCTTTCTGCAGTTTCTACCTGATTTCGGCAGGCACGTACCCACACAAACACACGCATACCTGTGTGCAAGCACACACCCCGCCCTCAGACACACCCAGCCTCACACCGCCCACCCTCTGTGGTTGCAGCGTCTACTAAAACAAGATAAAAATGCAGAACTTGCAAGGTGTGAGGGTGCTGTTTGTGGAAGTGATAGCTTGGGAAGGGAAGAGCAGGAGAAAGCTGCCAAGGAGTGGAAGTGGCTGTCAGGCAGGTTGAGAAAGACAACAGGCAATTGCAAGCCAGGATCATCACTGAAAATGGTTTTCCATAGAAAATTCACTGCAGGATACGTAGCATATCTACCTATTCCTCTGCAATAGGTCTTTGCTTTGTCACACCAGATCCAAAAGATGTGCACTCTTTAAATGCTATCTAGTTCAGTGGCTCCACTTTTTAAAGATGGAGCACTTGAGGCCACAGATTTGAATCCTAGCCAGAGAGATTAAGTACTTGAGAACTGAAGCGGAGGCCTAACGTAATCCATTTAATTATTCTCCCTTTAAATCTTTCACAATAAAGAGTGGAAATCTCAAAGGGAAAGTTAACTGAAAAATGCAGTCTGTGCATAAAATTCCTACTATTATTAAGTTTTCTGATTAATGCAAAGAAAAAAGAATCCCTCAAATATATAGTCTTGAACACTCACACATACATAGATACACTTCCTCACTCATTTGACCAAATGTCTATTATTCCATTGAAAGTTTAGATGGAAATTTCCACTGAAAATTCAGACTAGCTGTCAGAACTCAAAATGACTCTTGATCTGCTGCTGGGTTAGTTTCCTTGTCTCAGCTCACATCTTCATTTAACTCCTCTCCTAATTTCAGATAAGCCTGTGGAAATATTTGCTATCTCACATTTGTTATGGTCACTAAAGATATTGTATACTTGACATGTTTACAATAACAAGCAGCAATATTGGATTAGAAAAGAGCATTAAACTGTTAAATGTGAACTTTCAGACTGGATATTGTGCCCAGGGCTAGAAGAAGGTGGAGGTCTGAACTAGACAAAAAATACAACTGATTGCCATGTCCCTGGCATTGATTATTTTTCTTCCAAACTTCTTGACAACCCAGGAGCTCCCCTAAGCTAGGGGGAAGAACATCAGTGTGCAGTCATTATTAATAGCCAAACGGAGAGGACTTGGCTGAGATAGAAGTTCATAAAGCTTCTGGTTTGCTGTATGAAGAGAAAGAGAGCCTGTGTATTTGGACCAGTAATTCCAACTTAAGGAGTCCCTTTCTGGCTGTGCTTCTTTCCTGGCCACTTAGCTGGCTGCTGGGTGTGATGGACAAGCCTCCCATGGGAGCCCCTGGACTCTCCGTTGCCCTCCAGACCCAGCAGCCATGGCTGTTTTGCTTGGTAAACAAAAGCAGCACTCTAAGTGACAGCCATACCCTGGGGAAGGGTTGAGTGGAGGTTTAATTGCCAATTAACCTCTTCAGAAATGCAAACACAGCTTCAGCTAATGGTATGAGCAATCCAGGAAAGCATCAGAGATGAGGGATGCCTCTTGCTTGTGTGCATGATAAGCCAAAGAGAAGCTTTGCCTCTCTGCAGCAGGTTCTTCTCCTCTTCCTAAATTGTTGCATTGCCTGATAATCCCTTCCTTGTTCATTATGAACAAACTGCTATAAGAGACATTTGTCTGCAGTAATGAAATACCAACTGGAACACAAGTAGCTCTCTTTAAAAAGCCATATATTGCAGGAACCCCTGTCTGCAGACAGGACCTCATCCAAGGTAACACCCATCAGCTTTTGGGCACCAGGTAGTGCTGCTGCATTTCAACAAGCATGCATTATTTGCTCTCTGGGACCTGTGGGGAGGTTTATTTGATCACAGAGAAAATTCAGTGCCTTTGTGCCTACATTTTAAAAGGCAAAAAGATTCACTTCACATTTTTGCACGGACCTTCTGCTTGGCACACAACACATCCTATTATGTGGGATGAACTAACTTGAAAAAAAAAAGCTTATGCTGTATGTGAATGAAGGGATCCCACCCACACATGCTATGGATTTGAGCAATATTATTGCTCCAAGGGCTTATCAAATTACAGAGCTGTGATACACATGGGATTCAAGTTACCATGAGATTTTACAGCACGTGGGGTTAGCTTTCCCTCAGTCAGAACTGAGCACACACTGTAGATGTGAAGCTGTGTTCAACCAGAACTGAACCAAACCAACTTCAGTTCTTCCTTAACAGCCCAAATAAGAACTAAATCCAACCTCTAATGATTCACCTGTCTGATCAGCAGTGTGCTGTCACTAGAGGTAAAGGCAAAGAAAAGTAGCAATCCATATGCATGATTCTGCCAAACAAAGCACACATTCTGGATGTATTACATGACAATCTGGTTTCTTTAGCAAATGCAGCATCTGTTAACAGTCCTGTTCCAATAAAAAAAAAAAAAAAAAGAAAAAAGTCTGCTATTATGTAACAGTTGATAATCCCCAGTCTCCAGAGTGGTTAACCTAGATGTGTGCATGGTTAAAACCTCTGCTGGCCAATTGAAATCTGACTTTCTTAACTACTCATTTATAATCATAGAGCAGAACAACGACACTGTTGTAATTATTACTGGTTAGGATGTATGCCAATTTTTCAGGACAACACAAAATTTTGATTGTTTTGCCCTAAATCTAACCATCCTTCTTGCAACATGTCAAAAAGAGTTGACTACTACAAGTAATGAGTTGAAACAAGTTGTTGAATAGAAATAAACCATCTCTTTCTAACAAGCAGTGTTAATTAATTATCAAGACACCCATAGAGCCCAACAGGATCTTTATTATTTTCTATCATATAGCTACTTGTTTGGTATCTGTGAGAGCACCTGGAAACACAGATTCCAGTCAGTCCTGTAACAACTGAGATGGGATATGGCTGCAGGAATGCAGTGAATGAATCTCTACCTGCACAGGGGTTGAAGTAGCTTCCTCTGGCAAGAGGCTTCAAGGCACACAAGTGTTTCCTAAAATACCATGAAGATGGGAGAGCCATATGGGAACTACTGAGGCCACTCACATCTTCCCTATACTCTGGAAAACAAAAGCAACACAGAACTGAAAGGAAACATCTTGGGCAGACACCTGTTAAACAGACAGAAGAAGAGCCTGCAGGACCATACTGCAATGCATTATGAACAGCAAAGAACAGAACCAGCCCTGTTGAAGGGGCCTGGTTGCAGGCTATTTGGTAGGGAAGGCTGGGGAAAAGTAAGCAGGAGAGAATGCAGAAGGTGCTTAGAAAAGAGGATGATACTTTCATGGTGAAGGAAGGGATTCAAACATGTTAGAGAGGCTAAAGGGGGTGTGAGAAGTTTGGAGGTCCCAAAAAAACACCAAATAATGGAAGCTTACTAATGCAACACATTCTGGGATGTGCTGAGCAAGAGGAAATCTTGCCTGGGAAGGACCTCAGCAGGTCTGTGCCAGCTGAAGAAACAAAGCACATCACTGTCAGTTAATTATGTGAAGGGAACCCTTGGCCAGTCTGTCAAAGGAACAAGTCAGTCCATGTGGAAAGGCCTGAAGGCAGGGAGGGTAGCTGCACCCAGGCACTCGTGGGCGGAGGGGCTTCCCTACCCCAGCCTGTGCAGGGAGATTCCCTCTCCCTCAGTAGTCACAGGAGAGTTGTTTCCCAACTTCATGCAGCTGCAGGCATCACTGTCCCAGGACACCAGTCACTGAATGCTTCCAAATGTCAGTGGAATCCTTTGGTCAGCCTTGTCTGATCAAAGGATGGGAGGGGACTGGGTAATGATGCAATTCTGCAAGACAATTCAGGAGAGAAGAAAGATGCAAAGTCTGCCTCTGGGATTCTGCTGACACGTACAGCAGGCAGGCTCACCTGTTCTGGTGTACCAGCACCTTGTACATCAGGCAATTCTGGTTTCTGCTGCGAGGTTCAGCCCACCACCCACATCAGTCATGGAGAAAAGCCTTCCAGCTGAAGCAGAACTCAGGGCAGTATAGATGCTCAAACTGTTCCCCTCTATAGAGAATTCATTTTAAGGCTCATGGCTTCACTTTGGCAAAGCAAGCAGAAATTTACATATTTGTCCTGCCATCATGAAGGCAGAGGAAATAAGTATCTAGATCTCAGAAGTCACTTCAAAGCAAGGTCACCCAACCATGGCTGGCTTCAGTTCTCTACTTGTAAGAAGTCTTTTCCCACCAAGAGATTTAACAGTTTCATGCAATCTCACTATCCTGCTGGAAAAGAGGGCCTCTCCACCCATCAGCCCTCCTCTTTATCCCTGTATTTTCATGTGTCAATAACTTACAGCACTGTCTTTTCCCCAGACTTCAGCAAATTTTTGGACATTAACCCACAAGCCATTTGAGGCACAAAAGCATCCCTATCTGCACATTTTCTGTGCTGTCCATATAAATTTCTAATACACAGTTCTGTAGATCTCAGGTGATGAGAGAAACAAAGGGCTAACAAAGCCGAACACTTCCAGTTGAGGATGCCCTGGCCCAAGTAGTGGAAACTAAAGAACATGACAGAAGAGAAGAGCTCTCAGAAGTTTCAATCTTTTTATCCTGATTGTCAGAGGACACACCAGTTCAGGGGCTCCACCTTCCTTTTCAAGAAAGAACAGAGCAAATAGCTTTCCAAAGAGCTGCTTGTGTTAGAATCGAAAAAGAAAAAAAGGAAGCCTTATTGGCTGTATGTGTAAGATACAGAGGTAAAGGCACTCACCAAAGATTTAACTGATACCATGCCCTCCAGCAAGCTCCCTTGCCATTGCACAACACGTTCATCAAAAAGAGAAGGCTAATAGGGCCCTTGCACTAGTCAAGTTTTCCCCTACATTTCCTGCTTCTAGTAAACCCAAGAGAGCCACAATTTTCTGCTACAGGATTTTCAAAGGACCACAGCAGTCACATACTCACAGACAGTGCAAACACAAGAGCAAGACTAGTGACAGTGATTCCCCTCACCATCAGCTGAATGCAACCCAGATGGAGAGGGAATTTCCACACTGATGGCAAACTGTCCATCAGATGGACCAGGTGGCAGCATTTGGGAGAGGAGGGAATAGCCTGGTAGACAGAGAATGGATCTTCAAAAAGTCATCCTCTGAACTAGACAGAAGCAGTACAATTGGAGTATAGAAGTCATATCTGAGTGGCAGCTTTGGAAGAACCAAAGGGTCACAAAACACTAGCAGGTTTTCTGCAAGGAAGAGCTCTCTAACAAACTCATCCAAGATGAGAAGACCTGGCTACAGCAAGCCAGATAACCTCACATCTGCCTGTGCTTATGTCTAAATTTGATCTTGGAGAGAACATAGTAAAAAATCTGACATTTCTTCCACAGATCTTTTATGACCATTCCTCTCATTTTGGAGAGTATTTTTTAATTTTTAAAAGTTTGCATTTTTATCTAAATTCTTTTTGAAAATTGGGAAGGCAACTCCAAGATTCCTAGATGAAGACTGAAGAAATTCTCACCAATGTGTGGAGGAAGACTAAACTAAGATACACATCCATCCCTTGGATGTATCCAATGGAAAATATCTGAAAGCTCTGCAGGATGTCCAAGAAGCATCTCGAAACCTGCAACTACAGGCATGGCAAGCTGCTTTGTCAGGAGTCTGTTAGGCTGTCTGCTTCATGTTGGTGATTGTGTTTGGAGAAGACTAATCCTTAATGACCAAAGACAGCCTCTGGCAGGCAGCAGGGTAAAGGCTTAACAAGCCTGTAAGCATGCACATGAGCAGCAGTAATAGGAAATCACTCACTTGTGGCAAATCTATCATTCTGAATACATATTGAAGGATAAGAAGTATTACTTCCCTGCTGATGAAGCACAGAAGCCATCAAGGACAGATCAGGCTGGGTATTTCTTGTTATAAATTCCCTTCAACTGAGCTACGGTTAAGACAGAAGACCAAGTATGTGCAATTACATGCATGACTCTGGGGTACCTTAATTTCTGTTGTTTTCAAGAAAACCAAATGAGCCTCCATGCATTCTCTCCCAGGCTTACCCTGTGGATTCTTACATTGCTACTGCAGGAAAGGAGGTACTGTTGTCACTCCAACTCTTATTGTGCAAAAGACTTTCTCCTACATCAAAGGAAATAAATTTCATGCTTTAGCCTTATTCATGGGATGAAGCAAATGTACAGTGAAAACCACACAAAGGAGTCCTTTTCTTTCTGGAAGCCTGCATAACCAAAGCAGTTCACCCTTATCATGCAGTCCTCCATCTATATCACACAGATAACCTGCAGAGCAAGTCTGGCTATTTACTTTCCTTTACACAGAGGCATGTTTGTGAGTGAAAACTGGAGCAGGATTAAGGGGGAACTTCAGTCCAAATGGGAATACATGCCAAAAAACCCACCTTCCTTGAAAATATCAAAAAGGGAGGAGGAAGTGATAGACAGAAGCAATGGTGTCTGCAAGACACGAGAAAAGGCTTTTTCTACTTTTTGCATAGGAAGCCCACATTACATTTCCCTTGCCTCAGGAACCTTTACAAGCACCAAGCCCAATGGAAGGCAGAAGATTTTGCACAAGTCCTGTCTCTAACTTTATTGTAGAGAGAGGCAACAGACCAGCATGTACATTTCTGGAACGATGAGTATCCTCCTGAAGAGAAGGCAAAGGTAAAAAGTTCTCTGCCCTTTGGGCATGTAAAATTACCCTGTGTTAACCTCTAGGAAACACAGCTTCAGGCTTGTAGGTGCTTCCCTGAAAAAGTGTTGAACACGCTCCAAAGGCATCCACCCCTCCCTGAGGACCTACAATATCAACATCTAAAAACTGCACAGTGCCACTGTCTTCTATTGCACAAGTAGGCATGACCTTGGCACAGCCCAACACACATCCTACCATGAGACATGACAGATATTCGATTACCATGTTCAGGAAGGCAAACACTGGTGCCCCAGGGGGGCTTTGGAAGCAGAGAGAAAGTGTTATTGTCATCATCCTAACTTTCTGTATTTGAAAGGTGCTCAGGAAGAGATACAGCACTGGAGGCATGACTGTATTCATCCTTGGGCCAGAGATCAAGTGACCATTTCCATTTCTTAGGTGCCAGAGGAACAAAACTTCCTTAGTTCTCCCTTTTAAATGTTGTTATTCAAAAGGAACTTTCCTAGTCAGACCTTGAGAAAAAGCCATCTGAAAACTAAGAAAGTATCTTTTAACCTTTTTTTTTTTTAAAGTTCAGCAGTTAACTCCAAATCTTGGGATTCTGTCAGAAACACATATTCTGCTTCTCCGTGTTTACAATTGTTGGGGTTCCCCCCCCAGAAAAAAATCTACTAAGTACCTAAGAAAGAGGAGTAAGAATTCAGAATGACTACATGAACTGCATCTGGCACCAAAGCTGGATTTTTACAGCATTTACTTTGCAACATTTACAATAATTAATTGCTCACTTGAGTGTTTACAGAAGCTCCTTACATGTCATTGCAGGCAAACCACAAATTCACATTTATACAACACCAGAGTGGTTGGTAAATGCCTTTCACAGGTCATGCAATGAATTCCATTCCTTCTTAGGTATGTTTAAGAGTTTTAAAGTATGTTGGATATTTTCCTTCTGTGCTTGGTTAAACTGTGAATTTTTATTAACTTCAGTCCTGTTTTGTAAACTAAGGCATTCCTGATTGCTAATTACTTCAGAGAATTCCTCCTAAACTGAGACTCTTAGCACAAATTAGTGGTGTTGCTAGAAAGTCATGGCATTCAGCTCTCCCTTTTTAGTTATCTCTACCTTGCTGGGGGCAGGGGGACAGGTGGGCTGTAGGTCCTAGAACCAGTTTGTGTGTGCCTCATTACTTTTAGAAGATTTAGGCACAGGCTGCTGCCACAGAAAATGGCCCTGGATTGCCCACTTTGGTACCCAGCTGTGCTTTCTGGCCCATGCCTTTCCTTGCAGCCCCTGGGCAGGAGGTGCATGGCACTGGGGAACTAGCATGGCCAAATCCTTTTCAGTTCAGTGCAGCTTCTGTACTGGACCACGGGGCGGTTGCAGGGACTGCCACTATTTTGCACCTATTGTCACTTGTCTTGAAGTTAGTTATCCGCACTGACATCCATGTTTAATTTTACTTCTCCCCTCATAAGGGTTGACCCACTTCTGTTAGCTCTAGAACATTTAAATGAAAGACACTCTATCCCCTATTTGTTACTGCCCCAAGTACTCACCTATGCAGTACTAAAAATCAAAACCATAAAACATAATTTAAAATATGTATTACAAATATATAAATAATCACCTTCTCACTATGGGCTTTGGAAGCGTGTAATTGTTTCAAACTGCAAACATCCCCACTGAACATTTTTTGAGAACACAGCTTTCATTGAAACTTCACCTGAGTTTCAACCATAAAAATATGACAAACTGTGTTAGCTCAATCCTACCTCACATCAGCTAAGGTTAATCTTCCACTCAGCTCCCTGCTGTATGAAACTTGAGAGCGTGCAAGGGTGTGCTTCAGAACTGCCCCTCAACAACCCTCCTGACTGAACAAACACACTGGCAGCAGTTGTTGTATGAAAGTATGCAGCCACACACATACCAGTGCTGGTCTTCTCTGAACATTTATTCAGAGAGAGACAGGTCTCGCTTCATTCTTTTCCCCTCGTGTTTCATTAGATCAGCTAGAGATTTTGTTTTAGGCTGGCTGCAAATTCTGTTTTGCCCAGGTACATCTCTGGACACTCCCTATTCCACTTCAGTTATATGAACACCCTCTGACCCAGCCCCTCTGGAGTAGCCACAATAAAAAACTATTTCCTGCCACTCCAACCTGTTGAGATATTTTTAGTTGAAACTGAATGCACATACCTGTGGCAGGTGAGGCACCAGTGAGAATGTGGGTGTGGTGAGACCTTTGCTTTTCTAATGCCAAATGCTTCTACAGCTTGTCATTCCAAATCAAGGGAGGTGGCCAGCTGTCTAGTCACTCCTCTCAAGGAGGCTCAAGGAGCAGCTCTATTTTTCTCCACCAATATCCTCACTACTGCAAAAGAGGGATAATCTGTGACTCCATCAAAGGACAAAACATCCCCTCTGCTGTTGCAGGCTTCCACATAGGAGGGACACAGAGATGCTACAGACTCCAACAACCTATTAAAGCAAGCCTCACTACTTCTGAAAGGAATGACTCTGCCCTACCTCCTCCAGCAGTCAAAGTGCCCTTCATATCACTTTTTCAAGATTGGTTCAGGACTGATTCTACACCTCATCCATTACATAGCTGGGAATAACACTCCAGAGGTTTTCCAGGGATCCAAGACCCTCAGAGAAATTTAAGCTTCCTTTGCTGATACTGGAATCAACCCAATCCTGCCTGCAAAGAATAAGAAATTTTGTTCAAGCACACAGCAGGACAGTTGGGCGTGTTCCTTTGCTCCATGGGGAACAAGCATTTGCCTCTCCACCCATATTATCACTCATTTTGTTCTCTCTCTGGTGCATTCTAGGGCTGTTTCCTCTTACCTCGTGGTTTGCTAGCAAAGGGCCTTGTAGAATGAGCGTGCTCTCATTTATGGGCTTTCACTCTTGCCCCTCTGTGTTAGGACCCAGAGAAGATAAACACTTTCTGCTTCACACAAGTGCTCGTAGCAGTGAACATACTAAAGATTTGTACACTTACCATCTGCCACTGACTCAAGACCATTTTAGAGCTATCAGACTTGAAGATATTTGGGAGATTTAATTAAACTGCTACAACATAAATAAAGAGTGAGAACACTGGCACTTCTTTTGCTCCAAAGAGCAGCTCAGCTCCTCATGAAAAAACAGACCTAGGTTTTCTGGCATTTCCTTGCAAAATGTGCTGCCTCTAACAAAAGTGTCAAAGCATTCTGACTAGCATACATGTTGATACTAGATTTATGCTGACAGTGTGAAATAACCATTGTGCTCATCTTGACTACTGCAATAGTTTCTCTTTTCCATTTAGATCTCAAAAGGACTATTTTGAACATTGTTTTTCCTGTAGAACAAAATCCAGTTTATGAATGGATCTACTGGGCATTATATTTTCATGTTCTCAGTAAATTTACATATGCAGAAGCTTCTCACTCTTCTCTGCCTACCAGCAGGAACATCCTGTGTGAAAAGTTTTATTGTCAATGAGTACCAGCAGTAACCTTCTGGTTTAATATGAAGTAAATTTATCTCATTCTTGGAAAAGTCTACTTATCCGGCATGGAACTCTGCCTACCCTGCCTAGGGAAACAAAGAGCTTTCCAGGACACCTGTTTTTCTGCACCTCCCAGCTCGTCAGTCGCTTTCCCACGTAAATAGCCCCCTCTTGTGTTCACTTGTAACTACTACGAGAATCGGCCACAAAAACCCCACCCAAAACCCAGACCTATCCTTGATGGTGTCAATCATCAACAGATATTGGATCGAATTCCAAGCAGTGAATAGTTTCATCCTGCTGAAACTCGTTCTCTCTGTGTTGGACCACTCTTCAGCTGACAAATCTAAGGCATTGATGTCACATCTGAATTGCTAGGACTGCTAGAAAACCTTCTGGCAGAGCTGATACACAAAGTGAACAGAACAGGTCAGTAACAAGATAAAGAAAACCAGGTAGCTTTAAAATTAAGTAAAATATATTTTGAGTTCTCAATGTAATACATCCCTTCACCAAGGCAAGGGCATCATAGCTGTGCTGTGAAAACTCAGTCACTTCTTTTTTAATTTTTCCTCTCTTTCTTCTGACAGATCTGACTCCAGATGGGCTCAGTGAGACTGGATAGTGGGACAGGCTGCAGCCGAGCAAAAGCTGCACTCACACTGCACTTCGTAGTGAACAAGCAGGGCCAGACCACAGCTGCTTCCAGGTCCAGAGGTGATGGTCTCTGATGGTGTGTCCCTGGAAGGAAAACTGGTACCATGGTACCAACATGGGCCAAGCTCAGTCTGTAGCTGGTGAAGAAGAAAAGTAGGTTTTTTCCTCAGGGACTTGCAAATTTCATATGTAGTTCTGAAAAAAAATCCACTGGAGGCGGCTTGGTAGACGGTTTTTGATAGCTCAGATAGCCATAAAGAGAAAAATAAAAAAAGTCTGTTCAAATACCAAACTAGAAGGCTTTCCTTTTCTTCTTTTTCCCTCCTGCCACCTTATTCCTGACACCAATAGCCTCTTCTGTGTCATCATCATCATTCCTAGATCGCTTCTTCTCTCCCTGCTCCCGCAGCTCCTGCAAAGCAATCAACAGATTGACCCAGAGTCCTGGCACCTGAAGAAAATCAGACTACAGCTGTGAGGACATGGTCAAAAAAGCCAGCACCCACCATTCGAGCAAACCTCTGGGCCTCAGCCACACGCTCTGTCAGCATCATAACTTCCTCCTCTTGCATGGGGAATGCTGGCAGCTTCTTGCCAATCAGGTGTTCAATGCGCTGGAACAGCTCTACATCATACCTGAGGAAAGACAAGACACCAGCTTGAATCAGCCCTCCTGAGAGGGCCTCAGCTGTCACCACTCAGACTTCACCCCTTATCTCCAGCCCACAGATACTGTTAGTTTGTGCTGATGGTCTCACAAGCAGCTCAGCTGCATCCAAATGATGCTGTTTGGCATGGCTTCTCTGATTTATTCAGCTCATCTGTTCAGAAGTATTTGGCAAAGATTTTCTTTTTAGACAGACACTTCAGTGTTTATGAAACACCCCCACAGTTACTGAACTTGCATTACATATTTTAAAAATATATAAATATACTGTATAGTCCAGTTAAAACAGTTCTGCTCAATGAATGCCTCCTTCTGGAACTCATCTATCTCCTCCCTCCCCACCCTGGGCTTTGAATTCTCTCCCCTTTAACTAAATAAAACCAACTGGCACTTCAGAATGAAAAGCAGTATTTTAGTCTCAGCCAGGATAAGGTCAGATATTTTCTGCTGTGAAACACAGCTGGAAAGAGTAAGTCTGTTAAATATTATCACTTACTGTGTGACAAAGGTGATAGATTTGCCAGATCTCCCAGCTCGAGCTGTTCTCCCAACTCGATGAATGTAATCCTGGAAAGAATTTTCTTGATAAGCAACAATTTATGTTCACCAAACACAGAACAGATCTTAAGGCAGATCAGCCTATATATTTTCTCTTTTGCAAAGAACAAGAGAATGTCAAGAAGTGCCAGGATTAAATGATCAGGAGGGTGTGCAGCATCAGATTTTGAGAAGAGGTGTAAGTGGAGGCCTAACTTTGGTTTTAACAATTGAATTCTTCTCTTTCTAAACAAGAAGACCAACTCAAATTATTCCAGATTGCAGAACAAAAGTTTCAATACGTGACCTTTGCCAAGACTTCACTCTCACTTTCACTTCATTGGAAAGCTAATATTCACAGTGTCTCCATGACTGCATTTTCAGTCTTGGGATCTAGTGCTCTGCATAGTGCATCTTCCAGAGAAACTCTGACAAGTAGAATTAAACTTGGTAAGCATGGTGAAAGAGAATTATTCAGAAGAGTCTGATCTATCAAGCATCTTTGGTCAGTATGGTTCTAGGCTGTTTTCCAGGTTTTATACTACATTGTGGAAATTAAAATAGTCCCTTCTCCATACAGGATTTGCAAGAGCAAGGATTCTAAGAAAGGATCTGTTCTATGGGTGAGATGAGAGAGAAAAGCACAAAGACCGTAACACCATTCAAGCTGCTGTCCCAACCTTTTTTTTTTTCTTTTTTCTTACTTTTGTGATTTTACAAAATGAGTGTCTTCAAAAGACCTGCCACACTTCCTTCTGTTTGCAAGGCACGGTATCTTTAATCACTGTAAGCAGCAAGAGCAATTCCTGAAGTTCACATTAATGGTATGATTTCTGGAACTAAGCTAAGAAACAGCCACATCCCTGAAATCATACCATACTTTCTGTAAAACAGAGAGTTGGTAAAGTTGGTAACTTACTTTCTTTTCCTTTTGCTGTACTTTTGTGATATGAAGGTGAAACATATTAAGGACACCTTATTTAACCAAATGTTTGTTGAATGTCATACTGAGAGAATTTTTTTTTCCTTTTTTATAAACACAGTTTAAAATATGAAGGCAGACCTAGATCACAGGCAGAGATGATTACATGAAACTAGTAATATGTTAAAACTGTTTTCAGAGCCTTTTAATGTGATAAGGCAAAACATAAAGTCTGAGCAGAAATGCAAAGACACAGAGCATTCCTCACTTCCCCTCTTCACTTACAGGATCACTTCTACAACCCAGGCTATGAGACCATACAAACAGAGGTACTGAATAGAGGAGGCTGAACTACACCTTTCAATGTACAGAATCATGAATTTGGCTTCAGTCAGCAGAACAGAGAAAAGATGTCTCTATTTGTCTACCTTCTTTGTCTGTCTGTGCTCTCAGTGGCACTCAGAGAGGCTTACCTTAGAGTGTGTAGGAATATCAAAGTTTATCACCACATCCACATGTGGGATGTCCAGACCTCTGCTTGCAACATCAGTGGCCAGCAGAATAGAACGCGCCTTTGCCTTAAACTTGTTTAGAGAGCCCAAACGTTTATTCTGGAAACAGGACAAAAAGGGAATGAGAGAATAACACTCATTCTAGTTTCTAGTTAAAATGCTCTTGTTAAAATACCATCACAAAAGAACTGGGGGAGAAACTACTAAAAAAATTCACTTCTCTAATTTTTTTTTTAAATATTACAGGATGAGGGGCAGCATTAGTTAAATTTATATATAAATTAGTTAAATTTATATGGATCAGTCCAGACCACTAGCTGTGAAATACTCCTCCTGCAAGGCAGGTGTGACTCAGTATGGTGCAGCCCATTTCCCAAGCCCCAGGCTCCCTGCCTGCTCTATTCTGTGGGGTCATGCCCATACCTGACTCATCTGCCCATGGAGGGGAATGGCAGTGAAGCCCAGGTTGCGGAGCAGTAGAGCAGTCCTCTGAGTATTGTTACATGTACTACAGAATATCATGAAAGAGTTACCAGCCAGTTCATTCAAGATATAAACCAGATAGCTGTCCTGTAAAGAAACAGAGAGAGAATTCAAAAAACCCCAGAGATAATCACATGTGCAATGTTAAGTCTAGGACTCAGAAAATGACAAGATATTGGACATGTGTGGGAACAAGAAATGGCAATAAGAGTGAAGAAACAGAAGTGCCATTACCTTGAATTTGGAGGGGATGAAAATGTAATACTGTTGCAGTTTTTCAACTGTCTGATACTTGGAAGAAACAGCACATTTAACAGGATTCTTCAGAGCAGCACGTTGGAGTTTTTGAACCTGGTAAGATCAATGAAATTTAGTTGGACAGAAATCTTACCAGAAAATTACATTAATACAGTCTAGTCAAGAAGATAGCCTGATGGAAGGAGAACTAAAACAAATTAGTCTGCTCCCACCTTCTTGGTCATGGTGGCAGAAAACAAGAATGTCTTCCTGTCTCGAGGAATCACTTTTAATATCTTATCCACCTGTGAAAAAATAAGGATATGGAAATACTAAATACTACAAGCAAGCAAGACACAAGCCTCCCACAAATATAAAGATCATCCACATGAAAAGTAAAGCATGTTTAAACATATAGTAGGAACAAATTTTTCCTCTTCTAAAGGGAAAGTGTAGGCTGATATCTTGCTGACAATTAGGAAGTGTGAACTCCAAAAGTCCAGCAGTGCAAATATCAGGCAATGTTTCTGCAGGAATGTGTGTGATTTGTTTTCTATACTACCTACATTCTACATCAGGCTCTCCAGAGACAAAGTGCCTCCTACTGTCTTGGCAGTGCTCTGCAGAACTATGCTCTGTTCTAATCCCACCACAGACTTTTGTTTAATTATTAGATCTTAGTTACAATTTACTAATAATTTCTACAGAGCAGCTCAGTGTTTATTATGTGACATATAAAGTGATTTTAAAGGGACTCATCTGGTGTTCCAAACTTGTCTTTTAGCAGTTTCCTACCTCTGTCTCGAAATCCATGTTAAGAATCCTGTCAGCCTCATCCATCACTAGGAACTTCAGAGCTCGTAAGTTGAAGCCCTTTGTGTTCTCCAGATGATCAACTAGACGGCCAGGGGTTGCTAGCAACAGCATCATGAGAGCAAATTCAGAATGAAAGCAGAGGAAAAGATCAAACAGGTAAGAGAGCTGTCCATCCCAGAAATGGGATTCTTTGCCCAAGAAAAGTAAAGACTGCTTTGTGGGAATAACTCTTTCATAGGGTATCTTCAGAGAGTGTTTTGTAATAAGACTAATGGAGTAAGTCTCTTTGAAGAATGTCCTAAAAAGAAGACTGTAGACAAGTTGTACTGTGAAAGATGAGACCAGCATTTTAAATACTTGAGGAGAGTGAAAAAGCAAATCCAAAGCACTCTAGGTCTAGCAGGAAGGCTTTAGAATGAGCTTGCAGTAACAAAGTTACTGGCAGATACCTTAGAAACATTAACAAGCCAGTACTCAGAGCTTGGGATAAAAAACAAATGAAAATGTACTCTCCTTTCTTTGGTTAGCTGCAGTTTGGTAACACTCATACTCCCCACCCCCAGCACATCCACTTACCAATGATAACATGTGGTTTCTTGGCTAAGGCCAGAGATTGTGACATTGCATCAATTCCACCCACAATAACCGCTGCAGGACAAAGAGAGTGCAGTGAATCCCTCAGTGCAGCACCAGCACTGGCACTGCTGTGTTCCCTCCTACTGCCCACCACCCACAGCGATTCTGTACAAATGAAAAGCTACTTATTTTTATGAGAATTTACTTTACTTTAGCATATCTGACCTTCCTAGGCTTCTTAAGCCATACAATTAATTCATTACTGGCCACAAGTATTTTATTTTCACAGCTCAAGAGCTACAAGCAGAGTCTATTCCTTGCAGTTCAACTCAGCTGCAAAAATCTAGGAATTCTAAAAATACCCACAAAGCTTTTTTTAAGAGATTATCTAAAGAATCAATACAGACAGTCTGAAAGGAAGATTAAACTACATCACACCATAGCAGGGAGCTAGCTCTAAGCAATTTCACTGGACACAAGCCCACTGTTGAGAACATTCTCTTCTACTTCCACCTTTAACTATTTAAACACAGAATGCAGAAGAGGTGTAGACCACTCCAAGAGGAAACACCATACAGTCTTTTTTTTCTCAAACCTTATACCAGATCTGTCTTCCAGCAGCGTAAGCTTTCCTCACGTTTTCTTCAACCCCTCATACAAATCCTCTATTTTTATCTTTGCAATCTCCAGCTGACAAATGCTTTCAGAAAAAACTGGTCCAATACCACAAGGGCTACTTACTACTTTGAACACCGATGGAAGATCCAAGAGCTTCAAACTGCTCTGAGATTTGAAAGGCCAGCTCCCTGGTTGGTGTGAGGACAAGTGCAAATAATCGCTGAGGTGTTTCCAGCAGTGCTTGAAGAATTGGCAAAGCAAAGGCTCCTGTTTTTCCAGAGCCAGTTTCTGCCAGTCCAATGACATCTCTGCCTGCGAGATAGAGCAAGGGAGCAAAAAACTGTTACACATCCAGAACAGGGAAAGAAGACTTTAAAGCACTGTGCAACAAAACACAAGAATTCCCTAAGGACAGAAAAAAATGCAGACACACAGAAGAGAAAAAAAAAAAAAAACAAACAACAAAACAAAGGGCCAAACCAAAGAATTTCAGAATCTCTCTGAAGCATTTTTAGACTGTAGCTTATTGTACAATGATTACAGTCTCAGTAGTCAATTTTCTAGTTACATTTCTGATATTGTACAGGGTTTCATACAAACCTTAGGTTCAAAATAAATTTTACTTTATTATGTCTCAAATCTGACATCAGTTTACAGCTTAATAACTCCATTTCACTATTCTAATTCAAATGTTGTCTGTTTTCTGGCTCAGGAGGAAACAAACTGCAGTGTTTGAGACTTCAGTCACACAAACTACAGGACAACAGCACTACCAAACTCACATTTCACAAGCCACAATTGTCCCACTGATTAAGAGAGTAATCTAAACCAGTTTGCAGTAGGAAGGGTAGGAGAGAAAGTCTTTTGCCCCCAAACACTGCAGACAACCAGGTGGAATTCATCAATAGAATCCATTATGACCTCCTAAACTCATACAATCAAGAAGATGCTATCAACAGACTTTACACTGGAATCAATTTCTCAGGAATGCAGTCTTTGTGCTTGTTTTTTTACCCCTCCAAGAAAATCTTATATGTGTAGTAAAAGAGTCTGACAAAAGTTAAATGCTAGGACAGAGCAGATACTGAAGTTTGTTCCCATTCTGTCACCATGTAGCTCCTTTCCTCCCTGAGAGTGTTTTGAGTTTTTTCCTTTTTAAAAATAAATTTCTCTAGGCAGAAATGTCTGCTGAATTCAGTAATTTATTTTTTGCAATTCCAGAATGCTTATAGAAAGTCACTGTGGTTTGGTTATTACTCTCTTCAGAAATCTAATTTCAAAGAGTTGCCTGCTCACAGCAAAGCAAGTTACACACACTACAGAATCAGTCAAGGCATCTTCACTTTCAGTCTCACATACACACACACACTGTCTCTATCAGAAGCAGCACAGTCCAAAACCTATTGGAATCTTCCTGTGTATCCCTGAGTATTTCAGGAACAAAATTATCAATGTGGACTAGCAATTCAAATTATTAATAAGAATTCTATTTAACACGGAGTGTCAGAACCACACAACAGAAGAGAACACTAGAGGAACAATGTACCCATTTGAAAGTTTGTGACTGCAGGCATTGTTATAGGATAAACTAGTATTCTGAGCTCCACCTGGGAAGGAAGCAGAATGAATATGAAAACTACTTCTAGACAGAGATCCTCAACAATGACGAAGTTGGGACACACTGTTCCTTCTCACTCAGCAAAATTTGTTCACATAGAGCTCCTGGAGCAGTCCCCAGTTCAGGACCAAAGAATTACACTGCTCACCTTGGAGAGCCACTGGAATAGCCTCAATCTGGATCTTCGTTGGCACCTTCCATCCCAACTGGTCACAAGCTTCACACAGGACATCTGTCACTCCCTGGACATTAGTGACAAGAAAAAAGGGAAACAGTCATCACCAAAACGACCGAAATTAAATCACAGAGTTAAATTAAATGCATGCTGGAACAGAGCCAACTTGTCTCTAGCAGAGACAAACCCCAGCAGGCCCCCAGTGCAACTCTCCGAAAGGACAGGCTGCTCAGAGTGATCCGCAGTTGCATCAGTATCTTCACAGGATTTGTTCAAGTCTGTTAGAGATGACTATGACAGGAAGAATATGGTCGGTTTTACGCTAGTTTACGCAAAGAACTTCCCTCCTCACACACAGCTCTTTCACCTCAGGGGTGACCCATGACCATAGAAAACCAAAAACAACATGTCAAGTTAAGACAACTTGAAGATAGCGGCAAAGGGGAACAGCAAAAGGGAACATAGGGAGCAGCAAAGCCGAACCCAAGGGGACAGCGGCCGAGCGCCCGCGGCTCCTGCCCGGGCCCGGCACCGCTGCCCGCCCAGCGCCACACGTGTCTGCCCCGCAGGGACACGGGGCCGACCGGGAGCTCCCCCGGCCTCATCCTCACGCTCCTCGGGACAGCGCAGAGAGCACCGGGAACAGAAGCGGCTCCAGCCCAGCCTCACCAAGTCCTTGAAGCTCCGCGACTCCTCCGCCGCCGGCTCCTGCTCCGGCTCCGCCGCCGACCCTTCCTCCTCTCCTGCCGCCATCTTGGGCCGTCTCCTGCCGGTGCAGCGCAGAGCACTCTGGGAGCTGTAGTCCTCCTCGGGGCGCGACGGGATTTGTAGTTCCGGGGAGAGAGCCGAGCGGAGCGGGCGGGATTTCTCTCGAGTGCGAGAGGTGGCCAGGGCAGGGAAATACAAAATAAACGGAACTGTGGCAACTCATATCATTAAATGAGAGACTACAGGATGAGAATAAACTCAAACACTCTCCCAGTTCGCTTGATTGCTGCTGTTGTGACTCAGACCTGCAAGTGCTTGATGAGAGGTGAAAATGGATGTGCATTTAATGACCATCCAGGGAGTGCAGCATCAAAATATCAACACGATGGAAGTTTCTGTGTCACTGGTTTCCATCTGGTCCGGGTGTAACATCTCTGATCTCTAGTCCTGGTGCTGACTGCAGAAGGGCAACCCTGCAGTTAGGTGAGGTTCCTTTGTTTTAGGGAAAAGAAGGCTAACATACGAAATGTTAGGGTTAGATGTTCAGGCTTCAAAAGGACAGCAGAGCTGGCTCCAAGATGAAACTCATGGCTGTATTTCTGAGCAGACTTTGCTTTCTCTGGGAAAGCTGTCTGGGCGTGCTCTCAGTGGAAATGCTGATTTACTTCAGCATCTGTCCCTGGATTCCAAGCGTGGCATTTCCTCTGCTGCCAGAACAATGAAGAAAGTGAGAGGAAATACAAAGGAACTCTGCGTGACAAAAAGAAGAGGAAACCTGAAACAATTCATGGGCAGGAATGAAATGAATGAAAAAATGAAACTGCTGCATCCCACTGTGCTTAGGAGCAATGATAAATGAAAAAAAAAAAAAACACGCCCCAAACCCCCTGTGTAGATGCTCATTGTTACCTTATGTTTCTAAAATTACAGCAGTCTGTGCCATCAGCTTGCTGTATATCATTAGTGCTAAAGGTTAAGCCTGGCCAGCACGTAGACATGAACCCCTGTAAGGGTCACTGGGATGCCTCAGGAAATGGAGTCAGGGATGTGGCAGGAAGTCACTGCTTGTGGTTCTTTATTGAACTCCTTGCCCATATAATATGGTGCTGTTTCAGTGGGGAGCAGGGTGGAGCAATTCTATTCTGGTGAAATTCCAGTTTGTATAATTCCCTATTGTCAATAGGTGTATTTGAATTAAAGTTTTCTCCTGTCCTAAACTGCCATTGGGAGCATTCATGCATAATAAAATAAATATACAGCTTCTAAGTAGTAATTCCTTTTTTGTGCTTTTCAGTACAGGATACTGAAGATTATACTGGATTTAGAAATTGTCACTCCACGGCTTTTAAACTTGGCTTTTAAATAAATATGTTCCTAGCTCTACTGCATGTTACAGCTCAGTCCTCCTTGGCAGGGGCAGGGTGAGAGCATCCCAAGCATATGAATTTTAGTGCAGCTATAATGTCAGCTATTTCATAAAGGGTGCATAAGGTGACAGGATGGACAATATGTACAGCACGTCACCACCAGGTGTGCAGAGAGACACTGACACAGAAGTGCTTCATATTCATTTATTTGAATCAGCAGTGTACTTGTTCATTTCTGTCAAACAGGCAGGGATATCAAAAGCATTTGAGTCCTACTCTGGGGAACCAGAGCTTTTATTCTTCCTACAACATATTAACACAAATGTTGATATGGAAAGAAAAGACAAAAAGTACAAGGGTTCAAGCTTTATGAAATGGAGTGTTGCCCTTCTTAAGAGTTTGGTCAGTGTTACAGAATTTCAGAGTAGATTTCCCCAGTCATTTGGATTTGTGCCTGCACAGGGAAGTTTCCCTTATCCACTGGGGCATGCTTGTGGAGGGAGTTACCTCTGCATTAATTCTTCTAGTCGCCTCAAGCTAGTTTCAGGGTCTCTTCCATGTACCTCTTTCAGGTACTGACATGATCCCCATCATCACCATGCTTGGGCACTTCTCAGTGAGATGATCCCAGAAACATCCTTGTGAGGTAGGGAAGTGCTGCTATCCCTGTTTTTAGACAGGAAACTGAGGTACTGATGGCTCAAAACCACAGAGGGCGTATTTAGCAGAACAGTCACTTGAAACAGTATCCCAGTCCTTGCTCCTGCTTTGTAGGGGCTCTGCCACTGAATCATCCTACTCTTCTCTACCCCTTCTGAGTATTAGTACCCGCATATATTTCACTAATGTGAAGCTTTCCCTGGGAAACATTGCTAGGAGTACGTGTAGCTTTCCAGGAGTGCTGCCTCCCTCCTCACAGATGATGCACTGTGGGTCTCACAGGCTGCTTGACTATATGGAGAGTGGCACCTCCACCTCCTAGGTGTGGTCCCATCACAGTGAGGCTCCAGCTGAGACCAGTAACACCAACCTATGCTTCCCTTCCTGCTGCAGAAGATACAACTGCTTCCTTCCACCAGTGCCCTGAGGCAGACTCTGATCCCAGGGTCACTCTTCTTCTCTCTCTTTTGCCTCCTAAGATCTATTGTCACTGTTTGACTGTGTTTCACCTATTTTACAACTGCCAGCATTCAGGCCGTGCTTTCCTTTCCATACAGGGATTTGAGCTCCCCCACAGCAAAATAACAGGTAACTTGCTCTCACGTGCTTCAGACTTGCTTTTACTCTAAAAAACAACAGCTTTCCTTTAGAACAGAGGCCTCCTTAAAAAAAATACATATATAAATACATATATATGTATGTATGTATGTATGTATGTATGTATATACACTCTTAAATACAATATCATAACCTTAAAATCATTCTATGTAAATAAATAGAATACAAACATCACAGTTCTCAGTCTGGAGAAGTTTCTTCATAAGGGATAAATTCTGGCCCTGCTCTTTCACCCTGTGATGGTGAACTATCCATACAGTCTGTCATATCTGGAGCTGCTTCTTTCTACAGCCTTTCCAGATGTACCTCGGTAATGGGATTCTCTATTGGAAATTGGCAACTGCTGGCTTTTTTAGGGTACTCCAGCCTCTGTACCTCACACAGATTCATAAGCTGTTTACAAACCAAGTTCAGTCAGCATCAAGTATTTCATCAGCCTCCTGACCTACTTCTTTTTGCTGCCCTGGGGAAGCAGAGCAGTGGAGATGGTAGGGGAAACAGGGGGTGCAGAATGTCCGCCTCATGGCATCAGCACCGTGAACTGTAATACACAGGTAGCGGTGCTAATGGTTACAGTTAATAATGTAATGTCTCCAAACCCAGCTTTAATAAGGGCCAAACACTGTTTCAGGATGTTCTCAGGATCTCGGCAGCCGTTTTAGCGCCCAAGCTGAGTCTCCTTGTACAGGGAGAAAGCTCTGTTCTGGACTCAAGAAGATCACAGACTTCATCCATTGCCCTGGTGCAGGTCTCAAGGTTGTCAGCCAGCTTCTGGATTTTGGCCTTCAGCACAGCCTGGCTTACTTTGGTGACCTCCTTTGTGTATTCTGGCACGAGGAAGCTGTGGGAGCCGCAGAAGACCATGAAGCAGACGGAGTTGTAGAGCGAGATGGATGCCCTCTTCTCTGACTGGCGCAGCGTGGGGTCGCCTGGGCCCTGCCCCCGGCGAAGGAACTCCAGGCAGCCGAGTATTTCCCTCATCTGTTTCCGACAAGTCATTGCAATTTCCTGCACCTTCCTCACCTCCCGGGAATTGCAGAGCACTAAGGAGAGGTCGGAAGTGATGCTGACGGCCCCTCCAGCCGTGGCCAGGCCCAGGCCCACAGCCGACGCCAGGAGGGAGGCTCCCAGCGTTGCCGGGCTCAGGGACAGCCCCAGGATGGCCGTGACTGCTCCTGCAGCGGTCAGTGTGCTCCCGCTGACATTGGCAATCAGGGACCTCTTGCGGAGCTTGTTGAGTTTACGAGCTGCCTTGTGAAGGTGAGCGATTTGGCCGCGCAGCCTCCGTCTCTGGTCCAGCAGGGCTACGTGGAAGTGGTGCGTGGGGTCTGGTGTTGGAGGAAAGGCAGCACTGTTCCTCTCCATGGCTTCTGTCCAGAAAAAGAAAAGTCTGGGTTGGGATTTATGTCAAAAACCTCCCATGAAACATGCTCATCCTGGACCAGCATTTCAGGGATGGCATCCAGCCAAATTTTTGTTGCTTCACCCAGCTACAAGAAAGGTTTTCCATCTGCACACACGTGCACACTCACGTACACACACATACCCATATGAATGTGTACATTTAATTATGCAGTCCATTGTAACTTTCAGACAGAGAAACTTTAAGGTGTTTTCCTTTAATCCCTGCAAAGACTAAAATATCCTGAGGGCTGGGGTCAGAGGTGCTGTTACCATTATCTTTGTGAAGACACAAAATGTCTCTTCAAACCCTGGGGACAGAAATTCCCCTGAAATTAGGTGGCTCAGTGCCTAGAAGAGCAATGCTGCCAGAATTAATCTGTTGTCCCCCTGATGGGATTCAGAGGATCTGCAATATAGAGGGACATCTTTCACAAGAAAGGTCAGACTCCAAAGAGGTGAAAGCCACTATCCAAGGTTTTTGTTTAGCGGTGATTTCCTTTTAAAGGAGGACAGAGGGAAACTGCAGAGTGGATTCTATGTCTGGATTTTCCATATAGGAGGTGAGGAGCTTATTAATGCCTTTTAAGCCTCAGCAACTCAATGCCCTGCAGCATTTTTTTTTTTTTTCTATTGTAACCTGGTGTCAGTGTATGAGCAAAGGTGGAAGATTTTGTTCTGTGGTGCTTAGTCCAACCTGTGGTCATAAATACCCAGTTACAGTGGCAGGGAGGCCTACAAACCTTGTTTAAAAGAGTCATGAAGAGCACATCAGAAAAGCAGGCCCATTTTTAGTGTGCACTCCCTTGTGGATGGGAAAACAGGGGAAATACAGAGGCCTGTGAATAGAAAAGGCTTGGAAACTTCTGGCTGTGGAAAACCTCCCCCAGCAAGATAGCAGGAGAGCCTTCACTTCTAGATGAATCTTCAGTGTTTCTGTGCTATGCTATCTCTGCTGTCTCTGTTCTTTGCCACAAGGGCAGAAAAAAATGTTCTAATAACATTTTCAGGTTTCCCTAGGGCTGCAAAATGCTTTACAAAGGAAGCCAGCAACCCTAGCCCTGCTTACAGGGAACCTGAGGCAACAGAGTCAACAGGAGTGATGTAGCTGATTGTGTGGTGGAAGCAGGGTTTCTGTGCTTCACAACATCACATTGTGCACACAGCTGTGATGCCTCTGCACCTAGCTAGGTCCAGCCATAGGGCTGAGAAGCTGTTTGGAGCCCATAATGCCCTTACAGCCAAAAGGAGTCTCTGTAGCACAAAGACCCTGCCACTAAGCCAACTGAATAAAACTATTCATTGCTGCAGGCACCTTTTCACTTCTAAGCCTTCTGTGCTGTGGGAACTGCAGGTGCCTGGTCCCTCATAAAGTTACACTATGTAGTTAGGATTCTTGGGGCTTCATTCTGTAGAATCCTCACGTTTTAGGAGGAGAAAACTTCGTACCATAAATAGTCTTTCCATCCGGAAGTGTATTCATAAATAATTCTCACTGCAATATTTCCCCCTTCTGCTGGCTTGTCCTGATCCATCTCACACAGATCCTTTAAGAAGCCCCCCATGCCCTGCAGAAATGCCCCCAGTTTGTCTTGGTGTCATTGGGTCATTTGAATCACTTGGTAAATTGTGCTTCTCTCAGCTGGAGGCTGTGTCCTATTATTTTTACATTATAATTAGAAATAAAGCTGGAAGCAAAAGGACTAACACTAATCTAAATGGATACCAGCATTGAAATGAACAATGAGCATATCATCAATAACTTAACAGCTCAATATGATGATCATGAAATGTGTCAACTCCTGTAGCCTCTTAACAATTTGTTCTGAAGATTTAGTTGCTGAGAACTGTTTCAGGTAATAACAGCGACTCTCACTGAGTTATGAGAACAATCATTCAATATAGAGCATAGGCCATGTAGTGATGCAAATCTTTTGCTATTGATTAATGCCAGTACAAAGGAAAAAAAAAAAATCCAATCCCTGCTCTTTAAGAAAAATCTCCCCAACAATAAAGGTATACATAAGTTAAAAACTTGCAAACACTTTCCTAATACAGTACTCAGAGACACTCCAAAAATTACTGGTTCAAACTTACCTTCAGTTTCCAGCCACTCTCCCAGAAGACAAATTTTGATCTGTTTCTGGAGGAGACCAATTTATAGCTCCTGTGGACCAATTGCTGCGATGGGAATGCTTTGCCTCATACTGGGAGTTTGCCATTTCCTGCTCTCCCTTGTGCAGGAGGATGTGACACACTGGAAAGTGACCTGTGGGACAGTGAGCACACATCAAGTTCAGGAAACGATCCCTGCGAATGAACATTGTGTGTTCGCTTTTCCTGAATTGTAGGGTGAAAAAAAAGTTTAAAAATCGCAGCCTATTCCTGGCTCTGAGGTAGTGCAGACATTCCCTGCAGGGAGCAGTTGCCTTTCCTTTCCCTGAAATAGCAACTGACTTTACTCTGTGCTGGAGCTGCCAATTGCTTGATGACTTAAGTTTCCCTCCACTACACATCTAGAGCCAGGGGAGCTATCAGCCAGCCAACTCCTCCATTCAAGGCCAGTGTACTTTTAAAATCCTAGCTCTGTGGGGAAAATCCATAAAAGGGAAGCAGCCCCACAGCAAGATCATTGCTCTGAATTCCCATCCCTTCTCCTTCCCAGTACTTAAAAACATACTGCAAAAGGAGTGATCACCCTGTGGTTTTACTCATTTTCTTAAGCGTAGGCAACAAAATGATTGAGAAACAGCCCTCTTGTTTTCCTGAAGTGCCTGCCCAGCAATCAATAATCAGAAAGAAAGGATCATTTCCACCCCCTGTTTTGCTGCCTGCTGTTACCTGGCAGTTCTGCCATACAGATGTGGCCAGAGGGAAGAAGTGATGAAGGTGTTGGGGAGGAACAGCCTAAGTGCCACTCCTGGCGCTGCCTTCCATGCTGAGCCAGGGCCAGTTTTAATCAAAGAAAGATTCTTTGGATGGGGCCAGGAAAAATAACTCTTTTGATGGCACTCAGTGGTAGTCCAAAATGTCGTGTGTCTTTATTGACACAGGGCCTGTGGTCCTGGGGACATTTCTTTTGAGCAGCTGTGCTTGAAGATGGGGCATCTGCTTTCTTGTTAGGTGGATTCTTACTCTTCAGGACTATTTGCTGACAGGGAAGCTCTGATTTTGCCCCTGGTTTATCTACTCTGAAAGCTATCTAGCTGTCACTGAGTGGTGAGGCTTTCCTGTTGAATTTGTGGGATGTGTAGCCACACAATTGCTGGAGCTGACCTTAAAAAGGGCCAAGACTGAGAAGCAGCAAGCAGGGAGAGGAGAAGGCTAGGGTTATTCACTTCAATGGCAACTTAGTATTCAGTTATGTTAAAATAGGTGTGAAATAGTATGTCAAATGCTTTTTCAGGGGTGGACCTACAGGAGATGAAACATGAATGAAAAAATAAATAGCATAGAAGAGTTATTTCAGCCTGGCACAGACATGGAAAGAGAAAACACCATTTTGAAGATGCAGTCCTGGTCTGTTACAATTTGTACATGCTGCACGTTAACAGGAAGGTGAGCTTTGACACTGAAGGAAACTGTACTTTAGCCCTTCCCTTTGTTTTAGCAAGCATAGGCTTGAACTGGAGCCCATCTGCCTTGGCAGGGGTGTGCAGTTGATGGAGAGTTCTTTTCTCACACTCCCAAATAAAATAGGGCACTTTTTTTTCCATGTAACTGCATCTGTGTTAGAATTTGTGCCTGGAGATATGTCTTTGTTAGGACAGTGAGTTTTGGTAAAAGTTAAATAACAAAGAAAATGAAAAAAAGGGTCTAGAATGAGCCTAAGATGATGACATAGTTTTGGATGCTCTCCTTCCTTTCCCAGTTCTCTTTCAATATACTGCAAAGTATTGTCAGAAACCCCTGCAATGCTCAGTCTATGGGCAATGACCTGATTAGGGTGCAGAAGACAATTAATTTTTCTTAGACTATTCCCTCACAGACTTTCATGCCTGCTGAAAGATCTGCACTTCACTCAAGATGAGATGTTGGTCTCATCCGAGGATGGTTTCTCAGAGGAATCCTCCGTGGGCTCCTTCACCATTTAAGGAGAATGTTTTCCCCATAATCCACCCCTGTAATAAGGTGCATATCCAGAAAGCATGGAGTTCACATGAGAAACGACAGATTTTAGAAAAGAGATGTGTATTATAAAAAGAAACATTGTTTCCTAGGGAGTGGCCCTACCACAGCGTTTTGCTATCTGTTCTTGTCCCTGCTGGCGCTCCCACAAACATCTCTCTGGTGAGAGTGCTGGTCTTCTCTCCCAGTGATAATCAGAAAGACCTGCTCCAGCAAAGGTGAGCAGATGGGAATTGGAGCTGGATGGGAGAAAAGTGTCTTCTCTCAGCACCTGCCAAGAACTGAAGGGCTTCTAGTGCCATTAGTGCACTTGCCCAGATGTAAGTATGTCTGCAGGGTCACCGAGTAGGTTCCAGGAGCCTGCTTGGAGTGAATCTCAGCTTACCAGGGCTCTCCAGGTGTGTGGGTAGATCTGACCCTCACTGGGCAGTTCTGCAAGCTGGTGGAGGCCTGGCCATGCTGCCTACTGTACACTTTCACCCAACCTCTCTGCTGCTGCTGCTGCTGCTGCTGCCTCTTTGCTGGTGACCTGGGGCCTGATGGTGGAAAGGGCACGGCAGGTGTTCCACAACGGCCCTGGCCAAAAATGATAGTTCTGCTCCACCCTTTCCCATCTAGCCACATCCTCTTGAAATGCCTGAGGGCACTCCGTGGCAGCAGGTGACCAGAAAAGGGAAGGAAGGATGTTTTATTGCCTCAGCTCTCTTCCTTTCAGTGGATTTTGGCAGAAAGGACTGCTCTTTATGCTCCCGGTCTCTCCAGCAGAAGGGATAAATGGCAGAAGTCTTTGATCTGAAGCTGTTTGCAGCTACTGCGATGTAACTTTTGAATGCAAATGTGTAACATTTGAAGCTGGAGTTTCAAATATACACTTCCTTTATTAACATTGTTTTGATCAAATAACTGAGAAAATTTGAGTAAATTTGCACTTTATATACTGTCTTTTTAACAGGAGATTTCTGCCATGCTTATTACTTTCAACCTTAATTACTGGACCCTGGAGCTAAAAGCTGTCTCTTTTTCTGTTATTTTCTTTTTCAATTGTAACAAAGACGAATCTTCACTTTTCACAGCAAAATATTAATTCAGAACCAGAGGAAACTAGAATTGGCCAAAACTAAAATAAAGAAAACAAATTGGAGCCAAAGGGCGGCATCAGCTCTTAGTTACCTTACCAGTAGATCCAAATTAATTTTTTTTAAGCATTCCAGAATGCGACAAGCTGCTCTGGGCTCTGGTCACTGGTGTATGTGGGACTTCAGCTGGGTTTGAAGAAAGCAGAGCAGGGTGGAGGGGAACAGGAAAGCCTATGGGATGAGAACACCTCTTGTTAGTTCCATTTAAGCAGAAAATTAGTCAGGCGCACTGACTGTGCCTGCTTTGTGAGCCAGCATCCATGTAACAAAAATACCATCCTGAATTGCCTTGTCAAAACACTGCTAGCAGCGTTTGCAGAGATCAAGCATTTGTTTGGATGCAGAGAATGAATTTCTGCGATGTATTTAAACAGACCAGCTGCCATTTTCCAGCTATAATTAATTACATGTTTCAGTGCAGGCTGTGTGGTGTTAGACTCTGATGCACAAAGGAGCAGCTCCCCACTCAGCCCATGAGCCTCCAGGATGTGGCACAGCTGATGTAATTCAGTGCAGCCACACACAGGTTCTGCTGAGACCAGAACTGCTGGAGGACTTTTCTCTGTTCACCATCTTAGCAGTGGGAGCAGCAGCAGCACCACACCAGAGCAAGTCTGGCTACCCATCCCCTCCAGGACTATAGAAAATAGAGAATTATTAACATATTTCCAGAACTGTAAAGAAACCTGTTAGATTGGTACAAATCAGAAATTAGGTAACCTGGCTTCTTTTGTCTCTTTTCCAATGGACTTGATGGCTGAGTCCACAAGGCAACATTTCTCTTGAAATAAAGGAGTGTGGATTCTTCTAACCTACAAAATCTACTTATTTTTGTGAAACTTTCAAGAAGTCAGTGTCTTTGAAATCTTGACTGCTTTGTCAAATTCTGGCTGAGGTTGCCTAGGAACCTCAAAAGCGGCTATTATTACATTGACTAACCCTCCCATCTGGCACAACAGAAACATGACAGAGACATGGAGGCCTAAAGAAGTCCAAAAAAAGTTATAAACTGTTACCTTGAACTTCATCTAGAGATGTATCTCACCTAATTTCAGCCCTCTCATACGCAGTCAGTTTATTCACACTCTGAAGCTCCCTCTAGAGCCAGGAAAAGAAAGAGACATCCCCAAAAGCTCGTTCAGTCCATCTCTTCCAGGTACCTGCTCTGTAATACGTGACAAATTATAGACAGCAATCCTTTATCCCTTTCCTGCCTCGTTCCATGGCTCGCTAGGTTGGACAGGTTTGCTAGGCTTATGTTCCAGTTTCAAATATCCTGTCCCACAGACACTGCTGTGGGCCAGAGATGGTCCCTTAAACCAGCCCTTGCTGTCCTGCAGTGTGAGCAGGAGATGCTGCATGTGGCAGTGGTGCATCCCTGCCCGTCCCCTCTGATAACAGGCCCTTCTCACCCATGGATTTTTCAGGTACCTTTTGATCCTGATGACATCAGCCAGACTTGGGAACGCTATAGAACACTCGCACAAGAGGGATGGATCTCACCTAGACCCAAAAAGAAATGTACATCTGGCTATGAGCATGCAGTGTGGCCTTCTGTACCTCCCAAATGTTTGTCATACAGGTACCACTGCTTGTGTCCATACTTAACTCAGTGTTCAGCAGGAGATGTATGGGTGTTGGGATGGACTTTATTCCATCATTAATCAAGTTTCTGTGTTTGACAAACCTGTTTTCAAGAGTGTTTGTGAACTCTGCCTTTAAGGACAAATTGCATTCTTGATACCAAGATCAGATCTTGACTAATATCTCTTGCAGTATCCTAGGGCTCCCCTCTAGGCTGGGTATTATTTTTTATTTGCAGCACATCAGACATATAATGATTGTTTGGATCAGATGACAGCATTTTGCCGTGAGCTGGGTATAGCTCTAGAAAAATGTTTTCACTCTTGAAGCAGCTCTGCAGACTTGGAGAACTGGAAGTGGGCAGAAAGGGTGAATATGTTCTCTTCCTGTCAGCCCCTACTTGAATCTGGTGCAGTCAGGGAACTGTATTTCACTTCAAAAAACAAACACATTGCTGTACTTTGTGTCTCTTTACAGTGATGTCTGAAAATGAGCATCCTTCTTCCTTCAGCTTTAGTGCACACCAATAATTGCACCTGAAACATTTCCTTCAGTCATTCTGTGGGCAGGTCTTCCCACAGTGATGGGTCATGAGGGAGTCTAGAAAACAGTAGTCTCTTTCCCTTAAACCTGCTCCCCAGTAGGAATTTTTTCCTCCACAGCACAGTAGATTGCAAGTAGGCATTAATAATCAGGCTGCCTACTTCTTACCACCTTTTATATTTTGGGAAGCATACGGTGGCTGATGCATTTCCTGATGTTTACTCAAAATTCACATCAGTTTGGATCCAGGACCTCTGAATTTCGACATGGAGCTACAGACAATTCACTTCCTTGCTGTTCTGCAGCATTTCCAATGAACTTTGGAGGTTCCTGTTCTCACCTGATATGCAGGGAAACAGAGGCAGGGAGGAAGCCAAAAGTTTTCTCATTGTCTCCTGGGCAGAGCAAAGAGTGAATGTAGGTGGCCTTGGTTTCAGATGAGTGTTTGCTTCCTGAAGCTATCCTCTGACCTGACACAGCTTTTACAATACTGATCAGGTCATAATTTTAAATTCCTTTGTTCTGGCCCTTTTCAAGATTGGTGGTTGAGACTTTTCCATGTTTAAGGGTATATCATACTCCATTCTTCTCTTTCTATTTCTTGGAAAATAAAAGGTTTCTGTAAGACAACAAAAAAATTCTTTCCCTTGTAAGGCTTCTGGAACAAGATGCTGGGGTTTTTTTATCCTTTTTTTTTTTGTGGATTTTTTCTTGTTTGTTTGTTTTTTGTTGGTTTTTTGGTTTTTTTTTTTAGATTATTAATATGGAAGTGATTAGACAGCTGTCATAGGAATCCTTATTTGAATAGATGACAGTAATAAGGAAAGAATATTGCTTCATGCTGGTAATTTAAAAAGAACACATCTTGGAATCTGTTCATCAGTTCAAAACTGCCAGAAGAGTTAGTGGAAAAGGAACAAGAGACACAGATATATTTGGGATCCCACAACTAAGCACTTTATATAACAGACCGTACATATGTTGAAAAATAAGGTGGCGAAACAACCCACCAGATTTACTCCTCCTCCTCTAGCTCTTCTCTGAAGATGTCTGCTTGCTCAAATTCACGTGTTTCCCCTGTCTTCACAGGTGCAGTGATACCAGCAGCTGTTTTTGCTCTTAGCTCAGGGCAGCATTTCAGCTGCCAGACATCTGTTCAAATTGCTCCTTTCCTCTGCTGGCTCTGCATCCCAGCATCCGCTCGGAAAAGTGCAGGGAATGTCATCTTCAATCCTCACCCTCCAGGTTGACAAGGGCCAACCTCTTCTCCCTCAAGGATTCTTGACCACCTCTTCTGAGCCACTGTTGAGGGTTAGGTGTCCTTTTTTTTTTTGTTTTGTCCTTCTGGCCTGCCCGGGGAATTTTTTACCCATTATGTGCTGAGACAAGCTAACTACCGGTACTTAGGGGTGCTCACAACGGACAAAGAGTGGCCGGGCCCAGGTGGGGAGGGAAAGGGGGCAGAAAAAGAGGGTGGGGACAGTTTTTAGTTGGCTTTCTTTGGTTTCGGGGAAGGACGTTGGTGTGCTGGGTCGCGAAGCTGCTGCGGTAGAGAGAAGGGAATTTTCGCCATCACCCAGATGGAGCGGCTGCTTCTTCTCCTTCTCCCCTCTTTGCTGGCGGCCTCACACCCCCTGTCCTGCCGGGACGTGTGGCAGTGCCAGCCACCACCGCGGGGCTGCTGATACACCTCAGCCACCGGCCCAGGATCTCAGCTCATCCCTGCTGTTTCCAGCCGACTGTTCCTCGGAGCCCTGCAGGAGCACCAGGACGGCTACCCGAGGGGTTTGTGAAAACAAAAGCCTCTCCTCCATCCCATCTCAGCCAAGAAAGCTGTCCCGGGGGCCCTGGTTCTGTGTTCTTGTTATTGCTGTAGTTATTGTTGTTTGTTTGCCTGGTTATACCAGTAAAGAACTGTTATTCCTATCCCCAGATCTCTGCCTGAAAGCCCCTTGATTTCAAATTTATAATAATTCGGAGGGAGGGGGTCTACATTCGTTCATCCCAAGGGAGGCTCCTGCTCTCCCTAGCAGACACCTGTCGTCTAGAACCAAGACAGCCACTATGAGCTTGTTTTTATGAGGTGGTAGCTCATCTTCCTGGCTTCTCTGCAGAAAGTGGGAGAGTTGCAGGTTGTTGTTCTCTGCTTGACCAGGGTGGGCACCAATGGGGAGCAGGTGAACCCCAAGGGCTGCTGTCAGCCAGAAGTTTAAGACCAGGTGCCAGAGGAAATAAATCTGCCTAAGTGGTGTGAAGGTCATGGTTCAGAGCGGGATGGGAAAAGATGCAAGTCCCCATCAGGAACTGGTAGGGAGGGTTGTACATTGCCACTCAAACCAAAACTGTGGGTCAGGATTTTCTCCAGATAGCAGCTGAAAGGTGGAACAAACTGCTCTTTCTACCGTCCCCTTTGGGTTTTGTGACTGTTGCATGAGATGGAAATGCTATTATTTTAGAAGGACCTTTTGGAAACTGAAGCTGGCTGCTCTTAGTCCAAAGTCTCTTGAGATGTTTCCTTGTGAGGATGCTGAAATGAAGGTGAAAGGGTATTTCAGATGCAACTGATTGCTCTGGGCCCTATAAAAGGTCAGCCAAGCCATTCCCACATTTTTTATGTGCTTGATGGCAAAAGAGTTGGGAATCACCAAAGTGAGGTGCAGGAACTGTTTATTTCCAGCCATCCTGAACCTAAACCTGGTGACTACATCCGATGTCACTGATAAGTACAAGTGGCAGTAGAGTTTTGTTAGAACTGAAATCTGCTTCTCTCTCCACTAGGACTGTAATTAAACACCTGCATGCAACTTGGCCAAAAGTGCTCCCTGTTGTCTGGACCTAGAGAGCTGCTGAACCAGTAGCTTTGAGAGCCTTTTACAGTTCCTGCTTCTCCAAGGAGGGGTACTGTCAAGGCACCACCAGCCCTACCTGTCCCTGCCCAACATTTCCTGGGGCTCCCCCAACCCTGTTCTGATCCCAGGAGCCCATTCCATCCACCCTGGAGCCATCAGCCCCACAGCAACACAGAAATAGGGCCTGTCTCAAGTTCCCCACAATCTGGCCATGGTCCCATTGCCCCAGGGAAGTACCCAATGCCTGGAGCTGGGGCTGAGCCCAAAGCCCCTCTCCAGGCCTGATCCTGATCCCACCTGCAGACTGACTTCTTGCCTGTGTGTGTGTATGGCAGGGAGCTGTGCCAAACTGAAAGTTAAAATGAGTAGAGGAATTCATTGCATTTTGAACATGTTTTGGCATTTGGTTTTGGTTTTTTTCTGTATGAAATTAGATGAATCATCTCTGAATCATTTTTTCTGCTGCCAGGAAATGCTGAGAATTAACACCTATAGCTGAGCCTCAGAAGAAGGGTAGAAAACATGAATCAGACTAAAATAGGAGGATCCAAGAAACTGTATTTTTAAGAATTGTGTCTCTCAGTTCTCCTATCTCCAAAACAGAGATGGGCTTCACATGTTTGGGAAAGTCATGGTAATGTGAAATGCAGTGCAGTTAGGTGTTCATGAAGAAAAGCCATAAAGAAGGGGAAGAATAGGAGAAAGAGTTCAAGAAGAATTTTCCTCAGTATGAGTACAAACAGCTGAACACTGGACCTTTGTAAGGTCCTCTTCCTAGAACTTGTAATGTCATCTATGGTGGCTGCTCAGCTTTGTTCCCTAGAGCCAAATATCACAAAAGGGATGTGCAATAATTGAAAAGAACGTGCAGTAATTGGAAAGCTACCCTGATTTTGCATTTTTTTTTTAGTTGGCCAGCAGGCACTAGGTTTGGTTTGTACTACTATTTATTTTTGCAAGTCAATTGATGTTTATTACTGGTTATAGTAATCTATACTTTCCATGCTGTCTGGGAAGTTCTCTAAGGGGCTTTCAGATCTGATCTCTTGCAGTCTGAGCTGGCTCACATTGATAGCACCTGCAAAAAATAAATTGTTCTGTAGGATTTTCTGGCAGATTCTTGTTACTCTACCAGAGATCGCTGTCCATACTGACAGTGCATGCAGAGACTGACAGCCTGGAATACCATTGAGATCCTGCTGTTCTTGATTTCACCTCAAAGCTAACTGTAATTGCGATGGTAAATGCATAAGAGGGAGGGAAGGAGAATTCCTCCAAGTAAGGATCCTTTCTATCTATTCTTTTTTATGTCCGAATTGCAGGGAAATATGTACTACTACACATATCAAATAAGTTTGAGCGTGACTAGAGTAATGATCTCTGGTGCACAAAGAGCTTTGCTTCACTTTGTGCTGCAGCCAAAGCTTTTATGTACAGAAACTGCTGTGACATGGTCTGTAACACAGCAAAAGAACAGTGAGCAAAAATTGTATTTTTCTTTCCAGCTACAGATCAAAATATGAATAGAATGGTTCTCTCACATCCTTTGCAGACTCAACCTCTGTCAATTTTTCTTCTCCATGTTCATGAGAGACGCGAGTGGATTTTACAGATATAGCACCGTGTGATTTATTTATAGTGCGATCTGTTTGTGCACTAGAGACTTTCATGAAGCTCTGTGGTCTAACACAAACTTTTTAATCTTTGGTCTTTAGGTCCCAAATTTTTCCACTGATATTGGGGTGCCTTTCACTGAGTTAACAACAGGAAAGTGTTTCAAAGCGGGCAGTCCATTCTGAGAGGGATAAAGTATATGCTGTCTAATACTTCATGCATAGAAGTGTGGAACGTCTGGAAACTTTATGTTTGGAAGTACAGGAGAAAAATATGCCTGAGTCTTTCACAGTAGCCAGAGATACAAACCCCGGTAGGAGAAGCCACAGCACAGCTTTGTGCTGTTCAGTCTCTTTGAAACCGTTTTATTTTAAAGAATGGGAGTCTAACTGTTTGCTTTCATATATAAGGTAAAATCGACCCTCTGGAGATTAATACTAAGTTTTCTGACTCGCTTAACTTTAAAGGAGAATTTCTAATTTACGAAGAAAAGCTTTCGAGGTCCGTTAGGTGGCAGAACTCGGGAGTTCTTGTCCCCTAGCTACTCAAAAACAACTCTTCACGACAAGACACCAACAGGCGAGAAACAGCCGCTCAAGCGGCCTCACAGATGTAGGAAAAGGACGATTTCGTGACAGATAAAGCAGAAAAAACCCCATTCTATTTTACCCGAAGGAAAACAAGGCGGAGCGCGGGGCAGGGGGCGAGGCGGGGCAGGGGCGGAGCAATTCCGCGCCCGCCGCGCGTCTATAAAAGGGGGCGCGGAGGGGCCGCTGCTGCTCGGAGCTGCCATGGCCGAGAGCGTCCCGGCCCCGGCCAAAGCCCCCGCC